>NC_079166.1:7229923-7600669 GCF_947568905.1 Ostrea edulis
CGATATCAAGCAAAACGGGCTGGCCCTTTAAATTAGGGGTTCAGAAGGGTCCAAATGTTTTTGAGAATATCTCAGAAACTATTAACATTTTATAATAAGTTGTAGAAGCGGAAATGTTCATCTCAACGAGCTTGATCTTATCAAATCAAAAAGTAGGTCATATGTTACGTAATTAGAGATTTTAAGGGCCAAAATCGTAAATATTTGACGCCTCATATCTTTAAAACGACATATTTTTTGAAAAGCATTATTGAACAAAAGTTGTTCAATGTGTCATAACCTATCGATCAATATCAAAAAATGGGTCTGGGGGCCTCATGGCTCGCCTGTAGAGTCGATTTTTGTCGATATCAGTCGATTTCAAAAACTTGTAACTGGTAAATATTTTGTAAGGACATATTGAACAAAAGTTGTTCAGTTTATCGAGATATATCGATTGATATCAAGAAATAGGCCTATGGTCCTAATGGCTCGCCTGTAGAGTCGATTTTTTGTCGATATCGGTCGATCTCAATAACTTTTTACAGGTAAATATTTTGTAAAAACATATAGAACTAAAGTTGTTGAGTCTATAGAGGGCTAACAAATGACATCAAGAAATAGGCCCGCGGGCCTTATGGCTCGCCTGGAGAGTCGAATTTCAAACGAATTTCACCACAACTTTGCTTCAGAAGCTTATGATATGAAAAATTGATTATATCTAAAGTGTCTTAAAGTCGGAAACTAAATTGGGACTCATTTGTCTTTTTTTTTTTTTTAACTCCGAGTACATCAACAAATCGGACGGAAGACCTACTCGTTGCTCGCAACGAGATCGTGTCTAGTTATTATTATTATTATTATTTTCCTTGGTAGTACACGCGTTTTTCTCAGCCATTTCTCGATCGATTTTCACCAAATTTTCAGGAAAGATGTCTTTTGGTGACGAGACTTTGCTTGCAAAATTTCGTGCTTGACGTCACTTCCGGTCAGGAGTTATCTCTCTTTTAGTGACTTTTTGAAGGGCCTTGTTGTCCACACATCTCCTCCGTTAGTTTTGAAGCTAGAGTCTTGAAATTTCTACACAAGATAGAGTAAACATTTTAGAAGATTTGTGGGGGATTCGATTTTACCGGAGGCGATTTGCCTAAACGCTCGCCTGGACCTGAAAAAATGGATGCCAAAATTTTTCTCCGATTTCGGCGATTTTTGACCTTTCATCTCCAATATCTTTTTTCTTGCAAATATTTTGTTAAGACATGTAGAACAAAAGTTGTGCACATTTACAAGATCTTTTCGAAAATATCAAGATTTAGGGGCTAGCCCCTTAAATTAGGGATCTAGAAGGGCTCAAAGTCTAGATCAAATATCTCAAAAATCGTTAATATTTTGGTATAAGTCAAAGAACAAAAAATGTTCATATCAACTATCCAAATCTATTCAGATAAAAATTTAGGTCATATGTTACGTAATAAGGGATTTTAAGGGCCCAAACCATAAATTTTTTACCCCTTGTATCTCGAAAACGACAAATATTTTGAAAAGCAATAAAGAAGAAAAGTTGTTCAGAATGATGATCTGAACAATATGCATATTTCGTTTTTACCCTATGTGGCCCCGTTAGGGAGCTACAGTTTGGCCCCTAAAAATTACTTCTAGAAATAACTCGAGAACGGTCAAGAATTTCTAAATACTTGTTGAACAAAAAATGTTTGAAATGTCATGACCTTTCTTACGATATCAAGCAAAAGGGGCTGACCCTTTAAATTAGGGGCCCAGAAGGGTCCAAAGGTTTATGAGAATATCTCAGAAACTATTAATATTTTGTAATAAGTCATTGAAGCGGAAATGTTCATCTAAACGAGCTTGTTCTTATCAAATCAAAAAGTAGGTCATATGTTACGTAATAAGGGATTTTAAGGGCCAAAATCATAAATAATTGACGCCTCATATCTTGAAAACGACAAATATTTTGAAAAGCATTATTGAACAAAAGTTGTTCAGATTGATAATGTAAACAATATGTACATTCCGTTTTTTCCCTATGTGGCCCCGTTAGGGAGCTACAGTTTGGCCCCTAAATATTTCTTGTAGAGATAACTGGAGAACGGTAAAGAATTTCTAAATACTTGTTGAGCAAAAAATGTTTAAAATGACAAGGCCTTTCTTACGATATCAAGCAAAACGGGCTGGCCCTTTAAATTAGGGGTTCAGAAGGGTCCAAATGTTTTTGAGAATATCTCAGAAACTATTAATATTTTATAATAAGTTGTAGAAGCGGAAATGTTCATCTCAACGAGCTTGATCTTATCAAATCAAAAAGTAGGTCATATGTTACGTAATTAGAGATTTTAAGGGCCAAAATCGTAAATATTTGACGCCTCATATCTTTAAAACGACATATTTTTTGAAAAGCATTATTGAACAAAAGTTGTTCAATGTGTCATAACCTATCGATCAATATCAAAAAATGGGTCTGTGGGCCTCATGGCTCGCCTGTAGAGTCGATTTTTGTCGATATCAGTCGATTTCAAAAACTTGTAACTGGTAAATATTTTGTAAGGACATATTGAACAAAAGTTGTTCAGTTTATCGAGATATATCGATTGATATCAAGAAATAGGCCTATGGTCCTAATGGCTCGCCTGTAGAGTCGATTTTTTGTCGATATCGGTCGATCTCAATAACTTTTTACAGGTAAATATTTTGTAAAGACATATAGAACTAAAGTTGTTGAGTCTATAGAGGGCTAACAAATGACATCAAGAAATAGACCCGCGGGCCTTATGGCTCGCCTGGAGAGTCGAATTTCAAACGAATTTCACCGCAACTTTGCTTCAGAAGCTTATGATATGAAAAATTGATTATATCTAAAGTGTCTTAAAGTCGGAAACTAAATTGGGACTCATTTGTCTTTTTTTTTTTTTTTTAACTCCGAGTGCATCAACAAATCGGACGGAAGACCTACTCGTTGCTCGCAACGAGATCGTGTCTAGTTATTATTATTATTATTTTTATTATTCTTTCTTTATTCTTGTCGCCCTTTTTTGTCCACGAGTGTTCTCAGAAACTACTGAAGGGATCAAGATGAAACCTTTTTAGGATGATAGAATACTCTTTGTAGATGTGCGGAACGAACGTCATTTTGTCTGAAAATGTATGCATGTGCATGTACGTGCATTGGATTTTTTGTTTACAAATTTTGGAATGCGTCTAACTTTTTTATTTTTCAATGAAATCGTTTGATATTTATATTGCAGGTATAACTTGAGACCCTTAACTGTTTAGCATCATGAAAATTTCAATTCTGCACGCGCATGCACGTGTGCTTCAATTTGATTGGATAATACAAAACCATTTATAACATTCATACCAATTAAGGAAATTTAATGATATTTACAGGATAGGTAGACATGCCAAATATCTACAGACCGATGTAATAAAAATTGCAAACGCGCATGCGCACGCACGTGCATTGACATTTGAATATTCAATTAATTCAATGACCATAACGTTTTTGTTTTTTGTCAAAATCTTTTCAAACTTGTATTGTATATGTATCTTGATATTCTTAACAAAAGTGTACAGTCATAATTACCATCCGGCACGTGCATGCACGTGTGCTAAATTGTGATTGGACGATTTTCAAATCGCCATAACTTTCTTATAAATGATGGAAACAATATGAAATTTATACTGTAAGTATATCTATCAAATGTCTATTGAATGACATCAACATTGATGCTGAGTCATACTCACGTGCGCATGTATGCACGTGCATAGCTTTTCTTTCATTTTTCGGGTACTAAAATGGTCATAACTATTGAATTAAAAACTGAAATGAATTCAAATTTACCCTGAGGATCTATGATATGAATGTCTATGAAATGATGTCAACAAATTTTCCATTATGAAAATCGCGTGCACGTGAATGCGCGTGCAATGTAATTTTTGACGTCTAAATTTAAATATTGGTCTATAACATTTTGAGATTGCAATGAATAGGTTTGAAAATTAGGTTGCAGGTATGTTTTGGGCCTGTCAATTTATTAATAGTCTCAAAATCACTTCCCTGCATGCGCATGCACGTGCGCTTAATTCTGATTGGACGATTTTGAAATCCCAATAACTTTCTTATGAGTGAAGCAATCGATACCAAATTCATATAGTAAGTATATTGTTCAAATGTCTATTGATTAGCATCAACAAAATTGTTGTGTCATACTCACGCGCACGTGTATGCACGTGCATTGATTTCGGTCTTTGTAGTTTTGAGTTGCCGTTAATTTCTCGTTTTTCATTGAACAGTTGTGAAACTTCTGTTGTACTCATATGGTAAGACTTGTAATGTATCGAGATGGTCGAATTATTTATATGCACGTGCAAGCACGTACGTGCACGTGAACAAAACTCTCAGATCTTTATAACTGATTTGAACTAGTATGGAATGGACTGAATGTTAAAAGATAGTTATATATTCACATGCTATACAGTTTCCAATGGTCAAAACCACTTGTACTGAAATAAGTGACACCACTTGCTAAATGGGGGAGTGTTTGGGGAACATCTGTAACGGTCCCCGTTACAATAAGTACTAGTTATTATTATTATTATTATTAAGGTCTACCGTTACCAACGGAAGACCTTCTAGTGATTCTACTGTTTATTATTTTTTTTTTTTTCCCTTTCGTCTCCGAGACCGTTGGAAGGATTTTCCTGAAACTTTCACAGATTGAAGAGAACGAGTGTACCTCGAGGAATTTTTTTCATTTTTTCAAAATTCACTTCCGTTCGTGAGATTCGTCCGATTTTCCGGTTTTTGTCAGCAACTTTGTCCGGGGGTAAACTTGAAAACCACTAAAGATAATCGAATGAAACTTTCAGGGATGATAGATCTATTTTCTCTATGGTGCATGCACGTAATATTTTTTGTCGCCGTCACTTCCGGTCGTCACCGGAAGTGATTAAATGAATCATCAATTTCAAACTTTTTTCTTTCAAATTGAAACCTATTTCGGTTTACTATATCTCGTTTTAATTCTCAAAAATTGTTGACCCCACCGGAAGTTGAATCTCCAACTTCCGGTTATAGCAAAGAAAGACTATTCATTCTCTCATTTTTCAGTGCCATAAATCTCGCTTATGAAACTAGTTAATGAGTTGAGTTTTACATATATTATAGTCACTATAAATGTCTAGAGTAACGTCAAATATTTTTGTAAAATTCACTTCCGGTCGGCAAATACGGCTTATTAACTGTTTTCGTTGTCCAGCGTTTTTCTCAGAAACGGTAAAAGATAGAGTCACCAAATTTTTAGAGTTAATAGATCTCACTTTGTAGGCGTGCAATAGGGGGCAAAGAATGTCGGGCGTCACTTCCGGTCGTCACCGGAAGTGATTAAATGAATAAAAAATTCCAAACTTTTTTCTTTGAAATTGAAACCTATATCGGTTTATTAGGTCTCGTTCTAATTCTCAAAAACTATTGACCCCACCGGAAGTTGAATCTCCAACTTCCGGTTATATCAAAGTAAGACTATTCATTCTCTCATTTTTCAGTGCCATAAATCTCGGTCATAAAACAAGTTAATGATTTGAATTTTACATATGTTATAGACACTATAAATGTCTTAGAGTATGTTTAAATATTTTTGTAAAATTCACTTCCGGTCGTGAGATATGGGGTGGACATATTCAAACCTTGTTTTTTCAGTTTCTCAATAATGAATACAGATAGACGCTTGAAACTTGTAGAGTTGATCAACTAACATCAGTCCATTGTACACATACATTCAATTTTTTTGTCCGTCACCTCCGGTCTATACCGGAAGTAATTTAAAAAATGTTGATTTTCCGATTTCTTCGAGTGATTTCTCAGAGATGGCTGGACATATTTTCTTGAAATTTTTAGGAATAATGTCTTATGAAATGACCTTGCTATAATTATTTTTGTTTTTACAAAATTCACTTCTGGTCGGAAAATATGGCCGATTTTCTGTTTCTCAAAAGGAATTTTGTCCAGCATTTTTCTTGGAAAAGGTAAAATATAGGTTCATCAAATATTCAGGGATCATCAATCTCCGTTTGTAACCGTGCTGTAGGGGGTTGAACATGTCGACCGTCACTTCCTGTCGTCACCGGAAGTGATTGAAATAATCGTAAATTTCAAAAAAATTCTTTTAAATTGAAACCTATACTTGTTTATTAAGTCTCTTTCAAAGTGTCAAAAGAATATTGACCCTGTCGGTAGTCAAAACGACTAGTTCCGGTTTCTTGATAAAATACTTTTTTACTTTTCGTCTCTTTGTCCCCATAACTCTCGCTTATATTTGAAGTCTTTCATATGATTCTCACATGTCTTAAGAACAGTATCAACTTCTAGAGTTTTGACTATTTTGTTTTACTAAATTGACTTCCGGTCGGTAGTTACCAACTACTTTTTCTTTCTTTAGTTTACAATGTACTTCTTTTTGTTGAGAACTCTTTCAGATAGAGACGTGAAATTTTCAGGGAATAGAGACAGTAAAGAGTCGCTGTCATTTATAGGAAAACACATCTGAATAGTACTTCCGGTCGTCACCAGAAGTTACAAGAAATGAGTAAAAAATTCGATAATACATTTCTCACTTATTGTTCAAGTACACTCTCTGATAGATTTGAATGGTTTTCGTAGGATCAGAAAACTCTTTACCGGAAGTGAACAAACGGAAGACCTACTCATTACTAGTAATGAGTGTCTAGTTATTATTCTTTTTCTCCGGTACTTTTTTGTCCGGTAGTGTTCTCAGAAACTACAAAAGGGATCGATATGAAACTTTCCAGGATGATAGTATAGCGTTTGTAGATGTGCATAGTGATAGTCATTTTGTTTTCACGTGCATGCACGCGCGCGCACGTGCATTGCAATTTTGGTACAAAAAATGGAAAATCAGAATATTGAAGGAAGCGATATAAAACCTAAATAGGATGATAGTATATCATTTGTACATATGAAAAATAATAGTTATTTTGCATGCGCGTGCACGCACATTACAAAATTTGTACGCTAACTTTGGAATCAGTCTAACTTTTTTGTTGTTCATTGAAATGGCTTGAAATTCATATCATAGGTAGATATTGAGACCCTTAACTGATCTGCATGGTCAAAATTACCAATGTGCACGCGCATGCACGTGCGCTTCATTTTGATTGGATAATGCTAAAACGTTTGTAACTATCTTATTTATGAAGCGAATGAGATGATATTCACAGCATATGTAGACAATATGTGTATCTATATGTTGGTGTAACAAAAAATGCCAACGCACACGCGCATGCGCGTGCAACGTTTTTTAAATGTTCAATTTTTAAAGGACGATAACGTTTTTGTTTTTCATCAAATTCTATTCATATTAGGGGTTTAGATGTATCTTGGTACTTCTTACAAATTGCTGTGGTTAGAATTACTGCTCAGCACGTGCATGCACGTGTGCTGATTTCTGATTGGACGATTTTAAAATCGCTATAACTTCCTTATATTTGGTGGAAACGTTATGAAATTCATACTGTGGGTATATGATACAAATGCCTGTTGAACGACATCAACAAAAAATCGGAATCATACATGCGTGCGCGTGTATGCACGTGCAACGCTTTCTTTCATTTCTTGGTACTGAAATGACCATATTGAACGTACTACATGTAATTAAAGGCTAAAATAAAATGATTTTTTCCTATAGATTCACAAGGACATCACTTTTTAATTGGGGGAGGTTTGGGGAACATCTGTAACGGTCCCCGTTACAATTAGAACTAGTTTTCATTATATTTACATTTTGTTAATATGGTAACTGTAAAATCTTTGCTTCAGCATATACAGCAAAATTACTGAACAGCATTATAATTTATACTGAATACTCTACAACATCAAAGAGATATGACATATACCTTACACATTTTCAGCTTAAGGTAATATTACCTAGATATAATAGTTATACACTGAATTTGAAATTGATTTTTTTTTAAATTCATTGCATACTAGAATTTTTATCTAATTAAATATTTAATGCATATGTTTTGTGTATTTGTATATTCACAAATGATGTTAACTTAAATGATTAATTGAAAATAAAATGATAGATATTTTAATGTTTATTTCATTTTTTCCCCCTCCCTCCCAACCCTAATTTGAAGAAAAAAGTCTGCAAACCAATGAATTAAAAAAGTGTGGCCTAACTAGATAATACAGACTATAGGAACTCTTCAATTTCAGAAGATAGAATATTGTGTAATGGAAGTTATATCATTTGAATGGAAAATTTAGTGACTTTTCATTTTAGGATTTTCATACCTAGACGGTAAGCAATGCAAAATTAATAGTGATTAGTGTTTGAGAATCGGAAGAAATTTGCAATCGATTATCGAATTGAATGAGAGATATCTTTTGATTCATAATCGAGATTATACAGAAAATTAAATTTTAGATAATCATATTTCATTCACACAAATAAATAAATCAAACACTGGCGTTACTTCCTGCATTTGTTTAATACTGTTAAATAACTAACAGCAAGGTACAGTGTAACAGTTATATTTTCGCCTTTAATTTCTAGATTAATTTTTTCCCAACTGAACCATCAATGTTTTGACTTTCGGCTTTATCAATTTTGTGGCCATGATTCTGATTTGTCAAGATGGATTTGTAAGTTCCATGACAAAGGAAATATAAATAAATGTACTGACAATTTGACTGAAAATCTATAACAGGATACCTAAAAAACCCCACAGAGGCCTATTATTGGAATTCCTCTTACCTACCGTATATACTCGCCAATAGGTCGGTTCGCCTATAAGTCGGTTGTATATTTTGTAGGCTATTTTGGAGGGATTTGCCATTGACCTGCTTATAAGTCGGTATAATTTTTTTTTAAGAATCGGTTGACAATTTCAGATCAAATTTTAATGTTCTAACGTTTTCACCTCTGTTTTAAATAATATTTTTTGAAATGCGCTGATATTTATTCATTTTCTCAACAAATCAATTTCAATAATATACACTTAAGATGAATAAAATCATTAATTTAAAAATGTGTAAATACTTGTACTTTATGCATATAATCCTAGAATACATGAATAATATAATACAATATTTACAAGAATGCAATTTTTACAGAAAAAGTTGAATCCTTTGATATGACAAATGTTGATATACACAAAATTATCTTTATTTTGACCTGTGTATGTATTTTTAACTTTTATGTCCATCGGATGGGACGTTAAAGGGTGTCCCCTGTCAAGGATTGCAGTCTCCTTGACATGCAAAAGATTGTTTCCCTGATTTTTGAAAAAGAGTATGCTCACTGGGGGCCATCAGGGAGGCTCAAACACTCACAACCAAATATATTTCAATTATTTAACCACCATAGAATGGCTGAAATATTGTCAAAACGGCGTAAAACCGCAATCAATCAATCTTGAGCAACAAGCGTCAGCTAATTGACAGATAGAGCATTTGTACCCATGTAACAATCAATACATGTAATGAATAAAATAGCATTTAAGTTTTCCTTTTCTAAATAGTTAGATTGAATTATTTTATTGCCTTTTAAATACATAATGGTGAAATATATCTTTCCATTATAGCCGACTGATATTCAATTAGAATTTTACAGCACACATTGTGTAGAATTAACCACACTCACATTCTATATGCGCTTCTTTGTTGATTCACATAATCTTCATTATTTATACACAAAGTTGAACCCATTAAGTTTTAGTCAAAATTGCTCAATTTAAAAGAGGGAATAAAAAAACATGTATTCTTGATATTCTGTTCATCATGTAATATGTTGAATGATAAGCCTTATAGCTGTATCATTTACTTAAAGTTTAGTTATACTATAAAGTCACGTCTTAAAGGACACATCGCATGTTTTTAAACTTTTTAATTTTTTCAGCAAAATTAATTCATTTCATGCCTAAAACTACTTTACATGTGTTTTAAATGAAACAGTTTGCGTAGTTTTCGAGTTTGAAAGCGATGAAATTCAAATCTTGCGATATGCATATTTTCTTCGATATTTTACGCGCCATTATCTGTGACGTCATATGCGACCTCGAGCGAGAAGATTTGAAAACAGTTGATAGCCATTTCATAAACAGATTAGATTTAATTTACAAACAAACAATTATCACATTAACAGCTTGTAAATAACGCTGCATTAGGGTGTTTTGTGCCGTTTAAGGGTGTACTTGCTGTCATTAGAGAGGATTTGGACTTGTTTTTTTCAATTTTCGAAGGAAGGTATGAGGGACAAGACGTGTATATTTTTTGTCGGCACAACGACTTTGCCTTTAAAAAAACCTAGTAGAATTTGTCCCTGTACTTTTTCAAACAAGCACTTGGACAAAGACGTAGATAAACTGCGAGAAAATGGTTCTATCGAAGCTACGCACTGTTACATATAGGTCTACGGCATATACTTTCCGTTCTGCTCTCGAATTCAATACACACTCGCACCAACTGACCCTCACCTTGTAACAACATATAGGCAGAACTTTGCTAGCAGTGTCTACCAACTGGTAGTTTTTAAAAAATTAAAGATAAAAGATATTTGAACTTTCAATTATAAATAATAAAATATAATATTTCCTGACTTTGAATTGAATTATAATGCTTTCATTTTTTTTTTTAAGGAACACGTACGTGTTTACAACAACAGCACGCCGCGCTCCCACTACCTAAGTAACAACGTGTTGATAACAAAAAATAATGATTAGGCCTAATAAACTTGCTTTAATAAAATGATTTAAAAGTATTGTGATTTTCACAATAAGTTTGATCATTAGGGTCTTCCGTCTTCAGCGGAAGACCCTTCTATTATTCTATTGTTGATTTTTCACTTTTCTTCTTATTATTAGGGTCTTCCGTCTTCAGCGGAAGACCCTTCTATTATTCTATTGTTGATTTTTCACTTTTCTTATTAAGGTCTTCCGTCTCCTGCGGAAGACCTTACTATTATTGTTCACGTTCTTCTTCTTCATTATTATTATTATTATTATTTATTATTATTATTATTTTCCTTGGTAGTACACGCATTTTTCTCAGCCATTTCTCCATTGATTTTCACGAAATTTTCAGGAAAGATGTCTTTTGGTGACGAGACGTTGCTTGCAAAATTTCGTGCTTGACGTCACTTCCGGTCAGGAGTTATCTCTCTTTTAATGACTTTTTGAAGGGCCTTGTTGTCCACACATCTCCTCCGTTAGTTTTGAAGCTAGAGTCTTGAAATTTCTACACAAGATAGAGTAAACATTTTAGAAGATTTGTGGGGGATTCGATTTTACCGGAGGCGATTTGCCTAAACGCTCGCCTGGACCTGAAAAAATGGATGCCAAAATTTTTCTCCGATTTCGGCGATTTTTGACCTTTGATCTACAATATCTTTTTTCTTGCATATATTTTGTTAAGACATGTAGAACAAAAGTTGTGCACATTTACGAGATCTTTTCGAAAATATCAAGATTTAGGGGTTAGCCTTTTAAATTAGGGATCTAGAAGGGCTCAAAGTCTACATCAAATATCTCAAAAATCGTTAATATTTTGATATAAGTCAAAGAACAAAAAATGTTCATCTCAACAATCCAAATCTATTCATATAAAAATTTAGGTCATATGTTACGTAATAAGGGATTTTAAGGGCCAAAACCATAAACGTTGTACCCCTTGTATCTCGAAAACGACAAATATTTTGAAAAGCAATAAAGAAGAAAAGTTGTTCAGAATGATGATCTGAACAATATGCATATTTCGTTTTTACCCTATGTGGCCCCGTTAGGGAGCTACAGTTTGGCCCCTAAAAATTACTTCTAGAAATAACTCGAGAACGGTCAAGAATTTCTAAATACTTGTTGAACAAAAAATGTTTGAAATGTCATGACCTTTCTTACGGTATCAAGCAAGAGGGGCTGACCCTTTAAATTAGGGGCCCAGAAGGGTCCAAAGGTTTATGAGAATATCTCAGAAACTATTAATATTTTGTAATAAGTCATTCAAGCGGAAATGTTCATCTAAACGAGCTTGTTCTTATCAAATCAAAAAGTAGGTCATATGTTACGTAATAAGGGATTTTAAGGGCCAAAATCATTAATAATTGACGCATCATATCTTGAAAATGACAAATATTTTGAAAAGCATTATTGAACAAAAGTTGTTCAGAATGATAATCTAAACAATATGTACATTTCGCTTTTTCCCTATGTGGCCCCGTTAGGGAGCTACAGTTTGGCCCCTAAATATTTCTTGTAGAGATAACTGGAGAACGGTAAAGAATTTCTAAATACTTGTTGAGCAAAAAATGTTTAAAATGACAAGGCCTTTCTTACGATATCAAGCAAAACGGGCTGGCCCTTTAAATTAGGGGTTCAGAAGGGTCCAAATGTTTTTGAGAATATCTCAGAAACTATTAATATTTTATAATAAGTTGTAGAAGCAGAAATGTTCATCTCAACGAGCTTGATCTTATCAAATCAAAAAGTAGGTCATATGTTACGTAATTAGAGATTTCAAGGGCCAAACTCGTAAATATTTGAGGCCTCATATCTTTAAAACGACATATTTTTTGAAAAGCATTATTGAACAAAAGTTGTTCAATGTGTCATAACCTATCGATCAATATCAAAAAATGGGTCTGTGGGCCGCTTCAGTTCTTCAGTTTATCGAGATCTATCGATTGGTATCAAGAAATAGGCCTATGGTCCTAATGGCTCGCCTGTAGAGTCGATTTTTTGTCGATATCGGTCGATCTCAATAACTTTTTACAGGTAAATATTTTGTAAAGACATATAGAACTAAAGTTGTTGAGTCTATAGAAGGCTAACAAATGACATCAAGAAATAGGCCCGCGGGCCTTATGGCTCGCCTGGAGAGTCGAATTTCAAACAAATTTCACCGCAACTTTGCTTCAGAAGCTTATGATATGAAAAATTGATTATATCTAAAGTGTCTTAAAGTCGGAAACTAAATTGGGACTCATTTGTCTTTTTTTTTTTTTAACTCCGAGTGCATGAACAAATCGGACGGAAGACCTACTCGTTGCTCGCAACGAGATCGTGTCTAGTTATTATTATTATTATTCTTTTTTTTTCTCCTTACCGATTTTTGTGCAGAAGATTTCTCGGAGATGGCTGGATCGATTTGCTTCAAATTTTCAGGATTGATGCGTTGCCATTTGAAGTTTGTACCGCCGTTTCAATTTTTGAAAAATCACTTCCGGTTGGTAGTTATCCCCCTTTTATCGATTTTCAGATGACCATTTTGTCCAGACAAAAACTCAAAAACGATAAAAGCTAGAGTGCTGAAATTTTCAGTGATGTTAGACGACATGTTGTAGTTGTGCACCTGGGTTTTCAAAATTTCCGGAAGTGCCTATTATGGAAGCTCGGTAGGGGTTGAAAATGGAGTTTAAAAAAGTGTCCAATTTTTTTCCACGTTTTAAATCATAACTTTTTACTCGTAAATATTTTGATTAGATATATATAATAAAAGTTGTACAGTTTATTGAGATCTTTCGTGTCATATCAAGAAATAGGCCCATGGGCCTCATGGCTCGCCTGAACCATTGAATTTCTGTTACAATGATTAACTTTTTTCTCACGAAACTTTTGGTAAGACATGTAGAATAAAAGTTGTTAAGTTTTGCGAGATCTATTTAATGATATCTTAAAAAAGGCTCCCGGGCATCATAGCTCGCCTGAACAGTAAAATTTGTATCGCAATTAATAACATTGATAACTCTTTTCTCGAAAGACTTTTGACAAGACATGTAGAACAAAAGTTGTTCAGTTTCGCAAGCGTTAACTAACGATGTTAAGAAATAGGACTGCGGGTCTCATGGCTCACCTGAACAGTTGGGTTATTATTGCAATCTATAACATTTTTGTCAAGAAACTTTTAATAAGACATCTAGAACAAAAGTTGTTCAGTTTTGCAAGATCTTTCGAACAACATCATCAAAAAGGCCAACGGGCCTCATGGCTCGCCTGAACAGTTTGATTAGTGTCACAATCAATAACTATTTTCTGGAGAAACTTTTGATAAGACATGTAGAACAAAAGTTGGTCAGTTTCGCACGCGTTAACTAACGATGTTAAGAAATAGGCCTGTGGGTCTTATGGCTTACCTGAACAGTTGGGTTATTGTTGCAATCTATAACATTTTTGTCAAGAAACTTTAAATAAGACATCTAGAACAAAAGTTGTTCAGTTTTGCAAGATCTTTCAAACAACATCATGAAAAAGGCGAACGGGCTTCATGGCTCGCCTGAACAGTTTGATTAGTGTCACAATCAATAACTTTTTTCTTGAGAAACTTTTGATAAGACATGTAGAACAAAAGTTGTTCACTTTCGCAAGCGTTAACTAACAATGTTAAGAAATAGGCCTGCGGGACTCATGGCTCATCTGTACAGTTGGGTTATTGTTGCAATCTAAAACATTTTTGTCAAAAAACTTTTAATAAGACATCCTGAACAACTTTTGCAAGATCTTTCGGACAACATCATGAAAAATGCAAATGGGTCTCATGGCTCACCTTAACAGTTTGATTAGTGTCACAATTCCTAACTTTTCTCTCGAGTATCTTTTGATTAGACAGAACGAAAATCTCAGTCAAAATCTTATCTCATCTCATCTAAAATTGGACGGAAGACCCACTCGTTGCTCGCAACGAGATCGCATCTAGTTATTATTATTATTCTTTTTTTTTCTCCTTACCGATTTTTGTGCAGAAGATTTCTCGGAGATGGCTTAATCAATTTGCTTCAAATTTTCAGGATTGATGCGTTGCCATTTGAAGTTTGTACCGCCGTTTCAATTTTTGACAAATCACTTCCGGTTGGAAGTTATCCCCCTTTTATCGATTTTCAGATGACCATTTTGTCCAGACAAAAACGATAAAAGCTAGAGTGCTGAAATTTTCAGTGATGTTAGACGACATGTTGTAGTTGTGCACCTGGGTTTTCAAAATTTCCAGAAGTGCCTAGTATGGAAGCTCGGTAGGGGTCGAAAATGGAGTTTTAAAAAGTGTCCCATTTTTCTCCATGTTTTAAATCATAACTATTTACTCGTAAATATTTTGCTTAGACATATATAACAAAAGTTGTACAGTTTATTGAGATCTTTCGTGTCATATCAAGAAATGGGCCCATAGGCCTCATGGCTCGCCTGAACCATTGAATTTCTGTTACAATGATTAACTTTTTTCTCACGAAACTTTTGATAAGACATGTAGAATAAAAGTTGTTCAGGTTTGCAAGATCTATCTAATGATATAAAAAACTAGGCTTCAGGGCGTCATGGCTCGCCTGAATAGTCGAATTTGTATCACAATTAATAACATTAATAACTTTTTTCTCGAGAAACTTTTGACAAGACATGTAGAACAAAAGTTGTTCAGTTTCGCAAGGGTTAACTAACGATGTTAATAAATAGGCCTGCGGGTCTCATGGCTCACCTGAACAGTTGGGTTATTGTTGCAATCTATAACATTTTTGTCAAGAAACTTTTAATAAGACATCTTGAACAAAAGTTGTTCAGTTTTGCAAGATCTTTCGAACAACATCATGAAAAAGGCCAACGGGCCTCATGGCTCGCCTGAACAGTTTGATCAGTGTCACAATTACTAACTTTTTTCTGGAGAAACTTTTGATAAGACATGTAGAACAAAAGTTGTTCAGTTTTGCAAGATCTTTCAAACGATATCAAGAAAAAGGCCCACGGGCCTTATGACTCGCCTTAACAGTGATAAATGTCGCATAACGTTATACTCGTAAATATTTTTTTTAGACATATATAACAAAAGTTGTACAGTTTATTGAGATCTTTCGTGCCGTATCAAGAAATGGGTCCATGGGCTTCATGGCTCGCCTGAACCATTGAATTTCTGTTACAATGATTAACTTTTTCCTCACGAAACTTTGATGAAACATGTAGAATAAAAGTTGTTCAGTTTTGCAAGATCTATCTAATGATATCAAAAAATAGGCCTGCGGGGGTCATGGCTCGCCTGAACAGTCGAATTTGTATCACAATTAATAACATGAATAACTTTTTTCTCGAGAAACTTTTGATAAGACATGTAGAACAAAAGTTGTTGAGATTCGCAAGCGTTACTAACGATGTTAAGAATAAGGCCTGCGGGTCGCATGGCTCACCTGAACAGTTGGGTTATTGTTGTAATCTATAACATTTTAGTCAAGAAACTTTTAATGAGACATCTAGAGCAAAAGTTGTTCAGTTTTGCAAGATGTTTCAAACAACATCATGAAAAAGGTGAACGGGCCTCATGGCTCGCCTGAAGAGTTTGATTAGTGTCACAATCAATAGCTTTTTTCTGGAGAAACTTTTGATAAAACATGTAGACCAAAAGTTGTTCAGGTTTGAAAGATCTTTCAAACGATATCAAGAAAAAGGCCCATGGGCCTTATGACTCGCCTTAACAGTCTGATAAATGTCGCAATTAATAACTTTTTTCTTAAGAAAATTTCCATAGGACATGTAGAACAAAATTTGTTCAGTTTTGCGAGATATATCTAGAATGATATAAAAAAAATAGGCCTCCGGGCGGCATGACTCGCCTGATCAGTTGAATCTGTATCGCAGTAAATAACATTATTAACTTTTTTCTCGAAAAAAAGCTGACCCCTTTAATTAGTTGCCGAGAGGTAGACAGAGTCTTTAATTTATAACATTTAAATGATCAATATTTGTAAAACATTACCAAAGCTAAATTGTACGTCTAGACAATATATTTGTATCATTATTTATGAACGAAAATGTCAGTCAAATTCTTATCTAATCACATCTAAATTTGGACGGAAGACCCACTCGTTGCTCGCAACGAGATCGAATCTAGTTATTATTATTATTTTTTCTTTCTTTTCGAAATGCACCCGTGACAGTAGGCCTAGTTGTCAATGATACATAATCGTATCATAATTTAGGCCTATCTAACTTCTCCAAAAATAAATTTAATATTTATTGCACTGTTTAGTTTAGAAAAGCAACAACGCTAATTACAGTTGTTTACAGAAATGGCATTACCAAATTGTGTTTAGACAGTGATCCCATGTAAACATTATTTACTCGCAAATTTATGCAGATTTCGTACTCGCTTTTCTCGCTACATTTGGGTCGCTATTTGTATGCACTGGTGGCTAAAAGATGTAAGACTCGATCGGGAAATTTGTCAACATCGAAATAAATGTTATCCATGGTAAATAAATCAGGCCCCTAAAACCCGAGTTTTTAAAAATATCTAACACTACTTTTACAACAAGTTGATCGACGAAGGTCGCATATGACGTCACTGTACCACGTGACTACCTATCTAATTAACTAGGCTTTTTGAAATCGGGGCTTAGATTTAAGTCCGTATTGTGGCTAATTATCGCAATACTTCAGCGAACGAACTATTACAATTAATTTCTATAAGCATAAGGAAGACAAAATGCATATAATTCTGTATACTTTGAAAACACGAGATGTGTCCTTTAATAAAATACAAATTGAATTCTTCCTACAAATTAAATAGATGAAAATATTTTGTCGCAGTAAACTATTTAATCTGAGAAGTGTTCTTCCAATTGCAAATGCCATCAACAATTAATACCTCACCTCTGGTTTTTTATTAGCTCACCTGAGCTGAAAGCTCAAGTGAGCTTTTCTGATCACCCGTATTCCGGCGTCCGTACGTCTGTCTGTCTGTCTGTAAACTTTTCACATTTTCAACTTCTTCTCAACAACCACTGGGCCAATTTCAACCAAAGTTGGCACAAAACATCCTTAGGTAAAGGGAATTCTAAATTGTTAAAATGAAGGGCTAGGCCACCTTCCAAGGGGAGATAATCAAGAAGAGGTAAAAATAGGGTAGGGTCATTAAAAAATCTTCTTCTCAAGAACCACTGGGCCAGAAAAGATGAAATTTATAGATAAGCTTTATTAGGTAGTGCAGATTCTAAATTGTTAAAATCATGGCCTCCAGGGGTCGGATGGGGCCACAATAGGGGATCAAAGTTTTACATACAAATATAATGGGAAAATCTTTAAAAATCTTCTTCTCAAGAACCACTGAGCCAGAAAAGCTGAGATTTATATGAAAGCTTCCTGATATAGTGCAGATTTTAAATTGTTAAAATCATGGCCCCCCGGGGGTCGGATGGGGCCACAATAGGGGATCAAAGTTTTACATAAAAATATATAGGAAAAATCTTTAAAGGCATAGGGTCTAAGATATTGGTGAAATTTTGCATGTTCCAAAAAGGTGGCGAAATTTAAGATCATAACTTAAAAATCACAAAAAGTTCATCAGAATGTTTACAAACACATTGGATATGATAGTAATTACAAAATAATTCCCTGTTCTCATTTGCCTAAACTGGTACCCTGTTGACTTCGCATCTCTTATGTTTGTGTGTAGCCACTAATCAGCGGGGTACCAGTTTAATATATTGTCCTCCAGACAAAATTTTTATAAAGGGCTAAAACGTCAAAATGACTTCAATTTCCAAGCGCTGCAGCTATAGATAACTCAAAATTAATACTGCAATTTTGTTTTCTGGAGTTCTTCTTGCAAAATATTGTGATGTCATTTTTAAGATAAAAGATAGACCCTATGCCTTTAAAAATCTTCTTCCCAAGAACCACTGAGCCAGAAAAGCTGAGATTTATATGAAAGCTTTCTGATATAGTACAGATTCTAAATTGTTAAAATCATGGCCCCCGGGGGTCGGATGGGGCCACAATAGGGGATCAAAGTTTTACATACAAATATATAGGGAAAATCTTTTAAAATCTTCTTCTCAAGAACCACTGAGGCAGAAAAGCTGAGATTTATATGAAAGCTTCCTGATATAGTGCAGATTCTAAATTGTTAAAATCATGCCCCCCCGGGGGTCGGATGGGGCCACAATAGCGGGGTCAAAGTTTTACATACAAATATATAGGAAAAATCTTTAAAAATCTTCTTCCCAAGAACCACTGAGCCAGAAAAGCTGAGATTTATATGAAAGCTTCCTTATATAATACAGATTTTAAATTCTTAAAATCATGGCCCCTTGGAGTAGGATGGGGCCACAATAGGGGATCAAAGTTTTACATACAAATATATAGGAAAAATCTTTAAAAATCTTCTTCCCAGAACCACTAAGCCAGAAAAGCTGAGATTTATATGAAAGCTTTCTGATATAGTGCAGATTCAGGTTTGTTAAAATTATGGCCCCCGGGGGTAGGATGGGGCCACAATAGGGGATCAAAGTTTTACATACAAATATATAGGGAAAATCTTTAAAAATCTTCTTCTCAAGAACCATTGGTCCAAAGAAGTTAACATTTACATGAAAGCTTTCTGACATAGTGTAGATTCAAGTTTGCAAAAACCATGGCCTCCAGGGGTAGGTTTGGGGCCATAATAGGGACTACGGTTATACATGCAAATAGATATGGAAAATCTTCTGATATGGACCAAGGTGACTCATGTGAGCGATGTGGCCCATGGGCCTCTTGTTCTAAAAATAGTGGGCTGAGACAGATATATCTCAGCATCTCACCTTCCATTCGTTATAGGTGGTGAGGTTAAAACGATGAAATTGAACAGCATGAAGAAATTATTGTGCACCAAATAGCAATGCATTTAATCCAAGAATCATCAGTAGATTTAGAATGACTGTTCTTTTCAGTTGGGAGGTGCATTATTGTTGCCCTTTCAGTAGGGTTTTTCAGCAAAGTGTAATTTTTATACGCCCGTCTTTAGACGGGACGTATTATGGTACAGCGATGTCTGTACGTCTGTCCGTCCATCTGTTTGGGGTTTTCTCTTTATAATTTCATTTCCCTTTCACATATCATGCTGAAACTTGCTGTGTAGCTTCTTTGTGGGTCACTCTAGATCATACTGCAATTTTGATCAATTTTGACCTTTTTTCCAGGAGTTTTGCCTCTTTATTTGGAAATAATTATTATATGGAGGGTACATAATTTGTCCACCCTACTCCTCCCACAGTTTTCAACTGAGGACCTTCTTATTTTGTGGAGTGTTTGTATGGGTATTGAAGATGTGCATGTGGGATGGATTTTGATTTTCTACAATTTTTGAGAAAATTACAGGCTGTTGAACTTAGTCTATTTGGAAATTAATATTCTTTGGAGGGTACATAATTTGTCTGCCCAATTCCTCCTACAGTTTTCAAGTGAGGACCTTCTTATTTTGTGGAGTGTTTGTATAGGTACTGAAGATGTGCATATGGGATGGATTTTGATTTTCTACAATTTTTGAGAAAATTACAGGTTGTTGAACTTAGTCTATTTGGAAATTAATATTCTATGGAGGGTACATAATTTGTCCGCCCAACTCCTCCCACAGTTTTCAAGTGAGGACCATCTTTTTTTGTGCAGTGTTTGTATGGGTATTGAAGATGTGCATCTAAGGAAGGATTTTGATTTTCTTCCATTTTTGAAAAAATTACAGGTTGTTGAACTTGGTTCATTTTGAGGAAATCTCGATATTTAAGCTAAGACCCTTTGTTCATATGAAAGTTTGTCACAGCCTCATGATGGCTGATACTACCTGAAGCAAAGTTATACAAATTATAGCACAAGAAAAACACCCTATGTAAGCATTTCACGGGCGTATTATTTACTGTTTGCGGTACTCTTGTTGTCAAAATGTTGCTGGCTGTATTGCCTACCTTGTTCATCTATTATAATTGGTGATGTGACATTTTAAAAAATGGTTTCTATGCAAGATTTGTATAATCCATTTAAATGAAAACACTCTAAAGTTTGATATTTTATCAGAAATATACCTGAAATACCATTAAAAACAAGGAGGGGGAAAGGGACCTGAAGTCCTATACACAAGCACCTGTAAGTTTACTTGTCAAGATATAAGGCTCACAGCTGGTATGACCAGTCAACAGGGGATGCTTAATCCTCCTAGGGGCCTGATCCAACCTCTGATATATACAGGGCTCCATGTTTGCCCAGCTCTTAATTTTTTATTCCATATAGGAGTTATGAGATTGATCACTGTTCATTATCTTTGACTTTTTACATGAGCAAAATTAAGACTATGTGACTATTTTTGTAGATTGAATAAATTGTAGATATTTCAGTGTCAATTGTTGATGCTTACGAAGGTAACTTCGTGGGGATTTTCTTAGCTGATTTGCGTAGAGCTCTTGGAAATTAATTTCAAATTATAAGTAAGATCATCGACAATTTTCAAGATTGATTGATTGAACATTGTTTAACATCCCTCTCGAGAATATTTCACTCATATGGAGACGTCACCATTGCCGGTGAAGGACTGCAAAATTTAGGCTTTATACGCTTGGCGCTTGTGGCTTCTGAGTTGGGAGGTATCTTTACTGTGCCACACCTACTGTGATACGACACCTTGGTTTTCACGGTCTCAACCGAAGGACCACCCCATTTAATCGCCTCTTATGACAAGCAAGGGGTAGTGAGGACCTATTTTAACTCGGATCCCCACAGGATCAATTTTAAAGATAAAAGATAAGTAAATATATAAGGTTTTAGTACAAGTTTTTGCACTTTAAGCAATGAGAAATTGTTTATTTGTGTAAGCCATCGCTCGTATCAATCCTTTCCCATATTGTTTTTAAAGAGGAGTTGTAGAAAACAAATTTAAAATTAGCATAAACCCAAGAATTATTAAGTTATGTGTGGAGTTTTTCAAAAATGATTTTGTGTTAGAATATTAATGTTGTAAAATATTTTAAATAAATTAGCAATTCTAAAGGTAAATGTATATATGTTGAAATAGTAAAATACAATCCAGACAAGGTGTTAACTCACCAGTGTACATTGTATATACATGTATGTACAACTGTATGTAGTCATAAATAATTGCACTTTGATTGTTTTAGAGACACAACGTACATTTATGCATAAGTTAATGACTTTTTAGGATACTTTTCAATTTTTAAAAAAAGATAATTTTTAATTTAAGAAGCATCTGGTGCAAACCTACATAAAATCAACTCCCATCAGTACTTTCAGAACTTTGATTTCTAGATTTCATAGCCCTTGGGATTAGCGATATTTTTAACTAGTACTCAGGAGACCAATAAGGCCTGTGGGCCTTTTGTTTCATTCACTGAAGAGATATTTATGGCATTGATGAAACAATGCATCTGAGCTTAAATACAGCAATGAATAGTTTCTCTAGAAGACTTCATATTTCATTACAGGTCACATTTTCAAGGTTTTTCATAAAGGAAAATACAATGAAGAAGATTCAGACATCATCACGTGGATCAGTTAAATTAAAGGAGGAAGAGAGACCCATTCTCTACTACAGTAAACGTTACAATTACCTTTTGGAAGAGGATAGAAAAGAAATTGTGAAAACACTTCTGCTTCTGAGAGTAATGGAAAATCGAGCAAGAACAAAAAAGAAAACCTAAACAGTGTTATAGATTTTTTTAGAGTCAATTTTCTAGGACTGGTCATAGCTAGTTTAGACAAGTTAATATGCAATTTTTTGAATTGATAAATGATGACTTAATTGAATTTATTAATTCATATGGAAATTAATACATTGGAAACAATGGCAGCTTATTGTGAATGTTATTTATAATTCAAAATGCATTGTGTCTACCTGATTTGAAAAAAGGCATTGTGTATGCTTTTTGAGCACTCATCATTGTTTTATACATTTTTAGGTGTCGTGAGTCACCCGTGACCTATTTTTGCAATTGGCAGTCATCCTTCGGGTGTTAACAATAGAACATTTTTAATTTCTTCTTGATAGCTACTCTCCCAATTCTTTTCAAATTTGATATAGAACATTTTTGGGACAAGGGGGACATAAATTGTAAATTTTAGGACCCATGAACCCCTGTGGCCATAAGGGTGGGTGGGCCAAAAATTGACCAGCTTTCAAAAATCATCTTCTTTACAAGCACACATCTGTAAGAAAAACCAAATACATAGTGATGTAGAGGAGGATGGTCTACACTAAACATAAATTTCCTGATTCTCGGGCTAGAGGTTCTGACATTAAGATAGGGCATACTCAGGTGACCAATAAGGCTTTTGGGCCTCTTGTTTTTATTTCTTTTTAAATTCCCTGA
This sequence comes from Ostrea edulis, assembly GCF_947568905.1. Classification (NCBI taxonomy): domain Eukaryota; kingdom Metazoa; phylum Mollusca; class Bivalvia; order Ostreida; family Ostreidae; genus Ostrea; species Ostrea edulis. The sequence continues at coordinate 7,253,035 of NC_079166.1, forward strand.
GTTTTACTGATGGAAATTAGTTCTTTGGCTGTGCTTGTCAACTTTTCACATTTTCTTCTTTTTCTGCTGAACAAGAAGGCTAATTTCAGCCAAACATCCAAAATTCAGGGAATCTAGCATCATTCAGCTATGTGCCAGTGATGGTTTCCCGAAACGGGATAAGTTTTTGAAATAATGAAATTAAGTAATAGTGATTTTAAAATTGTAGTACTTAGATATCAGTTAATTCAAATGATGGCACTACAGTAATGATAAGGTGTACATAAGAATATTAGAGATGTTTGGCTTAGTAGTATATGAAGGTTCTTGTTATATTGATTGGAAAAAAAAATGAAGCACTGAAGGTTTAATCTTGCATTTTCATTATCATAAACAAAAAGTGAGATGGGGCCAACCAGCCAATACATGGAACTTCAGTATGCAATAAGGACTTTCCACTGAGATAATACAAAAAAGGATATATAATTCTATATTACATATGTCAAAAGCTGTCAAAAGATGTCATTGCTATGTGCCTGTACAAATTAAACAGTTAAAGACCTCGTACAACAATCCATTACCAGAGGAAACGTTAGAAGGTGTGAATATATATTTATTTATCCCGCTTCAGACAAATTTACAGGTAATTGAATGGATAAAAGCTAATCACACGACGTCCTGAAACTGACCATAACAAATTTATCCTGCTGAAGACCTGTAGAAAATTTGTTAAGATTTCATTAACATCTTTGATAAATATCATTCAATTACTAAATTGAATTCCATATACGTGTGTCTCATTGAAAATCATATTACCACAATATCAAAACATCACAATTAAAAATATGAACACTAACATTAAATAAACAAATCATGTATGTTGAAACTGAATACATGTAGATGTACACTGACAGCTACAGTCAGTTTGGGGCGTAATACAGAGTCATCCACGGTGTGAAATGGAAATCTATATTGGGACTCGCGCCCCATTTCATACCCTGGATGACTCTGTATTATGTCTTAAACTGACAGTGTAACTTAATTATAATATAAATTAATAATTTCTTTATCTACATAAGATGGTTATGTATTATTATGATGTATTCATATTCTATATTTCAGTTTGCGTTTGTATTTGATGAATTCAATTATGCATTGACAACATCAATTTTTATACATGTAGGCCTTTGATTGATTAATTATCTATCTAACTACATGTATCTACAGAACTGTATATATAATTCATTTAATATTTACCTAAATATGATATGTTAATCCATATTTTAGTTTCCATTTGTATGTAATAAATTCAATTGTACATTGGCAACATCTAGCTGATTCAATGTTTATAGGCCCATGTTTAATTATCAAAATGGATATAATAATACGTGCATTGATTATGAAAATTCAATGAAAAAATGAAAACCTGTAGCTGATGTAAATATAATTTCAATATCAATTCCTATGGGCCTCTTGTTTTAATTTCTAATTACATAATTGTAATGGTTGCTATGCATGATGACATTATTCTAATCTGGATGTTTCCTATCGTAACTTTTAATTGGTTAAAATAATGTCCTTATCATATACTTTAAAGAGAATATTGACAAAACGTGTTCTTCATAAATATCATGACATTGTTTAGAATTTACTTCAAATTGTGTGCATCAATGAGTTTCAAGTGTTAAAAATGAATGAAATTCTACGTCATAATATATCACTCGTGACGTCATCTCTCTGGAACCATGCAAGATAAGACCATAGAATTTTCAATGCACAATTAGGCATACATGTGTGTCATTTTAAAGCAAAAATCTCATTTTTGATAAATTTCCTGATTTGTAATATATTGGACTCGAGTAGTTTAATAATTTGGCATCAGCATAATAAATTAATATTCCTCAACTCAAATACAAAATGGAAGAAACTCTTGGTCAATTTTTCATGCCTGAAACTCTACATATATGAGCATTTATGCCAATATTACATCAAGACAGAGTACTAGGGTATATGAGGTATGCACATACATCTGCATTTCTATGGGTACAGCATTGAGAGTGAACTAATTGTTAATAAGAGAATTGAATGATATTCACAGAATATGTGACCAGCCATGAGATTTTGGTTCCATTTTAGATTTTAGTTGCATTAATATTACTATTAATGTAAATGTAATTTAAGTAGCAGGTTACTTATATATTGCATTGTGTAAATTATCTTATAGCTATAATAAATACATGTGACCATAGCTATGATTCTTCCGAATTTTATCATTTTACCCCCTGTGCGTGTATAGTGAGAGTGATGTACAAAGTGTGTGTATAGTGAGTTTGATGTACAGAGTGTGTGTATTGTAAGAGTGAGGTACAGAGTGTGTGTATAGTGAGTGTGATGTACAGAGTGTGTGTATAGTCAGTTTGATGTACAGAGTGTATGTATAGTGAGAGTGACGTACAGAGTGTATGTATAGTGAGTTCGATGTACAGAGTGTGTGTATTGTAAGAGTGAGGTACAAAGTGTGTGTATAGTGAGTGTGATGTACAGAGTGTGTGTATAGTGAGTTTGATGTACAGAGTGTGTGTATTGTAAGAGTGAGGTACAAAGTGTGTGTATAGTGAGTGTGATGTACAGAGTGTGTATATAGTGAGATTGATTGATTAAATATTGTTTAACGTCTGTCTCGAGAATATTTCACTCATATGGAGACATCACCACTGACGGTGAAGGGCTGCAAAATTTAGGCCTATGCTCGGCGCTTATAGCCATTGAGCAGGGAGGGATCTTTATCGTGCCACACCTGCTGTGACAAGGGACCTCGGTTTTTGCGGTCTCATCCGAAGGACTGCCCCATTTAGTTGCCTCTTATGACAAGCAAGGGGTACTAAGGATCTATTCTAACATGGATCCCCACGGAACTGATGTACAGAGTGTATGCATAGTGAGAGTGATGTACAGAGTGTATATTGTAAGTGTGATTAACAATGTATGTGTAGTGCGAGTGATGTACAGGGTGTGTATTAGTATAGTGAGGTTCATGCACAGAGTGTGTATATTGTAAGAGTGAAGTACAAAGTGTGTGTATAGTGAGTGTGATGTACTGAGTGTATGTATAGTGTGAGTGATGTACAGGGTGTGTCTATAGTGAGGTTGATATACAGAGTGTGTAAATTGTAAGAGTGAAGTACAAAGTGTGTGTATGATGGGTGTTATGTACAGAGTGTATGTATAGTGAGAGAGATGTACAGAGTGTATGTATAGTGAGAGAGATGTACAGAGTGTGTGTGTAGTGAGAGGAATGTACAGAGAATGTAATGTGCAGAGTGTGTGTATAATAAGTGTGATTTGTATAGTGAAAGGGATGTACAGAATATGTATATTGTAAGTGTAATGAACAGAGTGTGTGTATAATGAGTGTAATGGGTAGGGTGTGTATAATGGGAGGAATGTACAGGGTGTGTGTATAGTGAGTTTGATGTACGGAGTGTGTGTATCGTGATAGTGATGTACAGGGTGTGTTAATAGTGAGTTTGATGTACAGAGTGCGTATAGTGAAAGTGATGTACAGAACATGTATATTGTAAGTGTGATGTATAGAATGTGTATAGTAAGTGTGATGTACTGAGTGTATATATAGTGAGTTTGATGTACAGAGTGTGTGTATTGTGTGAGTGATGTACAGAGTGTGTGTGTATGGTGAGAGTGGTGTACAGAGTGTGTATATAGTGAGAGTGATGTATAGTGTGAGTGGTGTACAGAGTGTGTGTGTATTGAGAGTGATGTACAGAGTATGTGTATAGTTAGTATGATTAACAGAATGTATGTATAGTGTGAGTGATATATAGAGTGCGTGTATAGTGTGTTTGATGTACAGAGTGTGTGTATTGTAAGAGTGAGGTACAGAGTGCGTGCATAGTAGGTGTGATGTACTGAGTGTGTATATTGTTAGAGTGATGTACTGAGTGTGTGTATAGTGAGAGTGATATACAGTGTGTGTATTGTGAGGGGGATGTGCAGTGTGTGTATAGTTAGGGTGATGTACAGTGTGTGTATAGTGAGAGTGATGTACACAATTTGTGTATAGTGGGTGTGATGTACAGAGTGTGTGTATAGTGAGAGTGAAGTACAGAGTGTGTGTATAGTGAGAGTGAAGTACAGAGTGTGTGTATAATGAGAGGAATGTACAGAGCATGTGGATGTGATGTGCAGAGTGTGTGTATAATAAGTGTGATTTGCATAGTAAGAGGATGTACAGAGTATGTATATTGTAAGTGTATAATGAACAGAGTGTGTGTAGTGTTAGTTGGATTTATGGAGTGTGTGTATAGCGAGAGTGATGTGCAAAGTGTGTTTATTGTGAATGATGTACAGAGTGTGTATAGTGAGTTTGATGTAAAGAGTGTGTGTATTGTGAGAGTGATGTACAGAGTGTGTTTATTGTGAGTGATGTACAGATTGTGGGTATAATGAGTTTGATTTGCAGAGTGTGTGTATAGTGAGAGTGATGTACTGAATTTGTGTATAGTGAATGTGATGTGCAGAGTGTGTGTATAATGAGTGTAATGTATATAATGGATGTTGTGTACAAAGTGTTTGTATATTCACAGTCCTGTGTAAAGTGTGTGTATAAAGTAAATGTGATATGCAGATTGTGATGTATGGAGTGTGTATATTGAGTTTCATGTACAGAGTTTGTGTATTAATTATGAGAGTGATGTAGGAAGTGTGTGTATAGTGAGAGTGATGTACAAAGTGTGTATAGTTAGTGTGATGTACCCAGTGTGTGTATAGTTAGAGGAATGTACAGAGCATGTGTATGTGATGTACCCAGTGTGTGTATAGTTAGAGTGATGTACAAAGTGTGTATAGTTAGTGTGATGTGCCCAGTGTGTGTATAGTTAGAGGAATGTACAGAGCATGTGTATGTGAAGTACAGAGTGTGTGTATAGTGAGAGGAATGTACAGAGCATGTGTATGTGATGTACAGAGTGTGTGTATAGTGAGAGGAATGTACAGAGCATGTGAATGTGATGTACAGAGTGTGTGTATAGTGAGAGGAATGTACAGAGCATGTGTATGTGATGTACAGAGTGTGTGTATAGTGAGAGGAATGTACAGAGCATGTGTATGTGATGTACAGAGTGTGTGTATAGTGAGAGGAATGTACAGAGCATGTGAATGTGATGTACAGAGTGTGTGTATAGTGAGAGGAATGTACAGAGCATGTGTATGTGATGTACAGAGTGTGTGTATAGTGAGAAGAATGTACAGAGCATGTGAATGTGATGTACAGAGTGTGTGTATAGTGAGAGGAATGTACAGAGCATGTGTATGTGATGTGCCCAGTGTGTGTATAGTGAGAGGAATGTACAGAGCATGTGTATGTGATGTACAGAGTGTGTGTATAGTGAGAGGAATGTACAGAGCATGTGAATGTGATGTACAGAGTGTGTGTATAGTGAGAGGAATGTACAGAGCATGTGTATGTGATGTGCCCAGTGTGTGTATAGTGAGAGGAATGTACAGAGCATGTGTATGTGATGTACAGAGTGTGTGTATAGTGAGAGGAATGTACAGAGCATGTGAATGTGATGTACAGAGTGTGTGTATAGTGAGAGGAATGTACAGAGCATGTGTATGTGATGTGCCCAGTGTGTGTATAGTGAGAGGAATGTACAGAGCATGTGTATGTGATGTACAGAGTGTGTGTATAGTGAGAGGAATGTACAGAGCATGTGAATGTGATGTACAGAGTGTGTGTATAATAAGTGTGATTTGTATAGTGAGAGGGATGTACAGAATATGTATATTGTAAGTGTAATGAACAGAGTGTGTGTATATAATGAATATAATGTGTAGGGTGTGTATAGTGGGAGGAATGTACAGGGTGTGTGTATAGTGAGTTTGATGTACGGTGTGTGTGTATCGTGATAGTGATATACAGGGTGTGTTAATAGTGAGTTTGATATATGGAGTGTGTGTATAGCGAGAGTGATGTACAGAGCATGTATATTGTACGTGTGATAATAATAATAATGATTAATAATAATGATTGGTTTAATATAGCGTCTTATCCAGGGTATGCTGCTCAAAGCGCTTTACAATAATCAATGTACATTATTACCCCGGCAGACCTTATATCAATCTAGAACTGTCTCAGCCTCCTAGGAATCATACAGTGCAAGCTGCAATTACAAGCGCTAGAGCACTAACATTCTAACAATATCTTTCACTGTCTATAGCCAGGTACCCCGTTTACACTTGGGTGGAGTGAGGAAATTCATGTAAAGTGCATTTCCCAAGGACACAATGTCAGACCTGCCGCGGCCAGGACTCGAACCCACGACCTTTCGGTTGAGAGTCTGATGGCCTAACCACTCGGCCACAGACGCCACAATGTATAGAATGTGACGTGATGTATACATGTAGAATGTGTATAGTGAGTGTGATGTACTGAGTGTATGTATAGTGAGTTTGATGCGGAGTGTGTGTATTGTTAGAGTGATGTACAGAGTGTGTGTATAGTGAGAGTGAAGTACAGAGTGTGTGTATAGTGAGAGTGATGTACAGAGTGTGTTTATAGTGAGAGTGAAGTACAGAGTGTGTGTATAGTGAGAGTGAAGTACAGAGTTTGTGTATAGTGAAAGTGAAGTACAGAGTGTGTGTATATAGTGAGAAGAATGTACAGAGCATGTGAATGTGATGTGCAGAGTGTGTGTATAATAAGTGTGATTTGCATAGTGAGAGGGATGTACAGAGTATGTATATTGTAAGTGTAATGAACAGAGTGTGTGTATTGTCACTTTGATTTATGGAGTGTGTGTATAGCGAGAGTGATGTACAAAGTATGTTTATTGTGAGTGATGTACAGAGTGTGTGTATAGTGAGTTTGATGTAAAGAGTGTGTGTATTGTGAGAGTGATGTACAGAGTGTGTTTATTGTGAGTGATGTACAGAGTGTGGGTATAATGAGTTTGATTTGCAGAGTGTGTGTATAGTGAGAGTGATGTACTGAATTTGTGTATAGTGAATGTGATGTGCAGAGTGTGTGTATAATGAGTGTAATGTATAGAATGGATGTTGTGTACAAAGTGTTTGTATATTCACAGTGCTGTGTAAAGTGTGTGTATAAAGTAAATGTGATGTGCAGATTGTGATGTATGGAGTGTGTATATTGAGTTTCATGTACAGAGTTTGTGTATTATGAGAGTGATGTAGGAAGTGTGTGTATAGTGAGAGTGATGTACAAAGTGTGTATAGTTAGTGTGATGTGCCCAGTGTGTGTATAGTTAGAGGAATGTACAGAGCATGTGTATGTGATGTACCCAGTGTGTGTATAGTTAGAGGAATGTACAGAGCATGTGTATGTGATGTACAGAGTGTGTGTATAGTGAGAGGAATGTACAGAGCATGTGTATGTGATGTACAGAGTGTGTGTATAGTGAGAGGAATGTACAGAGCATGTGTATGTGATGTACAGAGTGTGTGTATAGTGAGAAGAATGTACAGAGCATGTGTATGTGATGTACAGAGTGTGTGTATAGTGAGAGGAATGTACAGAGCATGTGTATGTGATGTACAGAGTGTGTGTATAGTGAGAGGAATGTACAGAGCATGTGTATGTGATGTACAGAGTGTGTGTATAGTGAGAGGAATGTACAGAGCATGTGTATGTGATGTACAGAGTGTGTGTATAGTTAGAGGAATGTACAGAGCATGTGTATGTGAAGTACAGAGTGTGTGTATAGTGAGAGGAATGTACAGAGCATGTGAATGTGATGTACAGAGTGTGTGTATAGTGAGAGGAATGCACAGAGCATGTGAATGTGATGTACAGAGTGTGTGTATAGTGAGAGGAATGTACAGAGCATGTGAATGTGATGTACAGAGTGTGTGTATAGTGAGAGGAATGTACAGAGCATGTGAATGTGATGTACAGAGTGTGTGTATAGTGAGAGGAATGTACAGAGCATGTGTATGTGATGTGCCCAGTGTGTGTATAGTGAGAGGAATGTACAGAGCATGTGTATGTGATGTACAGAGTGTGTGTATAGTGAGAGGAATGTACAGAGCATGTGAATGTGATGTACAGAGTGTGTGTATAATAAGTGTGATTTGTATAGTGAGAGGGATGTACAGAATATGTATATTGTAAGTGTAATGAACAGAGTGTGTGTATAATGAATATAATGTGTAGGGTGTGTATAGTGGGAGGAATGTACAGGGTGTGTGTATAGTGAGTTTGATGTACGGTGTGTGTGTATCGTGATAGTGATATACAGGGTGTGTTAATAGTGAGTTTGATATATGGAGTGTGTGTATAGCGAGAGTGATGTACAGAGCATGTATATTGTACGTGTGATAATAATAATAATGATTGGTTTTATATAGCACCTTTTCCAGGGTATGCTGCTCAAAGCGCTTTACAATAATCAATGTACATTATTACCCCGGCAGACCTTATATCAATCTAGAACTGTCTCAGCCTCCTAGGAATCATACAGTGCAAGCTGCAATTACAAGCGCTAGAGCACTAACATTCTAACAATATCTTTCACTGTCTATAGCCAGGTACCCCGTTTACACTTGGGTGGAGTGAGGAAATTCATGTAAAGTGCATTTCCCAAGGACACAATGTCAGACCTGCCGCGGCCAGGACTCGAACCCACGACCTTTCGGTCGAGAGTCTGACGGCCTAACCACTCGGCCACAGACGCCACAATGTATAGAATGTGACGTGATGTATAGAATGTGTATAGTGAGTGTGATGTACTGAGTGTATGTATAGTGAGTTTGATGCGGAGTGTGTGTATTGTTAGAGTGATGTACAGAGTGTGTGTATAGTGAGTGTGATGTACAGAGTGTGTGTATAGTGAGAGTGATGTACAGAGTGTGTTTATAGTGAGAGTGAAGTACAGAGTGTGTGTATAGTGAGAGTGAAGTACAGAGTTTGTGTATAGTGAAAGTGAAGTACAGAGTGTGTGTATATAGTGAGAAGAATGTATAGAGAATGTGATGTGCAGAGTGTGTGTATAATAAGTGTGATTTGCATAGTGAGAGGGATGTACAGAGTATGTATATTGTAAGTGTAATGAACAGAGTGTGTGTATTGTCACTTTGATTTATGGAGTGTGTGTATAGCGAGGGTGGTGTACAAAGTATGTTTATTGTGAGTGATGTACAGTATGTGTATAGTGAGTTTGATGTAAAGAGTGTGTGTATTGTGAGAGTGATGTACAGAGTGTGTTTATTGTGAGTGATGTACAGAGTGTGGGTATAATGAGTTTGATTTGCAGAGTGTGTGTATAGTGAGAGTGATGTACTGAATTTGTGTATAGTGAATGTGATGTGCAGAGTGTGTGTATAATGAGTGTAATGTATATAATGGATGTTGTGTACAAAGTGTTTGTATATTCACAGTGATGTGTAAAGTGTGTGTATAAAGTAAATGTGATGTGCAGATTGTGATGTATGGAGTGTGTATATTGAGTTTCATGTACAGAGTTTGTGTATTAATTATGAGAGTGATGTAGGAAGTGTGTGTATAGTGAGAGTGATGTACAAAGTGTGTATAGTTAGTGTGATGTACCCAGTGTGTGTATAGTTAGAGGAATGTACAGAGCATGTGTATGTGATGTACCCAGTGTGTGTATAGTGAGAGGAATGTACAGAGCATGTGTATGTGATGTACAGAGTGTGTGTATAGTGAGAGGAATGTACAGAGCATGTGTATGTGAAGTACAGAGTGTGTGTATAGTGAGAGGAATGTACAGAGCATGTGTATGTGATGTACAGAGTGTGTGTATAGTGAGAGGAATGTACAGAGCATGTGTATGTGATGTACAGAGTGTGTGTATAGTGAGAGGAATGTACAGAGCATGTGAATGTGATGTACAGAGTGTGTGTATAGTGAGAGGAATGTACAGAGCATGTGTATGTGATGTACAGAGTGTGTGTATAGTGAGAGGAATGTACAGAGCATGTGTATGTGATGTACAGAGTGTGTGTATAGTGAGAGGAATGTACAGAGCATGTGTATGTGATGTACAGAGTGTGTGTATAGTGAGAGGAATGTACAGAGCATGTGAATGTGATGTACAGAGTGTGTGTATAATAAGTGTGATTTGTATAGTGAGAGGGATGTACAGAATATGTATATTGTAAGTGTAATGAACAGAGTGTGTGTATAATGAATATAATGTGTAGGGTGTGTATAGTGGGAGGAATGTACAGGGTGTGTGTATAGTGAGTTTGATGTACAGAGTTTGTGTATTATGAGAGTGATGTAGGAAGTGTGTGTATAGTGAGAGTGATGTACAAAGTGTGTATAGTGAGAGTGATGTACAAAGTGTGTATAGTTAGTGTGATGTGCCCAGTGTGTGTATAGTGAGAGGAATGTACAGAGCATGTGTATGTGATGTACAGAGTGTGTGTATAGTGAGAGGAATGTACAGAGCATGTGAATGTGATGTACAGAGTGTGTGTATAATAAGTGTGATTTGTATAGTGAGAGGGATGTACAGAATATGTATATTGTAAGTGTAATGAACAGAGTGTGTGTATAATGAATATAATGTGTAGGGTGTGTATAGTGGGAGGAATGTACAGGGTGTGTGTATAGTGAGTTTGATGTACGGTGTGTGTGTGTATCGTGATAGTGATATACAGGGTGTGTTAATAGTGAGTTTGATATATGGAGTGTGTGTATAGCGAGAGTGATGTACAGAGCATGTATATTGTACGTGTGATAATAATAATAATGATTAATAATAATGATTGGTTTTATATAGCGTCTTATCCAGGGTATGCTGCTCAAAGCGCTTTACAATAATCAATGTACATTATTACCCCGGCAGACCTTATATCAATCTAGAACTGTCTCAGCCTCCTAGGAATCATACAGTGCAAACTGCAATTACAAGCGCTAGAGCGCTAACATTCTAACAATATCTTTCACTGTCTATAGCCAGGTACCCCGTTTACACTTGGGTGGAGTGAGGAAATTCATGTAAAGTGCATTTCCCAAGGACACAATGTCAGCCCTGCCGCGGCCAGGACTCGAACCCACGACCTTTTAGTCGAGAGTCTGACGGCCTAACCACTCGGCCACAGACGCCACAATGTATAGAATGTGACGTGATGTATAGAATGTGTATAGTGAGTGTGATGTACTGAGTGTATGTATAGTGAGTTTGATGCGGAGTGTGTGTATAGTGAGAGTGATGTACAGAGTGTGTTTATAGTGAGAGTGATGTACAGAGTGTGTTTATTGTGAGTGATGTACAGAGTGTGTGTATAGTGAGTTTGATGTGCAGAGTGTGTTTATAGTGAGAGTGATGTACAGAGTGTGTGTATATTGATTTTGATGTTTAGTATGTGTATAGTGAGAGTGATCTACTGAGTGTGTGTATAATGAATGTGATGTGCAGGGTTTGTGTTTAATGAGCGTGATGTCTATAATGAGTATATAATGGATGTTCTGTACAGAGTGTGTGTATATTCACAGTGATGTGCAAAGTGGGTGTATAAAGTAAGTGTGATGTGCAGATTGTGATGTATAGAGTGTGTATAGTGAGTTTGATGTACAGAAAGTGAGTATTGTGAGAGTGATGTACAGAGTGTGTGTATATATTGTGATTGTGATGTACAGAGTGTGTGTATAATAAATGTGATTTGTATAGTGAGAGGGATGTTACCCTTTCTCACTAAAGGGAGTGAATTGGTAAATACGAATTGCCAAAAAATAAACATCCGTAAAATAATATACTCTGGTGAAATATGTGAAGGCCAACATATCACAGAACAAAATTTGAAAAATGAACAACACCATTAAAAGACTTTTAGAGATATTCACGGTGAAACATAGGTAGTAGCCTTGCTATAGTTTTATGCACATGATATCTACGTGACTGTTCTTCTATGCTTCAATAATATTTCTGCATAGCGGGAAATTGTTATCAAAGGCAATGTTTCAAAAGACGGACATTGTATGTTTAACAGGAACCTGGGCAAATTATATATATAAGTTACATGGTTGTGAAAATGAATACATACACATTTTTTTTGTTTGTTTACAATATGGTTTTAATTTTTCTATTAAAACCTTTCATGTTATTCTTCAATAAAACAATGATCCGCCTAAATCTAGCTTATTAAGGGATACATCATGATTTATAATTGATATTTCCCATCAAATCATTCAAAATTGGACATAATTAACTACATAGTTACCAAATATTCTACTCCCAATATGCAGTAACGTAAATATGCATCCTTGTACTAAAATAGTGCACAAAGAATATAGACAATATTTGGTTTGAAACAAGTTACAATTCAATTTATTGTGAGAAAAAATATCCAACAAATTATTGGAAAGCAACTATAAACAATAAAAATAAATAGCATATGAAAACAAGAATGCTTTCTGCATCACGTAACGTATGTACTCTGCAAACCATTTGCATTAAAATACAGTGGTCTGTTTATATAAACAAAGTGGTCTTTTTATAACGGGCATTCACGAAACAACTTAACATTTAAACGGCTAACTACAAACATGGAAATAATCAACAAATTATATTGAAAACACAGAAAACGATATGTATGTTCATGGTAACGTATGTATCAAAATTATTGACACGTCTTTAACAAAGAAAATCTATTTTCTATTGTTTTTCTGTCTTCATATACGAGTTTTAAACCACGACAGTTCTTTCAAGATGGTAACAGTGGATGAAGATGGTATAAAATGAAAAATTAAACGTAACGTAAATATCGATACCTACGTTACCACTGTATCCAGTAGTATAACTTCATGTGTTCAGTATAAACAATGAAAACAAATATTTACTATGAAACTAACGTTTCATTGATATCTCATATTTTTAAAGCAGCAAGTAATTTTTTCTTAATATGAAGTAAAATCACTCAAATTTGACACATTAATACCATTCCAAAAGGTTACCACAACATGTTGAGACCTGCTCTATGAACATTAAAAATAGTCGGATTGTTTCATAGAATTAATAGATATTTCATGGTGTGTTTTTTTTCAATTCTACATGTGCAAGGATAGAGCATTGAATTATTGAAATCTGAAATACAACTGTGGTAGAGAGATAGCAATTACAAATACGACACCAAATCTTGATACATACGTTTATACCATCAGTAACGTAGGTATCGGACATTATCTACGCTATAAACAATTATCGGCAAACTTAATATATATATCTTTAAATTTCAATTTTAAATTTACGGTTTTCACTTCAAGTTATTGGTAAACAACCTGTGTGAAATGGATTTTTATAGCTTACCTCACAACAAAGTCACACAAGTATTACTATGCAGCATACAACCTCTTACAAATTAAATTCTCGTGGCAAATAAACTTTTTTGCAAATAGCTGTCAGTATTTCAATATACGTCACGTGATACAATACCAAACTGCATTTGGTTATATGGTTATAGCCGCAATTTTGTAATTATGGTAACATAAGTATTGGTAACGTATGTAAGATAACAGCAATTTTTCACTGAACATTTGAAAATAACTACTCTTTACCGTTCAGTTTCATTTTTATAGTAATTCAATATACAACAGGAATCAAATATTGGCTCAACAGATGTTGTTAGCAGCTATTCGCTTGTTAAAATATATAGGTAACGTTAGTATCAAAGAAAATCAAACTATCCAATTCTGTGATTTGTTCATGATAACTATAGAATCACTCAGAATTTAGAATAGTTGTATAGTCATTACTTGAGTATGATTATAATGGATGGATTTTGAACTTTATTACACTTAAAAAGTCTGTTTAGCAGCATTGTGGCAAGTTTTAACAAGTGATAACGTATGTATTTTAACATTGGCGACAAACATATTCACTGGAGGTGCACGTTATGGATGATGCAGTTTCATTTAAAAAGAACGTTTTGCTAAAGATGCAATGACATATGTTTTTAATTTAATATGGTATATATAACCAGAAATGCAATTATTAGGTAAAACTTTAGGTCTAACTTCGGTTACATCGACTTGGCGACAGTAACGTAAGTATCGATTCAGAGGGTTTACATAGACATACGTATTTCAAAACTTCATAGACCATGATGATTTTTATCTGTGTACATTTGGACTAGACATGTAACCTTCCATAAAACGTATCCAGTTAGTTCATATTTGTTTCCGTTCATAGCTGATCGACCGGTAACATCAAATGACTCCCTCTAGTGAGAAAGGGTGATGTACAGAATATGTATATTGTAAGTGAAATGAACAGAGTGTGTTGAATGAATGTAATATGTAGGGTCAATTGTGTATAGTGGGAGGAATGTACAGGGTGTGTGTATAGTGAGTTTGATGTACGGAGTGTGTGTATTGTGATAGTGATGTACAGGATGTGTTAATAGTGAGTTTGATGTACAGAGTGCGTATAGTGAAAGTGATGTACAGAGCATGCATATTGTAAGTGTATGTATAGTGAGTTTGATGTGCAGAGTGTGTGTATTGTGAGAGTGATATACAGAGTGTGTATATAGTGAGAGTGATGTACAGAGTGTGTGTGTAGTGAGAGTGATGTACAGAGTGTGTGTGTAGTGAGAGTGATGTACAGTGTGTGTGTGTAGTGAGATTGATGCACTGTGGATCACGCGATGCAGAGAGTGTGTATTATAAGTGGAAGTGATGTACAGAGTGTGTGTATAGTGAAAGTGATGTATAAAGTGTGTGTATACTGAGAGTGGTGTACAAAGTGTGTGTATAGTGAGTGTGATCTACAGATTGTATATAAGGAGAGTGATGTACAGGGTGTGTGTATATAGTGAGTTTGATGTTTAGTGTATGTATAGTGAGAGTAATGTACAGAGTGTGTTTATTGTGAATGAGTACTGAGTGTGTGTATAGTGAGTTTCATGTACAGAGTGTGTGTATAGTGAGAGTGATGTACAGAGCATGTATATAGTAAGTGTGATATATATAATGTGTATAGTGAGTGTGATGTACTGATTGTATGTATAGTAAGTTTGATGTGCAATGTGTGTGTATTGTGAGAATGATGTACAAAGTGTGTCTATAGTGAGAGTGAGGTATGGATTTTATATAGTGAGTTTGATGTACAGAGAGTGTGTATTGTGAGAATGATGTAGGGAGTGTGTGTAAGGTGTGAGTGATGTACAGAGTTTGTGTATAGTGGGTGTGATGTGCAGATTGTGATGTATGGAGTGTGTATAGTGAGTTTGATGTACAGAGAGTGTATATTGTGAGAGTGATGTAGGGAGTACAGGGTGTGTTATGAGTGAGTTTGATTTATGGAGTGTGTGTATAGCGAGAGTGATGTACAGAGCATGTATATTGCACGTGTGATATATAGAATGTGTATAGTGAGTGTGATATACTGAGAGTTTGTATAGTGAGTTTGATGTACAGAGTGTGTGTATAGTAAGAGTGATGTACAGAGTGTGTTAATAGTGAGTTTGATTTATGGAGTGTATGTATAGTGAGAGTGATTTACAGAGCATGTATATTGTACGTGTGATGTATAGAATGTGTATAATAAGTTTGATGTGCAGAGTGTGTGTATAGTGTGTTTGATGTGGAGAGTGTGTATAGTGAGAGTGAA
This sequence comes from Ostrea edulis, assembly GCF_947568905.1. Taxonomy (NCBI): domain Eukaryota; kingdom Metazoa; phylum Mollusca; class Bivalvia; order Ostreida; family Ostreidae; genus Ostrea; species Ostrea edulis. The sequence continues at coordinate 7,268,631 of NC_079166.1, forward strand.
GTACAGAGCATGTGAATGTGATGTACAGAGTGTGTGTATAGTGAGAGTGATTTGGATAGTGAGAAGGATGTACAGAGTATGTATATTGTAAGTGTAATGAACAGAGTGTGTGTATTGTCACTTTGATTTATGGAGTGTGTGTATAGCGAGAGTGATGTACAAAGTGTATTTATTTTGAACAATGTACAGAGTGTGTGTATAGTGAGAGTGAAGTACAGAGTGTATGTATAGTGAGAGTGATGTACAGAGTGTGTTTATAGTAAGAGTGAAGTACAGAGTGTGTGTATTGTGAGAGTGATGCATAGAGTATGTTTATTGTGAGTGATGTACAGAGTGTGGGTATAATGAGTTTGATGTGCAGAGTGTGTTTATAGTGAGAGTGATGTACAGAGTGTGTGTATATTGATTTTGATGTTTAGTGTGTGTATAGTGAGAGTGATCTATTGAGTGTGTGTATAGTGAATGTGGTGTGCAGGGTTTGTGTATAATGAGTGTGATGTATATAATGAGTATATAATGGATGTTGTTTACAGAGTGTGTGTATATTCATAGTGATGTGCAAAGTGTGTGTATAAAATAAGTGTGAAATGCAGATTGTGATGTATGGAGTGTGTATAGTGAGTTTGATGTACAGGAAGTAAGTATTGTGAGAGTGATGTAGGGAGTGTGTGTATAGTGATTGTGATGTACAGAGTTTGTGTATAGTGAGTTTGATGTTTAGTGTTTGTATAGTAAGTATGATGTACAGAGTGTGTGTATAGTGTGAGGGATGTACAGAGTGTGTGTATAGTGAAAAGGATGTACAGAGAGTGTGTATAATGATTTTAATGTACAGAGAGTGTGTGTATAGTGAGAGTGGTGTGCAAACTGTTTGCATAGTTGGTGTAATATGCCCAGTGTGGGTATAGTGAGAGGAATGTACAGAGCATGTGAATGTGATGTACAGAGTGTGTGTATAATAAGTGTGATTTGTATAATGAGAGGGATGTACAGAATATGTATATTGCAAGTGTAATGAACAGAGTGTGTTTATAATGAATGAAATGTGTAGGGTGTGTATAGTAGGCGGAATGTACAGGGTGTGTTAATAGTGAGTTTGATGTACAGAGTGTGTGTATAGTGAAAGTGATGTACAGAGCATGTATATTGTAAGTGTGATGTATACAATGTGTATAGTGAGTGTGGTGTACAGTGTAGTGTGTATAGTGAGAGTGATCTACAGAGTGGGTGTATAGTGAGAGTGATATGCAAAGTGTGTGTATAGTGAGAGTGATGTACAGAGTGTATGTATATAGTGAGAGTGATGTACAGAGTGTGTGTATAGTGAGAGTGATATACAGAGTGTGTATATAGTGAGAGTGATGTACAGAGTGTGTGTATAGTGAGAGTGATGTACAGAGTGAGTGTGATTAACAGAATTTAATGTATGTATAGTGCAAGTGATGTACTGTTTGTGTGTATTGTAAGGGTGAGGTACAGATTTTGTGTATAGTGGGTTTGATGTACAGAGTGTGTGTATAGTGAGAGGTATGTACATAGTGTGTTTATAGTGAGAAGGATGTACAGAGTATATGTATAGTGAGTGTGATGTACAAAGTGTGTGTATAGTGAATGTGATGTACAGACAGTGTGTATGGTTAGTGTGATGTACAGAGTATGTGTATAATGAGAAGAATGTACAGAGCATGTGAATGTGATGTACAGAGTGTGTGTATAATAAGTGTGATTTGTATAGTGAGAGGGATGTACAGAATATGTATATTCTAAGTGTGATGAACAGAGTGTGTGTATAGTGAGTGTGATGTGCAGGGTTTGTATAGTGGGAGGAATGTAACGGGTGTATATATAGTGAATTTGATGTTCAGTGTGTGTATCGTCAGAGTGATGTACAGAGTGTGTGTATCATCAGAGTGATGTACGGAGTGTGTGTATTGTGAGTGTGATTAACAGAATGTATGTATAGTGCAAGTGATGTACTGGTTGTGTGTAATGTAAGAGTGAGGTACAGATTTTGTGTATAGTGGGTTTGCTGTACAGAGTGTTTGTATCGTGAGAGTGATGTAGAATACTGTATCAATAAACATATAAAACGTGATGTAGAATACTGTATCAATAGACAGATAGAATGTGATGTAGTATACTGTATCAATAGACAGATAGAACGTGACGTAAAATACTGTATCAAAAGAAAGATAGAACGTGACGTAGGTCCCTGTATCAATAGACAGATAGAACGTGAATACTGTATCAATAGACAGATAGAACATGACATAGAATACTGTATCAATAGACAGATAGAACATGATGTACAATACTGTATCAATAGACAGACAGAACGTGATGTAGAATGCTGTATCAATAGACAGATAGAACGTGACGTAGAATACTGTATCAAAAGAAAGATAAAACGTGATGTAGGTTCCTGTATCAATAGACAAATAGAACGTGATGAAGAACAATGTATCAATAGACAGATAGAACGTGATGTAGAATGCTTTATCAATAGACAGAGAGAACGTGATGTAGAATACTGTATCAATAGACAGAAAGAACATGATGAAGAACAATGTATCAATAGACAGATAGAACGTGACGTAGAATACTGTATCAATAGACAGATAAAACGTGATGTAGAACACTGAATCAATAGACGAATAGACTGTGATGTAGAATGCTGTATCAATAGACAGATAGAACGTGACGTAGAATACTGTATCAAAAGAAAGATAAAACGTGATGTAGGTTCCTGTATCAATAGACAAATAGAACGTGATGAAGAACAATGTATCAATAGACAGATAGAACGTGATGTAGAATGCTTTATCAATAGACAGAGAGAACGTGATGTAGAATACTGTATCAATAGACAGAAAGAACGTGATGAAGAACAATGTATCAATAGACAGATAGAACGTGACGTAGAATACTGTATCAATAGACAGATAAAACGTGATGTAGAACACTGAATCAATAGACGAATAGACTTTGATGTAGAATACTGTATCAATAGACTGAGCGAACGTGACGTAGAATCCTGAATCAATAGACAGATAGAACGTGACGTAGAATACTGTATCAAAAGAAAGATAGAACGTGACGTAGGTTCCTGTATCAATAGACAGATAGAACGTGACATAGAATACTGTATTAATAGACAGATAGAATGTGATGTAGAATACTGTATCAATAGAAAGATAGAACGTGACGTAGAATACTGTATCAATAGACAGATAGAACATGATGTAGAATACTGTATCAATAGACAGATAGAACGTGATGTAGGTTCCTCTATCAATAGACAGATAGAACGTGATATAGAATACTCTATCAAAAGAAAGATAGAACGTGATGTAGAATGCTGTATCAATAGACAGATAGAACGTGATGAAGAATAATGTATCAATAGACAGATAGAACGTGACATAGAATACTGTATCAACAGATGACAGACAGAACGTGACGTAGAATACTGTATCAATAGACAGATAGAACATGATGTAGAATACTGTATCAATAGACAGATAGAACGTGATGTAGGTTCCTCTATCAATAGACAGATAGAACGTGATATAGAATACTCTATCAAAAGAAAGATAGAACGTGATGTAGAATGCTGTATCAATAGACAGATAGAACGTGATGAAGAATAATGTATCAATAGACAGATAGAACGTGACGTAGAATACTGTATCAATAGACAGATAGAACGTGACGTAGAATACTGTATTAATAGACAGATAGAATGTGATGTAAAATACTGTATTAATAGACAGATAGAATGTGATGTAAAATACTGTATCAATAGACAGATATATTGTGATGTACAATATTTTATAAATAGACAGATAGAACGTGACGTAGAATACTATTTCAATAGACAGATAGAACGTGATATACAATACAGTATTAATAGTAAGATAGAACATGATGTAGAACACTGTATCAACAGATGACAGACAGAAGGTGATGTAGAATACTGTATCAATAGACAGATAGAACGTGAAGTAGAATACTGTATTGATAAACAGATAGAACGTGATATACTATATTTTATCAATAGACAAATAGAATGTGACGTAGAATAATGTATCAATAGAGAGATAGAACTTGATATATAACATTGTATCAATAGACAGATAGAACGTGATGTAGAATGCTGTATCAATAGACAGATATACTGTTATGTACAATATTGCATCAATAGACAGATAGAACGTGATGTAGAATACTGTATCAATAGACAGACAGAAATGTAGAATACTATATCAATAGAAAGATAGAATGCGATGTAGAATACTGTGTCAATAGAGAGATGGAACTTTATGTACAATACTGTATCAATAGACAGACAGAACGTGACGTAGAATACTGTATCAATAGACAGATAGAACGTGAAGTAGAATACTGTATTGATAAACAGATAGAACGTGATATACTATATTTTATCAATAGACAAATAGAATGTGACGTAGAATACTGTATCAATAGATGACAGAATGTGATGTAGAACACTGTATCAATAAACAGATAGAACGTGATATAGAATACTGTATCAATAGACAGATAGAATGTGACGTAGAATACTGTATCAATAGACAGACAGAACGTGATGTACAATACTGCATCAATAGACAGATAGACTGTGATGTAGAATACTGCATCAATAGACAGATAGAATGTGATGTAGAATACTGTATCAATAGACAGATAGACTGTGATGTAGAATACTGTATCAATAGACAGATAGACTGTGATGTAGAATACTGTATCAATTGATAGATAGAACGTGTAGACAGATAGACAGTGATGTAAAATACTATATCAATAGACAGATAGAACGCGATGTAGAATACTGTGTCAATAGAGAGATAGAACTTTGTGTACAATACTGTATCAATATACAGATATTACGTGATGTAGAATACTGTATCAATAGACAGATATAATTTGACGTAGAATACTGTATTAATATATAGATAACAGGTGATGTAGAAGACTGTATGAATAGACAGATAGAATGTGATTTAGAACACTGTATCAATAGACAGAGCGACCGTCATGTAGAATACTGTATTAATAGACAAATAGAATGTGATATAGAATAGTGTTTAAATAGACAGATAGAATGTGACGTAGAATACTGTATCAATAGACAGACAGAACGTGATGTACAATACTGCATCAATAGACAGATAGACTGTGATGTAGAATACTGTATCAATAGACAGATAGAACGTGATGTAGAATACTGTATCAATAGACAGATAGACTGTGATGTAGAATACTGTATCAATAGACAGATAGAATGTGATGTAGAATACTGTATCAATAGACGGATAGAACGTGATGTAGAATACTGTATCAATAGACAGATAGACAATGATGTAGAATACTATATCAATAGACAGATAGAACGCGATGTAGAATACTGTGTGAATAGAGAGATAGAACTTTGTGTACAATACTGTATCAATAGACAGATAGTACGTGATGTAGAATACTGTATCAATAAACAGATAGAACGTGATGTAGAATACTGTATCAATAGACAGATAGAACTTGACGTAGAATACTGTATCAATAGAAAGTTATAACATGATGTAGAACACTATAGACAGCTAGATTGTGATGTACAATACTGTTTCAATAGACAGATAGAACGAGACGTAGAATACTGTATTAATAGACAGATATACTGTTATGTAGAATACTGTATCAATAGACAGATAGAACGTGATGTAGAATACTGTATCAATAGACAGATAGACAGAAATGTAGAATACTATATCAATAGAAAGATAGAATGCGATGTAAAATACTGTGTCAATAGAGAGATAGAACTTTGTGTACAATACTGTATCAATAGACAGATAGAACGTGACTTAGAATACTGTATTCATAAACAGATAGAACGTGATGTACTATATTGTATCAATAGTCAAATAGAATGTGACGTAGAATACTGTATCAATAGAGTGATAGAACGTGATGTAGAATATTGTATTAATAGACAGATAGAACGTGACGTAGAATACTATTCCAATAGACAGATAGAACGTGATATACAATACTGTATCAATAGAAAGATAAAGCATGATGTAGAACACTGTATCAACAGATGACAGACAGAACGTGACGTAGAATACTGTATAAACAGATAGAACGTAATGTACTATATTGTATCAATAGACAAATAGAATGTGACGTAGAATACTGTATCAATAGACAGATATAACGTGATGTACAATACTGTATCAATAGATGACAGAACATGATGTAGAATGCTGTATCACTAGACAAACAGAATGTGATGTATAACACTGTATCAATAGACAGAGCGACCGTGATGTAGAATACTGTATTAATAGACAGATAGAATGTGATATAGAATACTGTATAAATAGACAGATAGAACGTGACGTAGAATACTGTATCAATAGACAGACAGAACGTAATGTACAATACTGCATCAATAGACAGATAGGCTGTGATGTAGAATACTGTATCAATAGACAGATAGACTGTGATGTAGAATACTGTAAAAATAGACAGATGGAATATGATGTAAAATACTGTATCAATTGACAGATAGAACGTGATGTAGAATACTGTATCAGTAGACAGATAGACAGTGATGTAGAATACTATATCAATAGACAAATAGAACGCGATGTAGAATACTGTGTCAATATAGAGATAGAACTTTGTGTACAATACTGTATCAATAGACAGATAGTACGTGATGTAGAATACTATATCAATAGACAGATAGAACGTGATGTAGAATACTGTATCAATAGACAGATAGAACTTGACATAGAATACTGTATCAATAGAAAGTTATAACATGATGTAGAACACTATAGACAGCTAGATTGTGATGTACAATACTGTTTCAATAGACAGATAGAACGAGACGTAGAACACTGTATTAATAGACAGATATACTGTTATGTAGAATACTGTATCAATAGACAGATAGAACGTGATGTATAATACTGTATCAAAAGACAGATAGAAGGTGATGTAGGTTCCTGTATCAATAAACAGATAGAACGTGATGTAGAATACTGTATCAAAAGAAAGATCTAACGTGATGTAGAATGCTGTATCAATAGAAAGATAGAACGTGATGAAGAATAATGTATCAATAGACAGATAGAACATGACGTAGAATACTGTATCAATAGACAGAAAAAACATGATGTAGAATAATGTATCAATAGACAGATAGAACGTGACGTAGAATACTGTATAAATAGAGAGATAGAAAGTGACGTAGAATACTATATTAATAGACATATAGAATGTGATGTAGAATACTGTATCAATAGACAGATAGATTGTGCTGTAGAATACTGTATCAATAGACAGATAGATTGTGATGTAGAATACTGTATCAATAGACAGATAGAATTTGACGTAGAAAACTGTATCAATTAACAGATAGAACGTGACGTAGAATACTGTATTAATAGACAGATAGAATGTGATGTAGAATACTATATCAATAGACAGATAGAATGTGATGTAGAATACTGTATCAATAGACAGATAGAACGTGACGTAGAATACAATTTCAATAGAGAGATAGAACGTGATATACAATACTGTATCAATAGAAAGATAGAACATGATGTAGAACACTGTATCAACAGATGACAGACAGAAGGTGATGTAGAATAATGTATCAATAGACAGATAGAACGTGATGTAGAATACTGTTTCAATAGACAGATAGAACGTGATATAGAATACTGTATTGATAAACAGATAGAACGTGATGTACTATATTGTATAAAAAGACAAATAGAATGTGACGTAGAATACTTTATCAATAAAGAGATAGAACGTGATGTTTAATACTGTATCAATAGACAGATAGAACGTGATGTAGAATACTGTATCAATAGACAGATAGACTGTGATGTAGAATACTGTATCAATAAACAGATAGAACGTGATGTAGAATACTGTTTCAATAGACAGATAGAACTTGACGAAGAATACTGTATTAATAGAGAGATAGAACGTGATATACAACACTGTATCAATAGACAAACAACACGTGATGTAGAATACTGTATCACTAGATAAACAGAACGTGATGTAGAATACTGTATCAATAGAGAGATAGAACGTTATGTAGAATACTGTATCAATAGACAGATAGAGTGTGATGTAGAATACTGTATCAATAGAGAGATAGAACGTTATGTAGAATACTGTATCAATAGACAGATAGAGTGTGATGTAGAATACTGTATCAATAGAAAGATAGAACGCGATGTAGAATACTGTGTCAATAGAGAGATATAACTTTGTGTACCATACTGTATCAATAGACAGATAGTACGTGATGTAGAATACTGTATCAATAGACAGATAGAACTTGACGTAGAATACTGTATCAATAGACAGATAGAACGTGATGTAGAATACTGTTTCAATAGACAGATAGACAATGATGTAGAATACTATATCAATAGACAGATAGAAGGCGATGTAGAATACTGTATCGATCGAGAGATATAACTTTCTTTACAATACTGTATCAATAGACAGATAGTACGTGGTGTAGAATACTGTATCAATAGACAGATAGAACGTGATGTAGAATACTGTATCAATAGACAGATACAACATTTTGTAGAACACTACAGACAAATATATTTTGATGTACAATACTGTTTCAATAGACAGAAAGAAGTAGACGTAGGTTCCTCTATCAATAGACAGAGAGAACGTCATGTAGAATACTGTATCAAAAGATAGATAGAACGTGATGTAGAATACTATATCAATAGGCAGATAGAACGTGACGTAGAATACTGTATCAATAGACAGATAAAAGGTGACGTAGAAATCTGTATCAATAGACTGATATAACGTGACATAGAATACTGTATCAATAGACTGATAGAACGTGACGTAGAATACTGTATTAATAGACGGATGGGATGTGATGTAGAATTCTGTAACAATAGACAGATAGAATGTGATGTAGAACACCGTATCAATAGACAGACAGAACGTGACATACAATACTGTATAAATAGACAGATAGAACGTGATGTAGAATACTGTATCAAGAGACAGATAGAACGTGATGTACTATATTGGATTTAGAGACAAATAAATTGTCACATACAATACTGTATCAATAGAGAGATAGAGCGTGATGTACAATACTGTATCAATAGACAAACAGAACGTGATGTAGAATGCTGTATCACTCGACAAACAGAATGTGATTTAGAATACTGTATCAATAGACAGATAGAACGTGACATAGAATACTGTATTAATAGACAGATGGAATGTGATGTAGAATACTGTATCAATAGATAGATAGAACGTGACGTAGAATACTGTATCAATAGACAGATAGAAAGTGATGTAAAACACTGAATAAATAGACTGTGATGTAGAATACTGCATTAATAAACTGAGCGAACGTGACGTAGAATACTTTATCAATAGACAGATAGAACGTGACGTAGAATACTGTATCAAAAGAAAGATAGAACGTGACGTTGCTCCCTGTATCAATAGACAGATGGAACGTGACATAGAATACTGTATTAATAGACAGATAGAATGTGATGTAGAATACTATATCAATAGACAGTTAGAATGTGATGTAGAATACTGTATCAATAGACAGATAGAACGTGACATAGAATACTATTTCAATAGACAGATAGAACGTGATATACAATACTGTATCAATAGAAAGATAAAACATGATGTAGAACACTGTATCAATAGATGACAGACAGAACGTGATGTAGAATACTGTATCAATAGACAGATAGAACGTGATGTAGAATACTGTATCAATAGACAGATAGAACGTGATATAGAATACTGTATTGATAAACAGATAAAACGTGATGTACTATATTGTATTAAAAGACAAATAGAACGTGACGTAGAATACTTTATCAATAAAGAGATATAACGTGATGTTTAATACTGTATCAATAGACAGACGGAACGTGATGTAGAATGCTGTATCACTAGACAAACAGAATGTGAAATAGAATACTGTTTCAATAGACAGATAGAACGTGACATAGAAAACTGTATTAATAGACAGATAGAATGTGATATAGAATACTGTATCAATAGACAGATAGAACTTGACGTAGAATGCCGTATCAATAGACAGACAGAACGTGATATACAATACTGTATCAATAGACAGATAGACTGTGATTTAGAATACTGTATCAATAGACAGATAGAACGTGATGTAGAATACTGTATCAATAGACTGTGATGTAGAATACTGTATCAATAGACAGATAGAACGTGATGTAGAATACTGTTTCAATAGACAGATAGAAGGTGATGTAGAATACTGTGTCAATAGAGAGATAGAACTTTGTGTACAATACTGTATCAATAGACAGATAGTACGTGATGTAGAATACTGTATCAATAGACAGATAGAACGTGATGTAGAATACTGTATCAATAGACAGATAGAACTTGACGAAGAATACTGTATCAATAGACAGATAGAACAGGATGTAGAACACTATAGACATCTAGCTTGTGATGTACAATACTGTTTCAATAGACAGATAAAACGAGACGTAGGTCCCTGTATGAATAGAAAGATAGAACGTGATGTAGAATACTGTCTCAAAAGAAAGATGAAACGTGATGTAGAACACTGTCTCAATAGACAGAGAGACCGTGATGTAGAATACTGTATCAATAGACAGATATAACTTGATGTAAAATACTGTATCAATAGATAGATAGAACGTAATGTACAATACTGTATCAATAGACAGAGAGAACGTGATGTAGAATACTGTATCAATAGACAGATAGATCATGATGTAGAATACTGTATCAATAGACAGATAGAATTTGACGTAGAAAACTGTATCAATTAACAGATAGAACGTGACGTAGAATACTGTATTAATAGACAGATAGAATGTGATGTAGAATACTGTATCAATAGACAGATAGAACGTGACGTAGAATACAATTTCAATAGAGAGATAGAACGTGATATACAATACTGTATCAATAGAAAGATAGAACATGATGTAGAACACTGTATCAACAGATGACAGACAGAAGGTGATGTAGAATAATGTATCAATAGACAGATAGAACGTGATGTAGAATACTGTATCAATAGACAGATAGAACGTGATATAGAATACTGTATTGATAAACAGATAGAACGTGATGTACTATATTGTATGAAAAGACAAATAGAATGTGACGTAGAATACTTTATCAATAAAGAGATAGAACGTGATGTTTAATACTGTATCAATAGACAGATAGAACGTGATGTAGAATACTGTATCAATAGACAGATAGACTGTGATGTAGAATACTGTATCAATAGACAGATAGAACGTGATGTAGAATACTGTTTCAATAGACAGATAGAACTTGACGAAGAATACTGTATTAATAGAGAGATAGAACGTGATATACAACACTGTATCAATAGACAAACAACACGTGATGTAGAATACTGTATCACTAGATAAACAGAACGTGATGTAGAATACTGTATCAATAGAGAGATAGAACGTTATGTAGAATACTGTATCAATAGACAGATAGAGTGTGATGTAGAATACTGTATCAATAGAAAGATAGAACGCGATGTAGAATACTGTGTCAATAGAGAGATATAACTTTGTGTACCATACTGTATCAATAGACAGATAGTACGTGATGTAGAATACTGTATCAATAGACAGAGAGAACTTGACGTAGAATACTGTATCAATAGACAGATAGAACATGATGTAGTACACTATAGACAGATAAATTGTCATGTGCAATACTTTTTCAATAGACAAATAGAACGAGACGTAGGTCCCTATATCAATAGACAGATAGAACGTGATGTAGAATACTGTATCAATAGACAGATAGAGTGTGATGTAGAATACTGTATCAATAGAAAGATAGAACGCGATGTAGAATACTGTGTCAATAGAGAGATATAACTTTGTGTACCATACTGTATCAATAGACAGATAGTACGTGATGTAGAATACTGTATCAATAGACAGATAGAACTTGACGTAGAATACTGTATCAATAGACAGATAGAACATGATGTAGTACACTATAGACAGATAAATTGTCATGTGCAATACTTTTTAAATAAACAAATAGAACGAGACGTAGGTCCCTATATCAATAGACAGATAGAACGTGATGTAGAATACTGTATCAAAAGAAAGATAGAACATGATGTAGAATACTATATCAATAGAAAGATAGAAAATGACGTAGAATACTGTATCAATAGACAGATAGAACGTGACATAAAATACTGTATTAATAGACAGATAGCTTGTTATGTAAAATACTGTATCAATAGACAGATAGAACGTGATGTAGAATACTGTATCAATAGACAGATAGAACGTGATGTAGAATACTGTATCAATAGATAGATAGAACGTAACGTACAATACTGTATCAATAGACAGAGAGAACGTGATGTAGAATACTGTATCAATAGACAGATATATCATGATGTAGAATACTGTATCAATAGACAGATAGAACGTGACGTAGAATACTATATCAATAGACAGACAGAATGTGACGTAGAATACTTTATAAATAGACAGACCGAACATGATGTATAATACTGTTTCACTAAACAGATAGAACGAGACGTAGGTCCTTGTATCAATAGACATATAGAACGTGATGTAGAATTCTGTATCAAAAGAAAGATAGAACGTGATGTAGGTTCCTGTAACAATTGACAGATAGAACGTGATGTATAATACTGTATCAATAGACAGATAGATCGTGATGTAGAATACTGTATCAATAGACAGATAGAACGTGACGTTGAATCCTGTATTAATAGACAGATAGAATGTGATGTACAATACTGTATCAATAGAAAGATAGAACGTGACATAGAATACTGTATCAATAGACAGATAGAACGTGACGTAGAATACTGTATCAATGGAAAGATAGAACATGATGTAGAACACTGTAGCAATAGATGACAGACAGAACCTAACGTAGAATACTGTATCAATCGACAGATAGAACGTGATGAAGAATACTGTATAAATAGAGAGATATAATGTGACGTAGAATACAGTATTAATAGACCGATCGAATGTGATGTAGAATACTTTATCAATAGATAGATAGAACGTGACGTAGAATACTGTATTAATATACAGATAACAGGTGATGTAAAATACTGTATGAATAGACAAATAGAATGTGATTTAGAACACTGTATGAATAGACAGATCTATCGTGATGTAGAACACTGTATCAATAGACAGACAGAACGTGATCTAAAATACTGTATCAACAGAAAAATAGAACTTTAGATAAAATTTGATGTACTATACTGTATCAATAGACATATAGAATGTGATGTAGAATACTGTATTAATAGACAGACAGAACGTGAGGTAGAATACTGTATCAATAGACAGATAGACTATGATGTAAAATACTGTATTAATAGAGAGATAGAACGTGATGTAGAATACTGTATCAATAAACAGATAGACTGAGATGTAGAATACTAAATCAATAGACAGATAGAACGTGATGTAGAACACTGTCTCAATAGACAGAGAGACCGTGATGTAGAATACTGTATCAATAGACAGATAGAACTTGATGTAAAATACTGTATCAATAGACAGATAGAATGTAATGTACAATACTGTATCAAAAGACAGAGAGAACGTCATGTAGAATACTGTATCAATAGACAGATAGATCATAATGTAGAATACTGTATCAATAGACAGATAGAATTTGATGTAGAAAACTGTATTAATAGACAGATAGAACGTGACGTAGAATACTGTATCAATAGACAGATAGAATGTAATGTACAATACTGTATCAAAAGACAGAGAGAACGTCATGTAGAATACTGTATCAATAGACAGATAGATCATAATGTAGAATACTGTATCAATAGACAGATAGAATTTGATGTAGAAAACTGTATTAATAGACAGATAGAACGTGATGTAGAATACTGTATCAATAGACAGATACAAGGTGTTGTTGAATACTGTTTCATTACACAGATAGAACATGGTGTAGAACACTGTATCAATAGACAGATATAACCTTATTTAGAATACTGTATGAATAGACAGAGAGAACGTGATGTGCAATACTATATGAAAAGACAGATAGAATGTAATATAGAATACTGTATCAATAGACAGATAGAACGTGATGTGCAATACTGTATCAAAAGACAGATAGACTGCGATGTAGAATACTTTATCAATAGACAGATAGAACGTGATGTAAAATACTGAATCAAAAGACAGATGGAATGTGAAGTAGAATATTGTATCAATAGACAGATAGAACGTGATGTAGAATAGTGTATCAATAGACAGAGAGACCGTGATGTAGAATACTGTATCAATAAACAGATATAACTTGATGTAAACTACTGTATCAATAGACAGATATAACGTAATGTACGATACTGTATCAATAGACAGATAGAACGTGATGTAGAATACTGTATCAATAGACAGATAGAACGTGATGTACACTATTGTGTCAATAGACATATAGAATGTGATTTAGAATACTGTATCAATAGAAAGATAGAACCTGACAAAGAATACCGTATGAACAGACAGATAGATCGTGATGTAGAATACTGTATTAATAAACAGACAAAACGTAATGTAGAATACTGAATCAATAGACAGATATACTGTTATGTAGAATACTGTATCAATAGACTGATAGAACTTGATGTAGAATACTGTATCAATAGACAGATAGAACGTGACGTAGAATACTGTATCAATAGACAGATAGAACCTGATGTAAAATACTATTTCAATAGACAAATAGAACATGATCTACAATACTGTATCAATAGAAAGATAGAACATGATGTAGAACACTGTATCAATAGACAGCCGGAACGTGACGTAGAATTCTGTATCAATAGACAGATAGACTGTGATGTACAATACTGTATCAATAGACATATAGACTGTAATGTAGAATACTGTATCAATAGACATGTAGAACGTGATGTAGAACAGTGAATCAATAGACAGATAGAATGTGATGTAGAACACTGTATCAATAGACAAATAGAACATGACGTAGAACACTGTATCAATATATAGATAGAACGTGATGTGCAATACTGTATCATTAGACAGATAGAACGTAACGTAGAAGACTGCAGCAATAGACAGATAGAACCTGACGTAGAACACTGTATCAGTAAACAGATAGAAAGTGACGTAGAACACTGTATAAATAGACAGATAGATCGTGATATACAATACTGTATCAATAGACATATAGACTGTGATGTAGAATACTGTATCAATAGACAGATAGAACGTGACGTAGAATACTGTATCAATAGACAGATAGAACGTGAAGTAAAATACTATTATAATAGACAGAGAGAACGTGACGTACAATACTGTATCAATAGAAAGATAGAACATCATGTAGAACACTGTATCAATAGATAGACGGAACGTGACGTAGAACACTGTATCAATAGAAAGACAGAACGTGCCGTAGAATATTGTATATATAGACAGATATATTATGATTTACAATAGTGAATGAATAGACAGATAGAACGTGACGTAGAATACTGTATCAATAGACAGATAGAACGTTATGTACAATACTGTATCAATAGACAGATAGAACGTGACGTAGAAAACTGTATCAATAGACAGATAGAACGTGATGTAGAACACTGTATCAATAGACAGATAGACTGTCATGTAGAATACTGTATCAATAGACAGGTAGAACGTGATGTAGAATAATGTATTAATAGACAGATAGACAGTGATGTAGAATATTATATCAATAGACAGATGGAAGGCGAGGTAGAGTACTGTGTCAATATAGAGATAGAACTTTGTGTAAAATACTGTATCAATAGACAGATAGAACTTGATGTAAAATACTGTATCAATAGACAGATAGAACGTAATGTACAATACTGTATCAAAAGACAGAGAGAACGTGATGTAGAATACTGTATCAATAGACAGATAGATCATGATGTAGAATACTGTATCAATAGACAGATAGAATTTGACGTAGAAAACTGTATTAATAGACAGATAGAACGTGACGTAGAATACTGTATCAATAGACAGATACAACGTGTTGTAGAATACTGTTTCAATATACAGATAGAACGTGACGTAGAATACTATATCAATAGACAGAGAGAATGTGACGTAAAATACTTTAAAAATAGACAGACTGAACATGATGTAGAATACTGTTTCATTACACAGATAGAACATGGTGTAGAACACTGTATCAATAGACAGATATAACCTTATCTAGAATACTGTATCAATAGACAGATAGAACGTAATGTGCAATACTATATGAAAAGACAGATAGAATGTAATAGAGAATACTGTATCAATAGACAGATAGAACGTGATGTGCAATACTGTATCAAAAGACAGATAGACTGTGATGTAGAATACTTTATCAATAGACAGATAGAACGTGATGTAAAATACTGAATCAAAAGACAGATAGAATGTGACGTAGAATATTGTATCAATAGACAGATAGAACGTGATGTAGAATAGTGTATCAATAGACAGATAGAACTTGATGTAAACTACTGTATCAATAGACAGATATAACGTAATGTACGATACTGTATCAATAGACAGATAGAACGTGATGTAGAATACTGTATCAATAGACAGATAGAACGTGATGTACACTATTGTGTCAATAGACATATAGAATGTGATTTAGAATACTGTATCAATAGAAAGATTGAACCTGACAAAGAATACCGTATGAACAGACAGATAGATCGTGATGTAGAATACTGTATCAATAGACAGACAAAACGTAATGTAGAATACTGAATCAATAGACAGATATACTGTTATGTAGAATACTGTATCAATAGACTGATAGAACTTGATGTAGAATACTGTATCAATAGACAGATAGAACGTGACGTAGAATACTGTATCAATAGACAGATAGAACCTGACGTAAAATACTATTTCAATAGACATATAGAACATGATCTACAATACTGTATCAATAGAAAGATAGAACATGATGTAGAACACTGTATCAATAGACAGCTGGAACGTGACGTAGAATTCTGTATCAATAGACAGATAGATCGTGATGTACAATACTGTATCAATAGACATATAGACTGTAATGTAGAATACTGTATCAATAGACAGATAGAACCTGACGTAAAATACTATTTCAATAGACCGATAGAACATGATGTACAATACTGTATCAATAGACATATAGAATGTGATTTAGAATACTGTATCAATAGAAGGATGGAACGTGACGAAGAATACCGTATCAACAGACAGATAGAACGTGATGTAGAAAACTCTATCATTAAACACACAAAACGTGACGTAGAATACTGTATCAATAGACAGACAAAAGGTGATGTAGAATAGTGAATCAATAGACAGACAAAACGTGATGTAGAATACTGTATCAATAGTCAGACAGAACGTGATGTAAAATACTGTATCAATAGACAGACAAAACGTAATGTAGAATACTGAATCAATAGACAGACAAAACGTGATGTAGAATACTGTATCAATAGACGGACAGAACGTGATGTAAAATACTGTATCAATAGACAGACAAAACGTAATGTAGAAAACTCAATCAATAGACAGATATACTGTTATGTAGAATACTGTATCAATACACTGATAGAACGTGATGTAGAATACTGTATCAATATACAGATAGAACGTGACGTAGAATACTGTATCAATAGATAGATAGAACCTGACGTAAAATACTATTTCAATAGACAGATAGAACATGATGTACAATACTGTAACAATAGAAAGATAGAACATGATGTAGAACACTCTATCAATAGACAGCCGGAACGTGATGTAGAATACTGTATCAATAGACAGATGGATCGTCATGAACAGTACTGTATCAATAGACATATAGACTGTAATGTAGAATACTGTATCAATAGACATGTAGAACGTGATGTAGAACAGTGAATCAATAGACAGATAGAATGTGATGTAGAACACTGTATCAATAGACAAATAGAACATGACGTAGAACACTGTATCAATATATAGATAGAACGTGATGTGCAATACTGTATCATTAGACAGATAGAACGTGACGTAGAAGACTGCAGCAATAGACAGATAGAACCTGACGTAGAACACTGTATCAGTAAACAGATAGAAAGTGACGTAGAACACTGTATCAATAGACAGACAGAACGTGCCGTAGAATACTGTATCAATAGACAGATAGATCGTGATATACAATACTGTATCAATAGACATATATACTCTGATGTAGAATACTGTATCAATAGACAGATAGAACGTGATATAGAATGCTGTATCAATAGACAGATAGAACGTGAAGTAAAATACTATTATAATAGACAGAGAGAACGTGACGTACAATACTGTATCAATAGAAAGATAGAACATCATGTAGAACACTGTATCAATAGATAGACGGAACGTGACGTAGAATACTGTATCAATAGACAGATAGATCGTCATGTACAATACTGTATCAATAGACATATAGACTGTGATGTAGAATACTGTATCAATAGACATGTAGAACGTGATCTAGAACAGTGAATCAATAGACAGATAGAATGTGATGTACCATACTTTATCAATAGAAAGATAGAACATGATGTAGAACAATGTATCAATAGACAAATAGAACGTGACGTAGAATACTCTATCAATAGATAGATAGAACGTGATGTACAATACTGTATCAATAGACAGATAAAACGTGACGTAGAAGACTGTGTCAATAGACAGAACGTGACGTAGAACACTGTATCAATAGAAAGACATAACGTGCCGTAGAATATTGTATATATAGACAGATATATTATGATTTACAATACTGTATCAATAGACATATAGACTGTGATGTAGAATACTGAATCAATAGACAGAAAGATAGAACGTGACGTAGAATACTGTATCAATAGACAGATAGAACGTGACGTAGAATACTGTATCAATAGACAGATCGAACGTTATGTACAATAGTGTATCAATAGACAGATAGAACGTGACGTAGAAAACTGTATCAATAGACAGATAGAACGTGATGTAGAACACTGTATCAATAGACAGATAGACTGTCATGTAGAATACTGTATCAATAGACCGATAGAACGTGATGTAGAATACTGTATCAATAGACAGATAGACAGTGATGTAGAATACTATATCAATAGACAGATAGAAGGTGAGGTAGAGTACTGTGTCAATAGAGAGAAAGAACTTTGTGCAAAATACTGTATCAATAGACAGATAGATCGTCATGTACAATACTGTATCAATAGACATATAGACTGTGATGTAGAATACTGTATCAATAGACATGTAGAACGTGATCTAGAACAGTGAATCAATAGACAGATAGAATGTGATGTACCATACTTTATCAATAGAAAGATAGAACATGATGTAGAACAATGTATCAATAGACAAATAGAACGTGACGTAGAATACTCTATCAATAGATAGATAGAACGTGATGTACAATACTGTATCAATAGACAGATAAAACGTGACGTAGAAGACTGTGTCAATAGACAGAACGTGACGTAGAACACTGTATCAATAGAAAGACAGAAGGTGCCGTAGAATATTGTATATATAGACAGATATATTATGATTTACAATACTGTATCAATAGACATATAGACTGTGATGTAGAATACTGAATCAATAGACAGAAAGATAGAACGTGACGTAGAATACTGTATCAATAGACAGATAGAACGTGACGTAGAATACTGTATCAATAGACAGATCGAACGTTATGTACAATAGTGTATCAATAGACAGATAGAACGTGACGTAGAAAACTGTATCAATAGACAGATAGAACGTGATGTAGAATACTGTATCAATAGACAGATAGACTGTCATGTAGAATACTGTATCAATAGACCGATAGAACGTGATGTAGAATACTGTATCAATAGACAGATAGACAGTGATGTAGAATACTATATCAATAAACAGATAGAAGGCGAGGTAGAGTACTGTGTCAATAGAGAGAAAGAACTTTGTGCAAAATACTGTATCAATAGACAGATAGAACGTGATGTAGAATAATGTATCAATAGACAGATAGAACTTGACGTAGAAAATTGTATCAATAGATAGATAGAACATGATGTAGAACACTATAGAAAGATAGATTGCGATGTACAATACTGTTTCACTAAACAGACAGAAAGAGACGTAGGTCCCTGTATCAATAGACAGATAGAACATGATGTAGAATTCTGTATCAAAAGAAAGATAGAACGGGATGTAGGTTCCTGTAACAATTGACAGATAGAACGTGATGTATAATACTGTATCAATAGACAGATAGATCGTGATGTAGAATACTGTATCAATAGCCAGATAGATCGTGATGTAGAATACTGTATCAATAGCCAGATAGAACGTGACGTAGAATCCTGTATTAATAGACAGATAAAATGTGATGTACAATACTGTATCAATAGAAAGATAGAACGTGACATAGAATACTGTATCAATAGACATATAGAACGTGACGTAGAATACTATTTCAATAGACAGATAGAACGTGATGTACAATACTGTATCAATAGAAAGATAGAAGATGATGTAGAACACTGTAGGAATAGATGACAGACAGAACCTGACGTAGGATACTGTATCAATCGACAGATAGAACGTGATGTAGAATACTGTATCAATAGACAGATATAATGTGACGTAGAATACAGTATTAATAGACCGATGGAATGTGATGTAGAATACTGTATCAATAGACAGATAGAACGTGACGTAGAATACTGTATTAATATACAGATAACAGGTGATGTAGAATACTGTATGAATAGAAAAATAGAATGTGATTTAAAACACTGTATGAATAGACAGATCTATCGTGATGTAGAACACTGTATCAATAGACAGACAGAACGTGATATAGAATACTGTATCAACAGAAAAATAGAACTTTAGATAAAATGTGATGTACTATACTGTATCAATAGACAGAGAGAATGTGATGTAGAATACTGTATTAATAGACAGACAGAACGTGAGGTAGAATACTGTATCAATAGACAGATAGACTGTCATGTAGAATATTGTATTAATAGAGAGATAGAACGTGATGTAGAATACTGTATCAATAAACAGATAGACTGCGATGTAGAATACTGTATCAATAGAAAGATAGAACGTGATGTAGAACACTGTCTCAATAGACATAGAGACCGTGATGTAGAATACTGTATCAATAGACAGATAGAACTTGATGTAAAATACTGTATCAATAGACAGATAGAACGTAATGTACAATGCTGTATCAAAAGACAGAGAGAACGTGATGTAGAATATTGTATCAATAGACAGATAGATCATGATGTAGAATACTGTATCAATAGACAGATAGAATTTGACGTAGCAAACTGTATCAATAGACAGATAGAACGTGACGTAGAATACTGTATCAATAGACAGATACAACGTGTTGTAGAATACTGTTTCAATATACATATAGAACGTGACGTAGAATACTATATCAATAGACAGACATAATGTAACGTAGAATACTTTATAAATAGACTGACCGAACATGATGTAGAATACTGTTTCATTACACAGATAGAACATGGTGTAGAACACTGTATCAATAGAAAGATATAACCTGACCTAGAATACTCGATCAATAAACAGATAGAACGTGATGTGCAATACCATATGAAAAGACAGACAGAATGTGATGAAGAATACTGTATCAATAGACAGATAGAACGTGATGTGCAATACTGTATCAAAAGACAGATAGACTGCGATGTAGAATACTGTATCAATAGACAGATAGAACGTGATGTAAAATACTGAATCAATAGACAGATAGAATGTGACGTAGAATATTGTATCAATAGACAGATAGAACGTGATGTAGAACAGTGTATCAATAGACAGAGAGACCGTGATGTAGAATACTGTATCAATAAACAGATAGAACTTGATGTAAACTACTGTGTCAATAGACAGAACGTAGTGTACAATACTGTATCAATAGACAGATAGAACGTGATGTAGAATACTGTATCAATAGACAGATAGATCGTGATGTAGAATACTGTATCAATAGACAGATAGAATTTGACTTAGAATACTGTATCAATAGACAGATAGAACTTGACGTAGAATACTGTATCGATAGACAGATACAACGTGTTGTAGAATACTGTATCTATAGACAGACAGAATGTGATGTAGAATACTTTATAAATAGACAGAATGTAGAATACTGTTTCAATACACAGATAGAACGTGATGTAGAACAATGTATCAATAGACATATATTACCTGACCTACAATACTGTATCAATAGACAGATAGAACGTGACGTAGAAAAGTGTATCTATTGACAAATACAACGTGATGTAGAATACTGTATCAATTGACATATAGACTGTGATGTAGAATACTGTATCAATAGACAAATAGAATGTGACGTAGAATACTGTATCAATAGAGAGATAGAACGTGATGTAGAATACTGTATCAATAGACAGATAGACTGTGATGTATAATACTGTATCAATAGACAGATAGAACATGATGTACAATGCTGTATCACTAGATAAACAGAACGTGATGTAGAATACTGTATCAATAGACAGATAGAACGTGATGTACAATACTGTATCAATAGACAGATAGACTGTGATGTAGAATACTGTATCAATAGACAGATGAAACGTGATGTAGAACACTGTATCAATAGACAGATAAACTGTGATGTAAAATCCTGTATCAATAGACAGATAGAACGTGATGTAGAATACTGTATCAATAGACAGATAGAACGCGATGTAGAATACTCTGTCAATAGAGAGATAAAACTTTGTGTACAATACTGTATCAATAGACAGATAGTACGTGATGTAGAATACTGTATCAATAGACAGATAGAACGTGATGTAGAATACTGTATCAATAGACAGATAGAACTTGACGTAGAATACTGTATTAATATACAGATAACAGGTGATGTAGAAGACTTTATGAATAGATAGTTATAATGTGATTTAGAACACTGTATCAATAGACATATCTATCGTGATGTAGAAAACTGTATCAATAGACAGACAGAACGTGATATAGAATCCTGTATCAACAGACAGATAGAACTTTTTGTAGTATACTCTATCAATAGAAAGATATAATGTGATGTAAAATACTGTATTAATAGACATACAGAACGTGATGTAGAATACTGAATCAATAGACAGATATACTGTGATGTAGAATACTGTATTAATAAAGAGATAGAACGTGATGTAGAATACTGTATCAATAAACAAATAGACTGCTATGTAGAATACTGTATCAATAGACAGATAGAACGTGATATAGAACACAGTATCAATAGACAGAGCGACCTTGATGAAGAATACTGTGTCAATAAACAGATAGAACTTGATGTAGAATACTGTATCAATAGACAGGTAGAATGTAATGTACAATACTGTATCAATAGACAGAGAGAACGTGATGTAGAATACTTATCAATAGACAGATAGATCATGATGTAGAATATTGTATCAATAGACAGATACAACGTGTTGTAGAATACTGTATCAATAAACAGATAGAACGTGACGTAGAATACTATATCAATAGACAGTCAGAATGTGACGCAGAATACTTTATAAAAATGACAGACCGAAAATGATGTAGAATACTGTTTCATTAGACAGATAGAACATGGTGTAGAACACTGTATCAATAGACAGATATAACCTGACCTAGAATACTGTATCAATAGACATATAGAACGTGATGTGCAATACTGTATCAAAAGACAAATGGAATGTGATGTAGAATACTGTATCAATAGACAGATAAAATGTGATGTGCAATACTGTATCAAAAGAGAGATAGAATGTGATGTAGAATACTGTATCAATAGACAGATAGACTGTGATGTAGAATACTGAATCAATAGACTGATAAAACGTGACGTAGAATATTGTATCAATAGACAGATAGAACGTGTTGTAGAATACTGTATAAATAGACATATCGAACGTGATGTACAAAACTGTATCAATAGACATATAGAATGTGATTTAGAATACTGTATCAATAGACATATCGAACGTGACGAAGAATACTGTATCAACAGAAAGATAGAACGTGATGTAGAAAACTCTATCATTAGACACACAAAACGTGATTTAGAATACTGTATCAATAGACTGACAAAACGTAATGTAGAATACTGAATCAATAGACAGATATACTGTTATGTAGAATACTGTATCAATAGACTGAGCGAATGTGATGTAGAATACTGTATTAATAGACAGACAAAACGTGATGTAGAATACTGTATCAATAGATAGACAAAACGTGATGTAAAATACTGTATCTATAGACAGACAAAACGTAATGGAGAATACTGAATCAATAGACAGACAAAACGTGATGTAGAATACTGTATCAATAGACATACATAACGTGATGTAAAATACTGTATAAATAGACAGACAAAACGTAATGTAGAAAACTGAATCAATAGACAGATATACTGTTATGTAGAATACTGTATCAATAGACATGTAGAACGTGATGTAGAATAGTGTATCAATAGACAGAGAGACCGTGATGTAGAATACTGTATCAATAAACAGATATAACTTGATGTAAACTACTGTATCAATAGACAGATATAACGTAATGTACGATACTGTATCAATAGACAGATAGAACGTGATGTAGAATACTGTATCAATAGACAGATAGAACGTGATGTACACTATTGTGTCAATAGACATATAGAATGTGATTTAGAATACTGTATCAATAGAAAGATAGAACCTGACAAAGAATACCGTATGAACAGACAGATAGATCGTGATGTAGAATACTGTATTAATAAACAGACAAAACGTAATGTAGAATACTGAATCAATAGACAGATATACTGTTATGTAGAATACTGTATCAATAGACTGATAGAACTTGATGTAGAATACTGTATCAATAGACAGATAGAACGTGACGTAGAATACTGTATCAATAGACAGATAGAACCTGATGTAAAATACTATTTCAATAGACAAATAGAACATGATCTACAATACTGTATCAATAGAAAGATAGAACATGATGTAGAACACTGTATCAATAGACAGCCGGAACGTGACGTAGAATTCTGTATCAATAGACAGATAGACTGTGATGTACAATACTGTATCAATAGACATATAGACTGTAATGTAGAATACTGTATCAATAGACATGTAGAACGTGATGTAGAACAGTGAATCAATAGACAGATAGAATGTGATGTAGAACACTGTATCAATAGACAAATAGAACATGACGTAGAACACTGTATCAATATATAGATAGAACGTGATGTGCAATACTGTATCATTAGACAGATAGAACGTAACGTAGAAGACTGCAGCAATAGACAGATAGAACCTGACGTAGAACACTGTATCAGTAAACAGATAGAAAGTGACGTAGAACACTGTATAAATAGACAGATAGATCGTGATATACAATACTGTATCAATAGACATATAGACTGTGATGTAGAATACTGTATCAATAGACAGATAGAACGTGACGTAGAATACTGTATCAATAGACAGATAGAACGTGAAGTAAAATACTATTATAATAGACAGAGAGAACGTGACGTACAATACTGTATCAATAGAAAGATAGAACATCATGTAGAACACTGTATCAATAGATAGACGGAACGTGACGTAGAACACTGTATCAATAGAAAGACAGAACGTGCCGTAGAATATTGTATATATAGACAGATATATTATGATTTACAATAGTGAATGAATAGACAGATAGAACGTGACGTAGAATACTGTATCAATAGACAGATAGAACGTTATGTACAATACTGTATCAATAGACAGATAGAACGTGACGTAGAAAACTGTATCAATAGACAGATAGAACGTGATGTAGAACACTGTATCAATAGACAGATAGACTGTCATGTAGAATACTGTATCAATAGACAGGTAGAACGTGATGTAGAATAATGTATTAATAGACAGATAGACAGTGATGTAGAATATTATATCAATAGACAGATGGAAGGCGAGGTAGAGTACTGTGTCAATATAGAGATAGAACTTTGTGTAAAATACTGTATCAATAGACAGATAGAACTTGATGTAAAATACTGTATCAATAGACAGATAGAACGTAATGTACAATACTGTATCAAAAGACAGAGAGAACGTGATGTAGAATACTGTATCAATAGACAGATAGATCATGATGTAGAATACTGTATCAATAGACAGATAGAATTTGACGTAGAAAACTGTATTAATAGACAGATAGAACGTGACGTAGAATACTGTATCAATAGACAGATACAACGTGTTGTAGAATACTGTTTCAATATACAGATAGAACGTGACGTAGAATACTATATCAATAGACAGAGAGAATGTGACGTAAAATACTTTAAAAATAGACAGACTGAACATGATGTAGAATACTGTTTCATTACACAGATAGAACATGGTGTAGAACACTGTATCAATAGACAGATATAACCTTATCTAGAATACTGTATCAATAGACAGATAGAACGTAATGTGCAATACTATATGAAAAGACAGATAGAATGTAATAGAGAATACTGTATCAATAGACAGATAGAACGTGATGTGCAATACTGTATCAAAAGACAGATAGACTGTGATGTAGAATACTTTATCAATAGACAGATAGAACGTGATGTAAAATACTGAATCAAAAGACAGATAGAATGTGACGTAGAATATTGTATCAATAGACAGATAGAACGTGATGTAGAATAGTGTATCAATAGACAGATAGAACTTGATGTAAACTACTGTATCAATAGACAGATATAACGTAATGTACGATACTGTATCAATAGACAGATAGAACGTGATGTAGAATACTGTATCAATAGACAGATAGAACGTGATGTACACTATTGTGTCAATAGACATATAGAATGTGATTTAGAATACTGTATCAATAGAAAGATTGAACCTGACAAAGAATACCGTATGAACAGACAGATAGATCGTGATGTAGAATACTGTATCAATAGACAGACAAAACGTAATGTAGAATACTGAATCAATAGACAGATATACTGTTATGTAGAATACTGTATCAATAGACTGATAGAACTTGATGTAGAATACTGTATCAATAGACAGATAGAACGTGACGTAGAATACTGTATCAATAGACAGATAGAACCTGACGTAAAATACTATTTCAATAGACATATAGAACATGATCTACAATACTGTATCAATAGAAAGATAGAACATGATGTAGAACACTGTATCAATAGACAGCTGGAACGTGACGTAGAATTCTGTATCAATAGACAGATAGATCGTGATGTACAATACTGTATCAATAGACATATAGACTGTAATGTAGAATACTGTATCAATAGACAGATAGAACCTGACGTAAAATACTATTTCAATAGACCGATAGAACATGATGTACAATACTGTATCAATAGACATATAGAATGTGATTTAGAATACTGTATCAATAGAAGGATGGAACGTGACGAAGAATACCGTATCAACAGACAGATAGAACGTGATGTAGAAAACTCTATCATTAAACACACAAAACGTGACGTAGAATACTGTATCAATAGACAGACAAAAGGTGATGTAGAATAGTGAATCAATAGACAGACAAAACGTGATGTAGAATACTGTATCAATAGTCAGACAGAACGTGATGTAAAATACTGTATCAATAGACAGACAAAACGTAATGTAGAATACTGAATCAATAGACAGACAAAACGTGATGTAGAATACTGTATCAATAGACGGACAGAACGTGATGTAAAATACTGTATCAATAGACAGACAAAACGTAATGTAGAAAACTCAATCAATAGACAGATATACTGTTATGTAGAATACTGTATCAATACACTGATAGAACGTGATGTAGAATACTGTATCAATATACAGATAGAACGTGACGTAGAATACTGTATCAATAGATAGATAGAACCTGACGTAAAATACTATTTCAATAGACAGATAGAACATGATGTACAATACTGTAACAATAGAAAGATAGAACATGATGTAGAACACTCTATCAATAGACAGCCGGAACGTGATGTAGAATACTGTATCAATAGACAGATGGATCGTCATGAACAGTACTGTATCAATAGACATATAGACTGTAATGTAGAATACTGTATCAATAGACATGTAGAACGTGATGTAGAACAGTGAATCAATAGACAGATAGAATGTGATGTAGAACACTGTATCAATAGACAAATAGAACATGACGTAGAACACTGTATCAATATATAGATAGAACGTGATGTGCAATACTGTATCATTAGACAGATAGAACGTGACGTAGAAGACTGCAGCAATAGACAGATAGAACCTGACGTAGAACACTGTATCAGTAAACAGATAGAAAGTGACGTAGAACACTGTATCAATAGACAGACAGAACGTGCCGTAGAATACTGTATCAATAGACAGATAGATCGTGATATACAATACTGTATCAATAGACATATATACTCTGATGTAGAATACTGTATCAATAGACAGATAGAACGTGATATAGAATGCTGTATCAATAGACAGATAGAACGTGAAGTAAAATACTATTATAATAGACAGAGAGAACGTGACGTACAATACTGTATCAATAGAAAGATAGAACATCATGTAGAACACTGTATCAATAGATAGACGGAACGTGACGTAGAATACTGTATCAATAGACAGATAGATCGTCATGTACAATACTGTATCAATAGACATATAGACTGTGATGTAGAATACTGTATCAATAGACATGTAGAACGTGATCTAGAACAGTGAATCAATAGACAGATAGAATGTGATGTACCATACTTTATCAATAGAAAGATAGAACATGATGTAGAACAATGTATCAATAGACAAATAGAACGTGACGTAGAATACTCTATCAATAGATAGATAGAACGTGATGTACAATACTGTATCAATAGACAGATAAAACGTGACGTAGAAGACTGTGTCAATAGACAGAACGTGACGTAGAACACTGTATCAATAGAAAGACATAACGTGCCGTAGAATATTGTATATATAGACAGATATATTATGATTTACAATACTGTATCAATAGACATATAGACTGTGATGTAGAATACTGAATCAATAGACAGAAAGATAGAACGTGACGTAGAATACTGTATCAATAGACAGATAGAACGTGACGTAGAATACTGTATCAATAGACAGATCGAACGTTATGTACAATAGTGTATCAATAGACAGATAGAACGTGACGTAGAAAACTGTATCAATAGACAGATAGAACGTGATGTAGAACACTGTATCAATAGACAGATAGACTGTCATGTAGAATACTGTATCAATAGACCGATAGAACGTGATGTAGAATACTGTATCAATAGACAGATAGACAGTGATGTAGAATACTATATCAATAGACAGATAGAAGGTGAGGTAGAGTACTGTGTCAATAGAGAGAAAGAACTTTGTGCAAAATACTGTATCAATAGACAGATAGATCGTCATGTACAATACTGTATCAATAGACATATAGACTGTGATGTAGAATACTGTATCAATAGACATGTAGAACGTGATCTAGAACAGTGAATCAATAGACAGATAGAATGTGATGTACCATACTTTATCAATAGAAAGATAGAACATGATGTAGAACAATGTATCAATAGACAAATAGAACGTGACGTAGAATACTCTATCAATAGATAGATAGAACGTGATGTACAATACTGTATCAATAGACAGATAAAACGTGACGTAGAAGACTGTGTCAATAGACAGAACGTGACGTAGAACACTGTATCAATAGAAAGACAGAAGGTGCCGTAGAATATTGTATATATAGACAGATATATTATGATTTACAATACTGTATCAATAGACATATAGACTGTGATGTAGAATACTGAATCAATAGACAGAAAGATAGAACGTGACGTAGAATACTGTATCAATAGACAGATAGAACGTGACGTAGAATACTGTATCAATAGACAGATCGAACGTTATGTACAATAGTGTATCAATAGACAGATAGAACGTGACGTAGAAAACTGTATCAATAGACAGATAGAACGTGATGTAGAATACTGTATCAATAGACAGATAGACTGTCATGTAGAATACTGTATCAATAGACCGATAGAACGTGATGTAGAATACTGTATCAATAGACAGATAGACAGTGATGTAGAATACTATATCAATAAACAGATAGAAGGCGAGGTAGAGTACTGTGTCAATAGAGAGAAAGAACTTTGTGCAAAATACTGTATCAATAGACAGATAGAACGTGATGTAGAATAATGTATCAATAGACAGATAGAACTTGACGTAGAAAATTGTATCAATAGATAGATAGAACATGATGTAGAACACTATAGAAAGATAGATTGCGATGTACAATACTGTTTCACTAAACAGACAGAAAGAGACGTAGGTCCCTGTATCAATAGACAGATAGAACATGATGTAGAATTCTGTATCAAAAGAAAGATAGAACGGGATGTAGGTTCCTGTAACAATTGACAGATAGAACGTGATGTATAATACTGTATCAATAGACAGATAGATCGTGATGTAGAATACTGTATCAATAGCCAGATAGATCGTGATGTAGAATACTGTATCAATAGCCAGATAGAACGTGACGTAGAATCCTGTATTAATAGACAGATAAAATGTGATGTACAATACTGTATCAATAGAAAGATAGAACGTGACATAGAATACTGTATCAATAGACATATAGAACGTGACGTAGAATACTATTTCAATAGACAGATAGAACGTGATGTACAATACTGTATCAATAGAAAGATAGAAGATGATGTAGAACACTGTAGGAATAGATGACAGACAGAACCTGACGTAGGATACTGTATCAATCGACAGATAGAACGTGATGTAGAATACTGTATCAATAGACAGATATAATGTGACGTAGAATACAGTATTAATAGACCGATGGAATGTGATGTAGAATACTGTATCAATAGACAGATAGAACGTGACGTAGAATACTGTATTAATATACAGATAACAGGTGATGTAGAATACTGTATGAATAGAAAAATAGAATGTGATTTAAAACACTGTATGAATAGACAGATCTATCGTGATGTAGAACACTGTATCAATAGACAGACAGAACGTGATATAGAATACTGTATCAACAGAAAAATAGAACTTTAGATAAAATGTGATGTACTATACTGTATCAATAGACAGAGAGAATGTGATGTAGAATACTGTATTAATAGACAGACAGAACGTGAGGTAGAATACTGTATCAATAGACAGATAGACTGTCATGTAGAATATTGTATTAATAGAGAGATAGAACGTGATGTAGAATACTGTATCAATAAACAGATAGACTGCGATGTAGAATACTGTATCAATAGAAAGATAGAACGTGATGTAGAACACTGTCTCAATAGACATAGAGACCGTGATGTAGAATACTGTATCAATAGACAGATAGAACTTGATGTAAAATACTGTATCAATAGACAGATAGAACGTAATGTACAATGCTGTATCAAAAGACAGAGAGAACGTGATGTAGAATATTGTATCAATAGACAGATAGATCATGATGTAGAATACTGTATCAATAGACAGATAGAATTTGACGTAGCAAACTGTATCAATAGACAGATAGAACGTGACGTAGAATACTGTATCAATAGACAGATACAACGTGTTGTAGAATACTGTTTCAATATACATATAGAACGTGACGTAGAATACTATATCAATAGACAGACATAATGTAACGTAGAATACTTTATAAATAGACTGACCGAACATGATGTAGAATACTGTTTCATTACACAGATAGAACATGGTGTAGAACACTGTATCAATAGAAAGATATAACCTGACCTAGAATACTCGATCAATAAACAGATAGAACGTGATGTGCAATACCATATGAAAAGACAGACAGAATGTGATGAAGAATACTGTATCAATAGACAGATAGAACGTGATGTGCAATACTGTATCAAAAGACAGATAGACTGCGATGTAGAATACTGTATCAATAGACAGATAGAACGTGATGTAAAATACTGAATCAATAGACAGATAGAATGTGACGTAGAATATTGTATCAATAGACAGATAGAACGTGATGTAGAACAGTGTATCAATAGACAGAGAGACCGTGATGTAGAATACTGTATCAATAAACAGATAGAACTTGATGTAAACTACTGTGTCAATAGACAGAACGTAGTGTACAATACTGTATCAATAGACAGATAGAACGTGATGTAGAATACTGTATCAATAGACAGATAGATCGTGATGTAGAATACTGTATCAATAGACAGATAGAATTTGACTTAGAATACTGTATCAATAGACAGATAGAACTTGACGTAGAATACTGTATCGATAGACAGATACAACGTGTTGTAGAATACTGTATCTATAGACAGACAGAATGTGATGTAGAATACTTTATAAATAGACAGAATGTAGAATACTGTTTCAATACACAGATAGAACGTGATGTAGAACAATGTATCAATAGACATATATTACCTGACCTACAATACTGTATCAATAGACAGATAGAACGTGACGTAGAAAAGTGTATCTATTGACAAATACAACGTGATGTAGAATACTGTATCAATTGACATATAGACTGTGATGTAGAATACTGTATCAATAGACAAATAGAATGTGACGTAGAATACTGTATCAATAGAGAGATAGAACGTGATGTAGAATACTGTATCAATAGACAGATAGACTGTGATGTATAATACTGTATCAATAGACAGATAGAACATGATGTACAATGCTGTATCACTAGATAAACAGAACGTGATGTAGAATACTGTATCAATAGACAGATAGAACGTGATGTACAATACTGTATCAATAGACAGATAGACTGTGATGTAGAATACTGTATCAATAGACAGATGAAACGTGATGTAGAACACTGTATCAATAGACAGATAAACTGTGATGTAAAATCCTGTATCAATAGACAGATAGAACGTGATGTAGAATACTGTATCAATAGACAGATAGAACGCGATGTAGAATACTCTGTCAATAGAGAGATAAAACTTTGTGTACAATACTGTATCAATAGACAGATAGTACGTGATGTAGAATACTGTATCAATAGACAGATAGAACGTGATGTAGAATACTGTATCAATAGACAGATAGAACTTGACGTAGAATACTGTATTAATATACAGATAACAGGTGATGTAGAAGACTTTATGAATAGATAGTTATAATGTGATTTAGAACACTGTATCAATAGACATATCTATCGTGATGTAGAAAACTGTATCAATAGACAGACAGAACGTGATATAGAATCCTGTATCAACAGACAGATAGAACTTTTTGTAGTATACTCTATCAATAGAAAGATATAATGTGATGTAAAATACTGTATTAATAGACATACAGAACGTGATGTAGAATACTGAATCAATAGACAGATATACTGTGATGTAGAATACTGTATTAATAAAGAGATAGAACGTGATGTAGAATACTGTATCAATAAACAAATAGACTGCTATGTAGAATACTGTATCAATAGACAGATAGAACGTGATATAGAACACAGTATCAATAGACAGAGCGACCTTGATGAAGAATACTGTGTCAATAAACAGATAGAACTTGATGTAGAATACTGTATCAATAGACAGGTAGAATGTAATGTACAATACTGTATCAATAGACAGAGAGAACGTGATGTAGAATACTTATCAATAGACAGATAGATCATGATGTAGAATATTGTATCAATAGACAGATACAACGTGTTGTAGAATACTGTATCAATAAACAGATAGAACGTGACGTAGAATACTATATCAATAGACAGTCAGAATGTGACGCAGAATACTTTATAAAAATGACAGACCGAAAATGATGTAGAATACTGTTTCATTAGACAGATAGAACATGGTGTAGAACACTGTATCAATAGACAGATATAACCTGACCTAGAATACTGTATCAATAGACATATAGAACGTGATGTGCAATACTGTATCAAAAGACAAATGGAATGTGATGTAGAATACTGTATCAATAGACAGATAAAATGTGATGTGCAATACTGTATCAAAAGAGAGATAGAATGTGATGTAGAATACTGTATCAATAGACAGATAGACTGTGATGTAGAATACTGAATCAATAGACTGATAAAACGTGACGTAGAATATTGTATCAATAGACAGATAGAACGTGTTGTAGAATACTGTATAAATAGACATATCGAACGTGATGTACAAAACTGTATCAATAGACATATAGAATGTGATTTAGAATACTGTATCAATAGACATATCGAACGTGACGAAGAATACTGTATCAACAGAAAGATAGAACGTGATGTAGAAAACTCTATCATTAGACACACAAAACGTGATTTAGAATACTGTATCAATAGACTGACAAAACGTAATGTAGAATACTGAATCAATAGACAGATATACTGTTATGTAGAATACTGTATCAATAGACTGAGCGAATGTGATGTAGAATACTGTATTAATAGACAGACAAAACGTGATGTAGAATACTGTATCAATAGATAGACAAAACGTGATGTAAAATACTGTATCTATAGACAGACAAAACGTAATGGAGAATACTGAATCAATAGACAGACAAAACGTGATGTAGAATACTGTATCAATAGACATACATAACGTGATGTAAAATACTGTATAAATAGACAGACAAAACGTAATGTAGAAAACTGAATCAATAGACAGATATACTGTTATGTAGAATACTGTATCAATACACTGATAGAACGTGATGTAGAATACTATATCAATAAACAGATAGAACGTGACGTAGAATACTGTATCAATAGATAGATATAACCTGACGTAAAATACTATTTCAATAGACAGATAGAAGATGATGTACAATACCGTATCAATAGAAAGATAGAACATGATGTAGAACACTCTATCAATAGACAGCCGGAACGTGATGTAGAATACTGTATCAATAGACAGATGGATCGTGATGAACAGTACTGTATCAATAGACATATAGACTGTAATGTAGAATACTGTATCAATAGACATGTAGAACGTGATGTAGAATAGTGATTCAATAGACAGATAGACTGTGATGTAGAATACTGTAACAATAGACAGATAGAACGTGATGTAGAATACTCTGTCAATAGAGAGATATAACTTTGTGTACAATACTGTATCAAAAGACAGATAGTACGTGAAGTAGAATACTGTATCAATAGACAGATAGAACGTGATGTAGAATACTGTATCAATAGACAGATAGAACTTGACGAAGAATACTGTATCAATACAGATAACAGGTGATGTAGAAGACTGTATGAATAGATAGATAGAATGTGATTTAGAACACTGTATCAATAGACAGATCTATTGTGATGTAGAATACTTTATTAATAGACAGACAGAACGTGATGTAGAATACTGTATCAAAAGACAGATAGACTGCGATGTAGAATACTATATTAATAGAGAGATAGAACGTGATATAGAATACTGTATCAATAAACAGACCGAAGATGATGTAGAATACTGTTTCATTAGACAGATAGAACGTGATGTAGAACACTGTATCAATAGATATATATTACCTGACCTACAATACTGTATCAATAGACAGATAGAATGTGACGTAGAAAAGTGTATCTATAGACAAATACAACGTGATGTAGAATACTGTATCGATTGACATATAGACTGTGATGTAGAATACTGTATCAATAGACAGATAGAATGTGATGTAGAATACTGTATCAATAGACAGATAGACTGTGATGTATAATACTCTATCAATAGACAGATAGAATGTGATGTACAACACTGTATCAATAGACAGATAGACTGTGATGTATAATACTCTATCAATAGACAGATAGAACGTGACGTAGAATACTGTATCAATAGAGAAATAGAATGTGACGTAGAATACTCTATCAATAGAGAAATAGAACGTGATGTAGAATACTGTATCAATAGACAGATAGAACATGATGTACAATGCTGTATCACTAGATAAACAGAACGTGATGTAGAAAACTGTATCAATAGACAGATAGAACGTGAGGTAGAATACTGTACCAATAGACAGACAGAACGTGATGTACAATACTGTATCAATAGACAGATAGACTGTGATGTAGATTACAGTATCAATAGACAGATAGAACGTGATGTAGGATATTGTATCAATAGACAGATAGACAGTGATTTAAAATACTATATCAATAGACAGATAGAACCCAATGTAGAATACTCTGTCAATAGAGAGATAGAACTTTGTGTACAATACTGTATCAATAGACAGATAGCACGTGATGTAGAATACTGTACCAATAGACAGATAGAACGTGATGTAGAATACTGTATCAATAGACAGATAGAATTTGACGTAGACTACTGTATTAATATACAGATAACAGGTGATGTAGAAGACTGTATGAATAGACAGATATAATGTGATTTAGAACACTGTATCAATAGACAGATCTATCGTGATGTAGAACACTGTATCAATAGACAGATAGAACGTGATATAGAATACTGTATCAACAGACAGATAGAACTTTTTGTTGAATACTGTATCAAGAGACAGATAAAATGTGATGTAGAATACTGTATTAATAGACAGACATAACGTGACGTAGAATACTATATCAATAGACAGATAGACTGTGATGTAGAATACTGTATTAATAGAAAGATAGAACGTGATGTAGAATATTGTATCAATAAACAAATAGACTGCGATGTAGAATACTTTATCAATAGACAGAGAGAACGTGATGTAGAACACTGTATTAATAGACAGAGCGACCGTGATGTAGAATACTGTGTCAATAGACAGATAGAACTTGATGTAGAATACTGTATCAATAGACAGATAGAACGTAATGTACAATACTGCATCAATAGACAGAGAGAACGTGATGTAGAATACTGTATCAATAGACAGATATATCATGATGTAGAATATTGTATGAATAGACAGACAAAACGTAATGTAGAATACTGTATCAATAGACAGACAAAACGTGATGTAGAATACTGTATCAATAGACAAATATACTGTTATGTAGAATACTGTATCATTACACTGAGCGAACGTGATGTAGAATACTGTATCAATAGACAGATAGAACGTGATGTAGAATACTGTATTAATAGACAGACAAAACGTGATGTAGAATACTGTATCAATAGACAGAGCGACCGTGATGTAGAATACTGTATCAATAGACAGATAGAACATGATGTACAATACTGTATCAATGGACATGTAGAACGTGATGTAGAACAGTGAATTAATAAACAGATAGACTGCTATGTAGAATACTGTATCAATAGACAGATAGAACGTGATGTAGAACACTGTATCAATAGACAGATCTATCGTGATGTAGAACACTGTATCAATAGACAGATAGAACGTGATATAGAATACTGTATCAACAGACAGATAGAACTTTTTGTAGAATACTGTATCAAGAGACAGATAAAATGTCATGTAGAATACTGTATTAATGGACAGACATAACGTGACGTAGAATACTATATCAATAGACAGATAGACTGTGATGTAGAATACTGTATTAATAGAGAGATAGAACGTGATGTAGAATATTGTATCAATAAACAAATAGACTGCGATGTAGAATACTTTATCAATAGACAGAGAGAACGTGATGTAGAACACTGTATCAATAGACAGAGCGACCGTGATGTAGAATACTGTGTCAATAGACAGATAGAACTTGATTTAGAATACTGTATCAATAGACAGATAGAACGTAATGTACAATACTGCATCAATAGACAGAGAGAACGTGATGTAGAATACTGTATCAATAGACAGATAGATCATGATGTAGAATACTGTATGAATAGACAGACAAAACGTAATGTAGAATACTGTATCAATAGACAGAGAAAACGTGATGTAGAATACTGTATCAATAGACAAATATTCTGTTATGTAGAATACTGTATCAATAGACTGAGCGAACGTGATGTAGAATACTGTATCAATAGACAGATAGAACGTGATGTAGACTACTGTATTAATAGACAGACAAAACGTGATGTAGAATACTGTATCAATAGACAGAGCGACCGTGATGTAGAATACTGTATCAATAGACAGATAGAACATGATGTACAATACTGTATCAATGGACATGTAGAACGTGATGTAGAACAGTGAATCAATAAACAGATAGACTGCTATGTAGAATACTGTATCAATAGACAGATAGAACGTGATGTAGAACACTGTATCAATAGACAGAGCGACCGTGATGTAGAATGCTGTATCAATAGACAGATAGAACGTGATGTAGAATACTGTATCAATAGACAGATAGAACGTAATGTACAATACTGTATCAATAGACAGAGAGAAAGTGATGTAGAATACTGTATCAATAATCAATAGACAGATAGATCATGATGTAGAATACTGTATCAATATACAGATAGAACGTGACGTAGAATACTATATCAATAGACAGACAGAATGCGACGTAGAATACTTTATAAATAGACAGATGGAACATGATGTAGAATGCTGTTTCATTACACAGATAGAACATAGTGTAGAACACTGTATCAATAGACAGATATAACCTTATCTAAAATACTGTATCAATTGAGAGATAGAACGTGATGTGCAATACTATATGAAAAGACAGATAGAATGTGATGTAGAATACTGTATCAATAGACAGATAAAATTTGACGTAGAATACTCTATCAATAGACAGAAACAACGTGTTGTAGAATACTATATCAATAGACAGATATAACCTGACTTAGAATAATGTATCAATAGACAGACAGAACGTGATGTGCAATACTGTATCAAAAGACAGATAGAATGTGATGTGGAATACTACATCAATAGACAGATAGAACGTGATGTGCAATACTGTATCAAAAGACAGATAGAATGTGATGTAGAATATTGTATCAAGAGACAGATAGAACGTGATGTAGAATACTGAATCAATAAACAGATAGAACGTGACGTAGAATATTCTATCAATAGACAGATAGAGTGTGTTGTAGAATACTGTATAAATAAACAGATAGAACGTGATGTACAATACTATATAAATAGACATATAGAATGTGATTTAGAATACTGTATCAATAGATAGATAGAACGAGACGAAGAATACCGTATCAACAGAAAGATAGAACGTGATTTAGAAAACTCTATCATTAGACACACAAAATAGACAAATAGACTGTGATGTACAATACTGTATCAATAGACATATAGAACGTGATGTAGAATACTGTATCAATAGATAGATAGAACGTGATGTGCAATATTGTATCAAAAGACAGATATAATGTGATGTAGAATACTGTATCAATAGACATATAGAACGTGATGTCCAATACTGTATCAAAAGACGATAGAACGTGATGTAGAATACTGTATCAATAGACACACAAAACGTGATGTAGAATACTGAATCAATAGACAGATATACTGTTATGTAGAATACTGTATCAATTGACTGAGCGAACGTGATGTAGAATACTGTATCAATAGACAGATAGAACGTGATGTAGAATACTCTATTAATAAACAGACAAAACGTGATGTAGAATATTGAATCAATAGACAGATACACTGTTATGTAGAATACTGTATCAATAGACTGATAGAACGTAATGTAGAATATTGTATCAATAGACAGATAGAACGTGACGTAGAAGACTGTATCAATAGACAGATAGAACCTGACCTAAAATACTATTTCAATAGACAGATAGAACATGATGTACAATACTGTATCAATAGACATGTAGAACGTGATGTACAACAGTGAATGAATAGACAGATAGAATGTGATGTACTATACTGGATCAATAGAAAGATAAAACATAATGTAGAACACTGTATCAATAGACAAATAGAACATGACGTAGAACACTGTATCAATAAACAGATAGAACGTGATCTACAATACTGTATCAATAAACAAATAGACTGTGATGTACAATACTGTATCAATAGACAGATAGAACTTGACGTAGAAGACTGTATCAATAGACAGATAGAACGTGACGTAGAACACTGTATCAGTAGACAGATAAAACGTGACGTAGAACAATGTATCAATAGACTGACAGAACGTGCCGTAGAATCCTGTATCAAGAGACAGATTGATCGTGATATACAATACTGTATCAATAGACATATAGACTGTGATGTAGAATACTCTATCAATGGACATGTAGAACGTGATGTAGAACAGTGATTCAATAGAGAGATAAAATGTGATGTACTATAGTATCAGAACGTTATGTACAATACTGTATCATTAGACAGATAGAACCTGACGAAGAAGACTGTATCAATATACAGATAGAACGTTACGTAGAATACTCTATCAATAGACAGACCGAACATGATGTAGAATATTGTTTCATTAGACAGATAGAACGTGATGTAGAACACTGTATCAATAGACAGATATAACCTCACCTAGAATACTGTATCAATAGACAGATAGAATGTGACGTAGAATAGTGTATCTATAGACAAATACAACGTGGTGTAGAATACTGTATCAATAGACATAGAGACTGTGATGTAGAATACTGTATTAATAGACAGATATAATGTGATGTAGAATACTGTATCTCTAGACAAATAGAACGTGATGTAGAATACTTTATCAATAGACAGATAGAATGTGATATACAGCACTGTATCAATAGACATATAGACTGTGATGTAGAATACTGCATCAATAGACAGATAGAATGTGACGAAGAATATTCTATTGATAAACACATAGAACGTAATGTACTATATTGCATCAATAGACAAATAGAATGTGACGTACATTGCTGTATCAATAGAGAGATAGAGCGTGATGTAGAATACTGTATCAATAGATAGACAGAATGTAATGTAGAATACTGTATCAATAGACAGATAGAACGTGACGTAAAATACTGTATCAATAGACAGATAGATCGTGATGTACAATACTGTATCAATAGACATGTAGACTGTGATGTAGAATACTGTATCAATAGACATGTAGAACGTGGTGTAGAATAGTGATTCAATAGATAGATAGAATGTGATGTACAATACTGTATCAATAGACAGACAGAACGTGATGTAGAATGCTGTATCACTAGACAAACAGAACGTGATGTAGAATACTGTATCAATAGACAGATAGAACGTGACGTAGAATACTGTATCAATAGACAGACAGAACGTGATGTACAATACTGTATCAATAGACAGATAGACTGTGATGTAGAATACTGTATCAATAGACAGATAGAACGTGATGTAGAATACTGTATCAATAGACAGATAGACTGTGATGTAGAATACTGTATCAATAGACAGATAGAACGTGATGTAGAATACTGTATCAATAAACAGATAGACAGTGATGTAGAATACTATATCAATAGACAGATGGAACGTGAAGTGGAATACTGTATAAAAAGACAGATAGAACATAATGTAGAACACTGTGTCAATAGACAGATAGAACGTGACGTAGAACACTGCATCAATAGACAGATAGAACGTGATGTAGAATACTGCATTAATAGGTAGATAACCTATGGTGTAGAACACTGTGTCAATAGACAAGATAGAACGTGACGTAGAACACTGCATCAACAGACAGATAAAATGTGACGTAGAATAGTGTGTCTATAGACAAATACAAGGTGATGTAGAATACTTTATCAATAGACAGATGGAACGTGATGTACAATACTGTATCAATACACAGATAGACAGTGATGTAGAATACTATATCAATACACAGATAGACAGTGAGGTAGAATAATGTATTAATAGACAGATAGACAGTGATGTAGAATACTGTTTCAATAGAGAGATAGAACGTTGTGTATAATACTGTATCAATAGACAGATAGAACGTGATGTAGAACACTATATCAATAGACAGATAGAACACTCTATGATTAGATAGACAGAACGTGACTTAGAATAATAATGACTAAATCCGAAAAGTCCCCAATGACACTTTTTTTGCCTAAAAGTGTTACTGAAGACCATAACCTGGTCCCCAATAACACTTTTCAGGGGGATAGACTATAGCTCTAACCCCTACCCTAACCATAGTCTTAAAGTCTCAAATTACGCGTAAGACCAATCCCGGGGGGGGGGGGGGGTTATGGCAACACATTGCAAAACCAAAGAAATGGACCCTAAAAATGAGTAAGTCCGAAAGTTCCCAATCACACTTTTGAAAAGTCCCAGATAATACTTTTTTGCCTAAAGTCCCCAAAAGTGTTATTGAAGACATAACCGGGTCCCCAATAACACTTTTTAGCGGGGTAGACTATATCCCCTAAGCCTGACCCTAATCATAGTCTTAAAGTCTCAAATTACGCGTAAGATCCATCCCGGGGGTTAGTTATTGCAAACATTATTGTCAGGCTTAGGGGATATAATCTACTCCCCTGAAAAGTGTTATTAGGGACCCGGTTATGGTCTTCGATAACACTTTTGGGGACTTTAGGCGAAAAAAGTGTTATTGGGGACTTTTGAAAAGTGTCATTGCGGACTTTTCGGACTTAGTCATTTTTAGGGTCCATTTCTTTGGTTTTGCAATATGTTGCCATGACCACCCCCTGGGATTGGTTTTACGCGTAATTTGAGACTTTAAGACTATGATTAGGGTCATGCTTAGGGGATATAGTCTACCCCTCTGAAAAGTGTTATTAGGGACCTAGTTAAGGTCTTCATTAACACTTTTTGGGACTATTTTTGCCTAAAAGTGTTACTGAAGAGCATAACCTGGTCCCTAATAACACTTTTCAGGGAGATAGACTATAGCTCTAACCCCAACCCTAATCATAGTCTTAAAGTCTCAAATTACGCGTAAGACCCCTCTCGGGGGGTAGTTATGGCAACACATTAGAAAATCAAAAGTCCCCAATGACACTTTTGAAAGGTCACCAAGAACACTGATTTTGCCTAAAGTCCGCAAACGTGTTATTGAAGACCATAACCGGGTCCCTAATAACACATTTCAGGGGGGTAGACTATATCCCCTAAGCCTGACCCTAATCATAGTCTTAAAGTTTCAAATTACGCGGAAGACAAATCCCGGGGGTTAGTTATTGAAAATTATTGCAAAACCAAAGAAATTGACACTAAAAATTACTAAATGCGAAAAGTCCCCAATGACACTTTTGAAAAGTCCCCAATAACACTATTTTTGCCTAAAAGTGTTACTGATGATCATAACCTGGTCCCCAATAACGCTTTTCAGGGCGATAAACTATAGCTCTCATCCCAACACTAATCATAGTCTTGAAGTCTCAAATTAAGCGAAAGAACAATCCCAGGGGTTAGTTATGGCAACACATTGCAAAACCAAAGAAATGAACCCTAAAAATGACTAAGTCCGAAAAGTCCCCAATGACACTTTTGAAAAGTCCCCAATAACACTTTTTTTGCCTAAAGTCCCAAAAGTGTTATCAAACACTATAACCGGGTACCCAATAACACTCTTCGGGGTAGAGAGTAGACTATAGCCCCTAAACCTGACCCTAATGAAAGTCTTCAAGTCTCAAATTACGCGTAAGACAAATCCCAGGGAGTAGTTATGGCAACACATTCCAAAACCAAAGAAATTAACCCTAAAAATGACTAAATCCGAAAAGTCCCCAATGACCCTTTTGAAAAGTCCCCAATAACACATTTTTGTCTAAAATCTCCACAAGTGTTATCGAAGACCATAACCTGGTCCCCAATAACACTTTTCAGGGCGATAGACTATAGCTCTCACCCCAACCCTAATCATAGTCGTAAAGTCTCAAATTACGCGTAATACCAATCCCGGAGGTTAGTTATGGCAACACATTGCAAAACCAAAGAAATTCACCCCAAAAATAACTAAATCCGAAAAGTCCCCAATGACACTTTGAAAAGTGCTCAATAACACTTTTTTTGCCTAAAGTCCCAAAAAGTGTTATTGAAGACCTTAACTAGGTCCCTAATAACACTTTTCAGGGGTTGACTATATCCCCTAAGCCTGACCCTAATCATAGTCTTAAAGTTTCAAATTACGCGTAAGACCAATCCCGGGGGGGGGGGGGGGGGGTAGTTATGGCAACACATTGCACAACAAAAGAAATGGATCCTAAAAATGACTAAGTCCGAAAAATCCACAATGACACTTTTGAAAAGTCCCCAATAACACTTTTTTGCCTAAAGTCCCCACAAGTGTTATCGAAGATCATAACCGGGTCCCCAATAACACTTTTCAGGAGGGTAGACTATATCCCCTAAGCCTGACCCTAATCATAGTATTAAAGTTTCAAATTAAGCGGAAGACAAATCCCGGGGGTTAGTTATTGAAAATTATTGCAAAACCAAAGAAATTGACCCTAAAAATGACTAAATGCGAAAAGTCCCCAATGACACTTTTGAAAAGTCCCCAATAACACTTTTTTTGCTTAAAAGTGTTACTGAAGATCATAACCTGGTTCCCAATAACGCTTTTCAGGGCGATAGACTATAGCTCTCATCCCAACCCTAATCATAGTCGTAAATTCTCAAATTACGCGTAAGAACAATCCCAGGGGGTTAGTTATGGCAACACATTGCAAAACCAAAGAAATGAACCCTAAAAATGACTAAGTCCGAAAA
This sequence comes from Ostrea edulis, assembly GCF_947568905.1. NCBI lineage: Eukaryota > Metazoa > Mollusca > Bivalvia > Ostreida > Ostreidae > Ostrea > Ostrea edulis. Next base: position 7,313,584 of record NC_079166.1, read on the forward strand.
GTCCCCAATGACACTTTTGAAAAGTCCCCAATAACACTTTTTTTGCCTAAAGTCCCAAAAGTGTTATCAAACACTATAACCGGGTACCCAATAACACTCTTCGGGGTAGAGAGTAGACTATAGCCCCTAAACCTGACCCTAATGAAAGTCTTCAAGTCTCAAATTAATCCCAGGGAGTAGTTATGGCAACACATTCCAAAACCAAAGAAATTAACCCTAAAAATGACTAAATCCGAAAAGTCCCCAATGACCCTTTTGAAAAGTCCCCAATAACACATTTTTGTCTAAAATCTCCACAAGTGTTATCGAAGACCATAACCTGGTCTCCAATAACACTTTTCAGGGCGATAGACTATAGCTCTCACCCCAACCCTAATCATAGTCGTAAAGTCTCAAATTACGCGTAATACCAATCCCGGAGGTTAGTTATGGCAACACATTGCAAAACCAAAGAAATTCACCCCAAAAATAACTAAATCCGAAAAGTCCCCAATGACACTTTGAAAAGTGCTCAATAACATTTTTTTTGCCTAAAGTCTCAAAAAGTGTTATTGAAGACCTTAACTAGGTCCCTAATAACACTTTTCGGGGGTAGACTATATCCCCTAAGCCTGACCCTAATCATAGTCTTAAAGTCTCAAATTACGCGTAAGACCAATCCCGGGGGGGTAGTTATGGCAACACATTGCACAACAAAAGAAATGGATCCTAAAAATGACTAAGTCCGAAAAATCCACAATGACACTTTTGAAAAGTCCCCAATAACACTTTTTTGCCTAAAGTCCCCACAAGTGTTATCGAAGATCATAACCGGGTCCCCAATAACACTTTTCAGGAGGGTAGACTATATCCCCTAAGCCTGACCCTAATCATAGTATTAAAGTTTCAAATTAAGCGGAAGACAAATCCCGGGGGTTAGTTATTGAAAATTATTGCAAAACCAAAGAAATTGACCCTAAAAATGACTAAATGCGAAAAGTCCCCAATGACACTATTGAAAAGTCCCCAATAACACTTTTTTTGCCTAAAAGTGTTACTGAAGATCATAACCTGGTTCCTAATAACGCTTTTCAGGGCGATAGACTATAACTCTCATCCCAACCCTAATCACAGTAGTAAAGTCTCAAATTACGCGTAAGACCAATCCCAGGGGTTTAGTTATGGAAAGACATTGCAAAACCAAAGAAATGAACCCTAAAACTGACTAAGTCCGAAAAGTCCCCAATGACACTTTTGAAAAGGCCCCAATAACACCTTTTTTTGGCTAAAGTCCCCACAAGTGTTATCGAAGACCATAAATTGTTCCAAATAATACTTTTCAAGGGGGTAGACTATAGTCCTAAGGCTATCCCTAATCATAGTCTTAAAGTCTCAAATTACGCGCAAGACCCATCCCGGGGGGTAGTTATGGCAACACATTGGAAAATCAAAGAAATGGACCCTAAAAATGACTAAATCCGTAAAGTTCCCAATAACACCTTTTTTGCCTAAAGTCCCCAAAAGTGTTATCAAAGACCATAACAGGGTCCCCAAAAATACTTTTCAGGGGGGGGGGGTAGACTTTAGCCCTAACCATAACCCTAACCCTAATCATAGTCTTAAAGTCTCAAATTACGCGTAAGACCAATTCTGGGTGTTAGTTATGGCAAGACATTGCAAATCCAAAGAAATTGACCCTAAAAATGACTAACTCCGACAAGTGTCCAATGACACTTTTCAAAAGTCCCCAATAACACTTTTTTTGCTTAAAGTCCCCACAAGTGTTATCGAAGACCATAACCTGTTCCAAATAACATTTTTCAAGGGGGTAGACTATAGTCCTAAGGCTATCCCTAATCAAAGTCTTAAAGTCTCAAATTACGCGCAAGACCCATCTCGGGGGGTAGTTATGGCAACACATTGGAAAATCAAAGAAATGGACCCTAAAAATGACTTAATCCAAAAAGTCCCGGTTGACACATTTGAAAAGTCCCCAATAACACATTTTTTGCCTAAAGTCCCCAAAAGTGTTATCAAAGACCATAACCGGGTCCCCAAAAACACTTTTCAGGGGGGGGGGTTAGACTTTAGCCCTAATCCTAACCCTAATCATAGTCTTAAACTCTCAAATTACGCGTAAGACAAATCCCAGGGGGTAGTTATGGCAACACATTGCAAAACCAAAGAAATGGACCCTAAAAATGACTAAGTCCGAAAAGTCCCCAATGACACTTTTGAAAAGTCCCCAATAACACTTTTTTGCCTAAAGTCCCCACAAGTGTTATCGAAGATCATAACCGGGTCCCCAATAACACTTTTCAGGAGGGTAGACTATATCCCCTAAGCCTGACCCTAATCATAGTATTAAAGTTTCAAATTAAGCGGAAGACAAATCCCGGGGGTTAGTTATTGAAAATTATTGCAAAACCAAAGAAATTGACCCTAAAAATGACTAAATGCGAAAAGTCCCCAATGACACTATTGAAAAGTCCCCAATAACACTTTTTTTGCCTAAAAGTGTTACTGAAGATCATAACCTGGTTCCTAATAACGCTTTTCAGGGCGATAGACTATAACTCTCATCCCAACCCTAATCACAGTAGTAAAGTCTCAAATTACGCGTAAGACCAATCCCAGGGGTTTAGTTATGGAAAGACATTGCAAAACCAAAGAAATGAACCCTAAAACTGACTAAGTCCGAAAAGTCCCCAATGACACTTTTGAAAAGGCCCCAATAACACCTTTTTTTGGCTAAAGTCCCCACAAGTGTTATCGAAGACCATAAATTGTTCCAAATAATACTTTTCAAGGGGGTAGACTATAGTCCTAAGGCTATCCCTAATCATAGTCTTAAAGTCTCAAATTACGCGCAAGACCCATCCCGGGGGGTAGTTATGGCAACACATTGGAAAATCAAAGAAATGGACCCTAAAAATGACTAAATCCGTAAAGTTCCCAATAACACCTTTTTTGCCTAAAGTCCCCAAAAGTGTTATCAAAGACCATAACAGGGTCCCCAAAAATACTTTTCAGGGGGGGGGGGTAGACTTTAGCCCTAACCATAACCCTAACCCTAATCATAGTCTTAAAGTCTCAAATTACGCGTAAGACCAATTCTGGGTGTTAGTTATGGCAAGACATTGCAAATCCAAAGAAATTGACCCTAAAAATGACTAACTCCGACAAGTGTCCAATGACACTTTTCAAAAGTCCCCAATAACACTTTTTTTGCTTAAAGTCCCCACAAGTGTTATCGAAGACCATAACCTGTTCCAAATAACATTTTTCAAGGGGGTAGACTATAGTCCTAAGGCTATCCCTAATCAAAGTCTTAAAGTCTCAAATTACGCGCAAGACCCATCTCGGGGGGTAGTTATGGCAACACATTGGAAAATCAAAGAAATGGACCCTAAAAATGACTTAATCCAAAAAGTCCCGGTTGACACATTTGAAAAGTCCCCAATAACACATTTTTTGCCTAAAGTCCCCAAAAGTGTTATCAAAGACCATAACCGGGTCCCCAAAAACACTTTTCAGGGGGGGGGGTTAGACTTTAGCCCTAATCCTAACCCTAATCATAGTCTTAAACTCTCAAATTACGCGTAAGACAAATCCCAGGGGGTAGTTATGGCAACACATTGCAAAACCAAAGAAATGGACCCTAAAAATGACTAAGTCCGAAAAGTCCCCAATGACACTTTTGAAAAGTCCCCAATAACACTTTTTTGCCTAAAGTCCCCACAAGTGTTATCGAAGACCATAACCGGGTCCCCAATAATACTTTTCACGGGGGGTAGACTATATCCCCTAACCCTGACCCTAATCATAATCTTAAAGTTTCAAATTACGCGTAAGACCAATCCCGGGAGTTTGTTATGGCAACACGTTGTAAAACCAAAGAAATTGACCCTAAAAATGACTAAATCCGAAAAGTCCCCAATGACACTTTTGAAAAGTCCCCAATAACACTTTTTTGCCTAAAAGTGTTACTGAAGACCATAACCGGGTCCCCAATAACACTTTTCAGGGGGGTAGACTATAGCAACTATGCCTGACCATAATGAAAGTCTTAAAGTTTCAAATTATGCGTAAGACCCATCCCGGGGGTTAGTTATGGCAACACATTGCAAAACCAAAGAAATGAACCCTAAAAATGACTAAGTCCGAAAAGTCCCCAATGACACTTTTGAAAAGTCCCCAATAACACTTTTTTTGCCTAAAGTCCCAAAAGTGTTATCAAACACTATAACCGGGTACCCAATAACACTCTTCGGGGTAGAGAGTAGACTATAGCCCCTAAGCCTGACCCTAATGAAAGTCTTCAAGTCTCAAATTACGCGTAAGACAAATCCCGGAGAGTAGTTATGGCAACACATTCCAAAACCAAAGAAATTGACCCTAAAAATGAATAAATCCAAAAAGTCCCCAATGACCCTTTTGAAAAGTCCCCAATAACACTTTTTTGTCTAAAATCTCCACAAGTGTTATCGAAGACCATAACCTGGTCCCCAATAACACTTTTCAGGGCGATAGACTATAGCTCTCACCCCAACCCTAATCATAGTCGTAAAGTCTCAAATTACGCGTAATACCAATCCCGGAGGTTAGTTATGGCAACACATTGCAAAACCAAAGAAATTCACCCCAAAAGTAACTAAATCCGAAAAGTCCCCAATGACACTTTGAAAAGTGCTCAATAACACTTTGTTTGCCTAAAGTCCCAAAAAGTGTTATTGAAGACCTTAACTAGGTCCCTAATAACACTTTTCGGGGGTAGACTATATCCCCTAAGCCTGACCCTAATCATAGACTTAAAGTCTCAAATTACGCGTAAGATCAATCCCGGGGGGGTAGTTATGGCAACACATTGCAAAACCAAAGAAATGGACCCTAAAAATGACTAAGTCCGAAAAATCCACAATGACACTTTTGAAAAGTCCCCAATAACACTTTTTTGCCTAAAGTCCCCACAAGTGTTATCGAAGATCATAACCGGGTCCCAATAACACTTTTCAGGGGGGTAAACTATATCCCCTAAGCCTGACCCTAATCATAGTATTAAAGTTTCAAATTAAGCGGAAGACCCATCCCGGGGGTTAGTTATTGAAAATTATTGCAAAACCAAAGAAATTGACCCTAAAAATGACTAAATGCGAAAAGTCCCCAATGACACTTTTGAAAAGTCCCCAATAACACTTTTTTTGCCTAAAAGTGTTACTGAAGATCATAACCTGGTCCCCAATAACACTTTTCAGGGCGATAGACTATAGCTCTCATCCCAACCCTAATCATAGTCGTAAAGTCTCAAATTACGCGTAAGAACAATCCCAGGGGGTTAGTTATGGCAACACATTGGAAAACCAAAAAAATGAACCCTAAAAATGACTAAGTCCGAAAAGTCCCCAATGACACTTTTGAAAAGTCCCCAAAAAGACTTTTTTTGCCTAAAAGTGTTACTGAAGATCATAACCTGGTCCCCAGTAACACTTTTCAGGGTGATAGACTATAACTCTCATCCCAACCCTAATCACAGTAGTAAAGTCTCAAATTACGCGTAAGACCAATCCCAGGGGTTTAGTTATGGAAAGACATTGCAAAACCAAAGAAATGAACCCTAAAACTGACTAAGTCCGAAAAGTCCCCAATGACACTTTTGAAAAGGCCCCAATAACACCTTTTTTTGGCTAAAGTCCCCACAAGTGTTATCGAAGACCATAAATTGTTCCAAATAATACTTTTCAAGGGGGTAGACTATAGTCCTAAGGCTATCCCTAATCATAGTCTTAAAGTCTCAAATTACGCGCAAGACCCATCCCGGGGGGTAGTTATGGCAACACATTGGAAAATCAAAGAAATGGACCCTAAAAATGACTAAATCCGTAAAGTCCCCAATAACACCTTTTTTGCCTAAAGTCCCCAAAAGTGTTATCAAAGACCATAACCGGGTCCCCAAAAATACTTTTCAGGGGGGGGGGGGGGTAGACTTTAGCCCTAACCCTAACCCTAACCCTAATCATAGTCTTAAAGTCTCAAATTACGCGTAAGACCAATTCTGGGTGTTAGTTATGGCAAGACATTGCAAATCCACAGAAATTGACCCTAAAAATGACTAACTCCGACAAGTGTCCAATGACACTTTTCAAAAGTCCCCAATAACACTTTTTTTGCCTAAAGTCCCCACAAGTGTTATCGAAGACCATAACCTGTTCCAAATAACATTTTTCAAGGGGGTAGACTATAGTCCTAAGGCTATCCCTAATCAAAGTCTTAAAGTCTCAAATTACGCGCAAGACCCATCTCGGGGGGTAGTTATGGCAACACATTGGAAAATCAAAGAAATGGACCCTAAAAATGACTTAATCCAAAAAGTCCCGGTTGACACATTTGAAAAGTCCCCAATAACACATTTTTTGCCTAAAGTCCCCAAAAGTGTTATCAAAGACCATAACCGGGTCCCCAAAAACACTTTTCAGGGGGAGGGGGTTAGACTTTAGCCCTAACCCTAACCCTAATCATAGTCTTAAACTCTCAAATTACGCGTAAGACAAATCCCAGGGGGTAGTTATGGCAACACATTGCAAAACCAAAGAAATGGACCCTAAAAATGACTAAGTCCGAAAAGTCCCCAATGACACTTTTGAAAAGTCCCCAATAACACTTTTTTGCCTAAAGTCCCCACAAGTGTTATCGAAGACCATAACCGGGTCCCCAATAATACTTTTCACGGGGGGTAGACTATATCCCCTAACCCTGACCCTAATCATAGTCTTAATGTTTCAAATTACGCGTAAGACCAATCCCGGGAGTTTGTTATGGCAACACGTTGTAAAACCAAAGAAATATACCCTAAAAATGACTAAATCCGAAAAGTCCCCAATGACACTTTTGAAAAGTCCCCAATAACACTTTTTTGCCTAAAAGTGTTACTGAAGACCATAACCGGGTCCCCAATAACACTTTTCAGGGCGATAGACTATAGCTCTCACCCCAACCCTAATCATAGTCTTGAAGTCTCAAATTACGCGTAAGACCCATCTCGGGGGGTAGTTATGGCAACACATTGGAAAATGAAAGAAATGGACCCTAAAAATGACTAAGTCCGAAAAGTTCCCAAAGGCACTTTTGAAAAGTCCCAAAATAACACTTTTTTGCCTAAAGTCCTCAAAAGTGTTATCGAAGACTATAACCGGGTCCCCAATAACACTTTTCAGGGGGGTAGACTATAGCAACTATGCCTGACCCTAATGAAAGTCTTAAAGTTTCAAATTATGCGTAAGACCCATCCCGGGGGTTAGTTATGGCAACACATTGCAAAACCAAAGAAATTGATCCTAAAAATGACTAAGTCCGAAAAGTCTCCAATGACAGTTTTGAAAGGTCACCAAGAACACTTATTTTGCCTAAAGTCTGCAAAAGTGTTATTAAAGACCATAAACGGGTCCCCAATAACACTTTTCAGGGGGGAAGACTATAGCCCTAAGCATATCCCTAATCATAGTCTTCAAGTCTCAAATTACGCGTAAGACCAATCCCGGGGGGGGGGGGGTAGTTATGGCAACACATTGCAAAACCAAAGAAATGAACCCTAAAAATGACTAAGTCCGAAAAGTCCCCAATGACACTTTTGAAAAGTCCTAAATAACACTTTATTTGCCTAAAGTCCCTAAAAGTGTTAACGAAGGCCATATCTGGAAAAAAAAAGGTGGTTTCAAAATAGGCGTGGTTGTAGACGGGGGTCCAATCTCACCTTACTTGTGTTTATTATGTGTAGAAATACTTGCAATAAAACTAAAAGATAAGGAAAAGGTAAAAGGTATTAAGATAGGTAATATAATTCACTTAATTTCACAATTTGCAGATGATACTTCTATATTCTTAGATGGTAGTAAGGAATCTTTAGAGGCTACATTAGATGACCTTAAAGATTTTAAAGAGATGTCTGGTCTAACTGTCAATTATAGTAAAAGTCAAGTGGTATGGATTGGTAGTAAGAGATATTCAGTAAAAAGATTAGTGGAAGATAAAAAATTGATATGGGGCAATAATAAATTCCAAGTTCTTGGAATAGAATTTGATGTTGATTTAGGTGAAACAGTAAAAATAAATTTTGATAAAAAAATTATTGCTATTCAAAATCTTTTGAAAGATTGGGAAAGAAGGAATCTTACTCCTATAGGGCGTATTACAGTGATTAAATCATTAGCAATTTCAAAACTGGTACACTTATTTATTTCATTACCAAATCCATCTAAAGACATCATAGACAAGTTAAATCAAATATTCTTCAAGTTTTTATGGAAAAGTCCTGTCGCAAAAGTTAAAAAATCAGTCGTCACACAAGAATATGACAAAGGAGGATTAAATATGGTAAATATTGAAAACTTTATTGCGAGTCTAAAATTGTCATGGATTAAAAAACTTCTCTTTGATACAGCCAAGTGGCAATCTATTATAGGAGCAGAAGTTGATATAAGTAATGTTATTAAATTTGGACCGTTGTATGCTTTACAAAAACTTGAAAAATCAAAGAATATGTTTTGGAGGGATGTAATTAAATCCTGGAAATGGTTAATATGTCTTTTTGAGAAAAAAAAATCTTCTGAACGTATGGTTAATAGTGTTTTATGGTACAATGAAAACATAAAGGTAAATAGAAAAACTTTATATCTGAAAGAATGGTGTGAAAATAATGTATATACAGTTAACTCAATGTTAGATGAGAATGGAGATATCATGAATTATAATCAATTCATGGAAATGTATAAAGTAAAATCTCATTTTTTGGAATTTTTTTGGTTTAAGACAAGCATTGAAGAAAGCAATGAGAGTTAATGGAATAAACCAGTTTATGAAAGTTCAAGAACCTACTATTCCCATACATATAGCCCCTTTCATATATTTTAAAAGAAACAAGAAAAAGCTGTACCAAATTTTTAATCATAGTGAAGAAAAACCTACAGGTCAAAAGAAGTGGGATATACAATTTGATATCTCTCAAGAAGAGTGGAATACAATTAATAAAAATGTTTTTACTATTACAAAGGATACAAAATTACAGTGGCTACAATATCGTATAAATCAAAAAAATTTAGTCACAAATTTATTTTTGTTCAAAATAAAGAAAATAGACAACGATTTATGTTTGTTTTGTGTAAAAGAAAGGGAATCGATGGAGCATGTTTTGTATGACTGTGAAAATCTTGTTTTATTTTTCAAGAATGTGCAGTCATGGTTTAGGGATTTTTTTTCAGTAAATATTGTTGTTGATAAAAAAAACAAAACTTTTTGTTGGGTAGCTCAGAAAATGAAATGATCAATTTGATTAATTATTATTTAAAGTACTTTGTGTATTGTTGCAAATGTAGAGGCAATCCGCCTTTGTTAAATAACTGTATTACCACTTGGACAAATGTGTACAAAAGAGAAAGGCAGTTAGCATGCAAAAATGATTATGTAGATGTTTTTGAGAAGAAATGGAATACATTTCATAAATTAAAAGATTTATAGATTTTAGATCATCCAGAATATATAATATGTAATTGTATATATTAATTAGCCTATGTATATCATCGGAAGTTGTTATCAATGTCATAACAGTACATTTGTTATACATTTAAAACCTTTAGTTTGTGACAACCTATTAGATTAATATTATTTTGTATAGTGTATATATGATAAGCCAGAGTAATTTCATTCCTTTCTAATTCTCTTCCTTTTTTCCTATCTTTGAATGAATGCCTATTGGAGTGGATGTGTGAGTAAATGGTAGATAAAATACCCTGTACCCCCTAGTCAGGTGGGTTTGTAAGGGCATGATGTTAAAACCCTGACTGTCATAATGTGAATAAATGTATAAACCTTTAAAAAAAAAAAAAAAAGTCCCCAATGACACTTTTGAAAAGTCCCAGATAACACTTTTTTGCCTAAAGTCCCCAAAAGTTTTATCAAAAACCATAATCATGTCCCCAATAACACTTTTCAGGGGGTAAGACTATATCCCCTAAGCCTGACCCTAATCATAGTCTTAAAGTCTCAAATTACGTGTAAGACCAATCCCGGGTGTTAGTTATGGCAACACATTGTAAATCCAAAGAAATTGACCCTAAAAATGACTAACTCCGAAAAGTGCCCAATGACACTTTTGAAAAGTCCCCAATAACACTTTTTTTGCCTAAAGTCCCAAAAAGTGTTATCGAAGACCATAACCTGTTCCAAATAACACTTTTCTAGGAGGTTGACTATAGTCCTAAGGCTATCCCTAATCATAGTCTTGAAGTCTCAAATTACGCGTAAGACCCATCTTGGGGGGTAGTTATGGCAACACATTGGAAAATCAAAGAAATGGACCCTAAAAATGACTAAATCCGAAAAGTCCCCAATGACACTTTTGAAAAGTCCCCAATAACACCTTTTTTGCGTAAAGTCCCCAAAAGTTGTATCAAAGACCATAACCGGGTCCTCAAAAACACTTTTCAGGGGAGGGGGGGGGGGTAGACTTTAGCCCTAACCCTAACCCTAATCATATTCTTAAAGTCTCAAATTACACATAAGACCAATCCCGGGGGGTAGTTATGGCAACACATTGCAAAACCAAAGAAATGGACCCTAAAAATGACTAAGTCCGAAAAGTCCCAAATACTTCTGAAAAGTCCGAAAAACAATTTTTTGCCAAAATCCACAAAAGTGTTATTGAAGACCATAACCTGGTCCCCAATAACACTTTTCAGGGGGATAGACTATAGCCCAAACCCCAACCCTAATCATAGTCGTAAAGTCTCAAATTATGCGTAAGACCAATCCCGGAGGTTAGTTATGGCAACACATTGCAAAACCAAAGAAATTGACCCAAAAAAGGATAATGTCCAAAAAGTCCCTAATGACACTTTTGAAAAGTCCCAAATAACACTTTTTTGCCTAAAGTCCCCAAAAGTGTTATCGAAGACCATAACCGGGTCCCCAATAACACTTTTCAGAGGTGTAGACTATAGCCCCTAAGCCCAAACCTAATCATAGTCTTAAAGTCTCAAATTACACGTAAGACCAATCCCGGGGGGTTAGTTATGCTAACACATTGCAAAACCAAAGAAATTGACCCTAAAAAGGACTAAATCCAAAAAATCACCAATGATACTTTTGAAAAGTCCCCAATAACACTTTATTTGCCTAAAGTTCCCAAAAGTGTTATCGAAGACCATATCTGGGTGCCCAATAACACTTTTCAGGGGGGTAGACTATAGCCCCTAAGCCTGAGCCTAATCATAGTCTTAAAGTCTCAAGTTATGTGCAAGATCAATCCCGGGGGGTAGTTATGGCAACACATTGCAAAACCAAAGAAATGGACCCTAAAAATGACTAAGTCCGAAAAGTCCCCAAATGACACTTTAGTAAGTGTAATACTTAGAGTGTGTGTATAGTGAGAGTGATATGCAGAGTGTGTGTATAATGAGTTTCATGTGCAGAATGTTTGTATATAAGTGAAAGTGACGTACAGATTGTGTGTATAGTGAGTTTAATGTTTAGTGTGTGTATAGTTAGAGTGATGTACTGAGTGTGTGTATTCATTAGGTCAAATGCTGTCTGACTTGTTTCATTCAGATTGTTAGGCCATTCTTGGCACACTGATTTTGACTATGGATAACTCAGTTTATCTTATCAGGATATAGGGCTCACGGTGGGTGTGAACGGTCAAAAAGGAATGCTTACTCCTCCTAGGGACCTGTTCCCACATCTGGTGTGTCCAGGGGTCCATGTTTGCCCAACTATCTACTTTGTATTGCTTATAGGCGTTAGAAGATTGATCACTGTTCATTATCTTCCCCTTTCATACTGAGAGTGATGTACAGATGGTGTGTATATTGAAAGTAATGCACAGAGTATGTGTATAGTGAGAGGGATGTACAGAGTATGTGTATAGTGAGAGGGATGTACAGAGTGTGTGTATACTGAAACTGATGTACAGAGTGTGTGTATACTGAGAGTGATTATACAGAACATGTATATTGTAAGTGTGATTTACACAGTGTGTGTATAGTGCGTGTGATGTACAGAGTGTGTGTATAGTGAGAGTGATCTATGGGTTTGTATAGTGAGTGTGATGTGCAGAGTGTGTGTACAGTGAGTTTGATGTTTAGAGTGTGTGCATTGTGAGAGTGATGTACAGAGTGTTTGTATACTGAGAGTGATATATAGAGTGTGTGTATACTGAGACTGATGTACAGAGTGTGTGTATACTGAGAGTGATATACAAAACATGTATATTGTAAGTGTGATTTACACAGTGTGTGTATAGTGAGAGTTATGTATGAGGTTTGTATAGTGGTTGTGATGTACAGAGTGAGTGTATAGTGAGTGTGATCTATTAATGAGCATATAGTGGAAGTTATGTACAGAGTGTGTGTATATTCATGGTTATTTGCAGAGTATGTGTATAAAGTGAATTTCATGTGCAGAGTGTGATGAATGGAGTGTGTATAGTGATTTTGATGTGCATAGTTTGTATATTGTGAAAGGGATGTACAGAGCAAGTATATTGTAAGTATGATGTACAGAGTGTTTGTATAGTGAGAGTGATGTACAGAGTGTGTGTATTGTGATTTTGATGTACATAGTGTGTGTATAGTGAGTTTAATGCATAGAGTGTGTTTATAGTGAGTTTGATGTACAGAGTGTGTGTATAGTGAGAGTGATGTACAGAGTTTGTATATATTGAGTGTGATGTGCAGAGTGTATATATAGTGAGTTTGAAAAGTGTGTGTTTAGTGAGTGTGGTGTGCAGAGTATATTTATAAAGAGAGATGTGCAGAGTGTGTATAGTAAGTGTTATGTGAAAAGTGTGTGTATTGTGAGTGTGATGTGAAGAGTGTGTGTATAGATTAAATTTATAGTGAGAGATGTGCAGAGTGTGTATAGTGAGTGTGATGTACATAGTGTCTGTATAGTGAATTTCATGTGCAGAGTGTGTATATAATGAGTTTGATGTACACAGTGTGTATAGTGAGTTTGATGTTTAGTGTTTGTATTGTGAGAGTGATGTACAGAGTATGTTTGTATAATGAGTTTGATGTGCAGGGTGTATTTAGTGTGAGTGATGAACTGAGTATGCTTGTATAGTGAGTTTGATGTTTAGTGTGTGTATAGTTAAACTGATGTACAGACGGTGTTTATTGTGAGTGTGATCTTTAGAGTGTGTGTATAGTTAGTGTGATGAATAGAATGTGTGCACTATGAGAGACATACAGAAAGTTTGTATACTGAGGTGTGTATGCTTGGAGTGTGTATTGTGAGTTTACTGTTTAGTATTAGTCTGTGTATTGTTAGAGTGATGTGCAGAGTGTGTTTTTTAGTGAGTGTGATTTACAGATTGTGTGCATTGTGAGTTTGATGTGCACAGCGTTTTGTATAGTGAGAGAGATGTACCGAGTGTGTATATTGTAAGTGTGATTATAAAGAGTTTGCTGTACTCAACGTGTGTATAGTGTGTTGTATGGAATTTGTGATATACAGTGTGTGTGTATAATGTGAATGGTGTACAGAGTGTGTGCATTGTTAAAGTGATGTACAGAATGTATGTATAGTGAGGGTGATGTTTGAAGTGTATGTATCACAATACTCTCTGTGCATTGTGAGAGTGATGTACAGAGTGTGTGTATACTGAGAGTGATATACAGAGTGTGTGTATACTGAGAGTGATGTACAGAGTGTGTGTATACTGAGAGTGATATACAGAGTGTGTGTATACTGAGACTGATGTACAGAGTGTGTGTATACTGAGAGTGATATACAGAACATGTATATTGTAAGTGTGATTTACACAGTGTGTGTATAGTGAGTGTGATGTACAGAGTGTGTGTATACTGAGAGTTATGTATGAGGTTTGTATAGTGGGTGTGATGTACAGAGTGAGTGTATAGTGAGTGTGATCTATTAATGAGCATATAGTGGAAGTTATGTACAGAGTGTGTGTATATTCATGGTTATTTGCAGAGTGTGTGTATAAAGTGAATTTCATGTGCAGAGTGTGAAGAATGGAGTGTGCATAGTGAGTCTGATGTACATAGTGTGTATATTATGAAATGGATGTACAGAGCAAGTATATTGTAAGTATGATGTACAGAGTGTGTGTATAGTGAGTTTGATGTTTAGAGTGTGTGCATTGTGAGAGTTATGTACAGAGTGTGTGTATAGTGAGAGTGATGTACAGAGTTTGCATATATTGAGTGTGATGTGCAGAGTTTTTATATAGTGAGTTTGAAAAGTATGTGTTTAGTGAGTGTGGTGTGCAGAGTATATTCATAGAGAGAGATGTGCAGAGTTTGTATAGTGAGTGTGATGTGATGAGTGTGTGTATAGTGAGTGTGATGTGAAGAGTGTGTGTATAGATTAAATTTATAGTGAGAGATGTGCAGAGTGTGTATAGTGAGTGTGATGTGAAGAGTGTGTGTATTGTGAGTGTGATGTGAAGAGTGTGTGTATAGATTAAATTTATAGTGAGAGATGTGCAGAGTGTGTATAGTGAGTGTGATGTACATAGTGTCTGTATAGTGAATTTCATGTGCAGAGTGTGTATATAATGAGTTTGATGTACACAATGTGTATAGTGAGTTTGATGTTTAGTGTGTGTATTGTGAGAGTGATGTACAGAGTATGTTTGTATAATGAGTTTGATGTGCAGGGTGTATTTAGTGTGAGTGATGAACTGAGTATGCTTGTATAGTGAGTTTGATGTTTAGTGTGTGTATAGTTAAACTGATGTACAGACAGTGTTTATTGTGAGTGTGATCTTTAGAGTGTGTGTATAGTTAGTGTGATGAATAGAATGTGTGTACTATGAGAGACGTACAGAAAGTTTGTATACTGAGGTGTGTATGCTTGGAGTGTGTATTGTGAGTTTACTGTTTAGTATTAGTCTGTGTATTGTTAGAGTGATGTGCAGAGTGTGTTTTTTAGTGAGTGTGATTTACAGATTGTGTGCATTGTGAGTTTGATGTGCACAACGTTTTGTATAGTGAGAGAGATGTACCGAGTGTGTATATTGTAAGTGTGATTATAAAGAGTTTGCTGTACTCAACATGTGTATAGTGTGTTGTATGGAATTTGTGATATACAGAGTGTGTGTATAATGTGAATGGTGTACAGAGTGTGTGCATTGTTAAAGTGATGTACAGAATGTATGTATAGTGAGGGTGATGTTTGAAGTGTATGTATCACAATACTCTCTGTGCATTGTGAGAGTGATGTACAGAGTGTTTGTATACTGAGAGTGATATACAGAGTGTGTGTATACTGAGAGTGATGTACAGAGTGTTTGTATACTGAGAGTGATATATAAAGTGTGTGTATACTGAGACTGATGTACAGAGTGTGTGTATACTGAGAGTGATATACAGAACATGTATATTGTAAGTGTGATTTACACAGTGTGTGTATAGTGAGTGTGATGTACAGAGTGTGTGTATAGTGAGAGTTATGTATGAGGTTTGTATAGTGGGTGTGATGTACAGAGTGAGTGTATAGTGAGTGTGATCTATTAATGAGCATATAGTGGAAGTTATGTACAGAGTGTGTGTATATTCATGGTTATTTGCAGAGTGTGTGTATAAAGTGAATTTCATGTGCAGAGTGTGAAGAATGGAGTGTGCATAGTGAGTCTGATGTACATAGTGTGTATATTATGAAATGGATGTACAGAGCAAGTATATTGTAAGTATGATGTACAGAGTGTGTGTATAGTGAGTTTGATGTTTAGAGTGTGTGCATTGTGAGAGTTATGTACAGAGTGTGTGTATAGTGAGAGTGATGTACAGAGTTTGTATATATTGAGTGTGATGTGCAGAGTTTTTATATAGTGAGTTTGAAAAGTATGTGTTTAGTGAGTGTGGTGTGCAGAGTATATTCATAGAGAGAGATGTGCAGAGTTTGTATAGTGAGTGTGATGTGAAGAGTGTGTGTATAGTGAGTGTGATGTGAAGAGTATGTGTATAGATTAAATTTATAGCGAGAGATGTGCAGAGTGTGTATAGTGAGTGTGATGTGAAGAGTGTGTGTATAGTGAGTGTGATGTGAAGAGTGTGTGTATGGATTAAATTTATAGTGAGAGATGTGCAGAGTGTGTATAGTGAGTGTGATGTGAAGAGTGTGTGTATTGTGAGTGTGATGTGAAGAGTGTGTGTATAGATTAAATTTATAGTGAGAGATGTGCAGAGTGTGTATAGTGAGTGTGATGTACATAGTGTCTGTATAGTGAATTTCATGTGCAGAGTGTGTATATAATGAATTTGATGTACACAGTGTGTATAGTGAGTTTGATGTTTAGTGTGTGTATTGTGAGAGTGATGTACAGAGTATGTTTGTATAATGAGTTTGATGTGCAGGGTGTATTTAGTGTGAGTGATGAACTGAGTATGCTTGTATAGTGAGTTTGATGTTTAGTGTGTGTATAGTTAAACTGATGTACAGACGGTGTTTATTGTGAGTGTGATCTTTAGAGTGTGTGTATAGTTAGTGTGATGAATAGAATGTGTGCACTATGAGAGACATACAGAAAGTTTGTATACTGAGGTGTGTATGCTTGGAGTGTGTATTGTGAGTTTACTGTTTAGTATTAGTCTGTGTATTGTTAGAGTGATGTGCAGAGTGTGTTTTTTAGTGAGTGTGATTTACAGATTGTGTGCATTGTGAGTTTGATGTGCACAGCGTTTTGTATAGTGAGAGAGATGTACCGAGTGTGTATATTGTAAGTGTGATTATAAAGAGTTTGCTGTACTGAACGTGTGTATAGTGTGTTGTATGGAATTTGTGATATACAGTGTGTGTGTATAATGTGAATGGTGTACAGAGTGTGTGCATTGTCAAAGTGATGTACAGAATGTATGTATAGTGAGGGTGATGTTTGAAGTGTATGTATCACAATACTCTCTGTGCATTGTGAGAGTGATGTACAGAGTGTGTGTATACTGAGAGTGATATACAGAGTGTGTGTATACTGAGACTGATGTACAGAGTGTGTGTATACTGAGAGTGATATACAGAACATGTATATTGTAAGTGTGATTTACACAGTGTGTGTATAGTGAGTGTGATGTACAGAGTGTGTGTATACTGAGAGTTATGTATGAGGTTTGTATAGTGGGTGTGATGTACAGAGTGAGTGTATAGTGAGTGTGATCTATTAATGAGCATATAGTGGAAGTTATGTACAGAGTGTGTGTATATTCATGGTTATTTGCAGAGTGTGTGTATAAAGTGAATTTCATGTGCAGAGTGTGAAGAATGGAGTGTGCATAGTGAGTCTGATGTACATAGTGTGTATATTATGAAATGGATGTACAGAGCAAGTATATTGTAAGTATGATGTACAGAGTGTGTGTATAGTGAGTTTGATGTTTAGAGTGTGTGCATTGTGAGAGTTATGTACAGAGTGTGTGTATAGTGAGAGTGATGTACAGAGTGTGTATATATTGAGTGTGATGTGCAGAGTTTTTATATAGTGAGTTTGAAAAGTATGTGTTTAGTGAGTGTGGTGTGCAGAGTATAGTCATAGAGAGAGATGTGCAGAGTTTGTATAGTGAGTGTGATGTGATGAGTGTGTGTATAGTGAGTGTGATGTGAAGAGTGTGTGTATAGATTAAATTTATAGTGAGAGATGTGCAGAGTGTGTATAGTGAGTGTGATGTGAAGAGTGTGTGTATTGTGAGTGTGATGTGAAGAGTGTGTGTATAGATTAAATTTATAGTGAGAGATGTGCAGAGTGTGTATAGTGAGTGTGATGTACATAGTGTCTGTATAGTGAATTTCATGTGCAGAGTGTGTATATAATGAGTTTGATGTACACAGTGTGTATAGTGAGTTTGATGTTTAGTGTGTGTATTGTGAGAGTGATGTACAGAGTATGTTTGTATAATGAGTTTGATGTGCAGGGTGTATTTAGTGTGAGTGATGAACTGAGTATGCTTGTATAGTGAGTTTGATGTTTAGTGTGTGTATAGTTAAACTGATATACAGACGGTGTTTATTGTAAGTGTGATCTTTAGAGTGTGTGTATAGTTAGTGTGATGAATAGAATGTGTGCACTATGAGAGACATACAGAAAGTTTGTATACTGAGGTGTGTATGCTTGGAGTGTGTATTGTGAGTTTACTGTTTAGTATTAGTCTGTGTATTGTTAGAGTGATGTGCAGAGTGTGTTTTTTAGTGAGTGTGATTTACAGATTGTGTGCATTGTGAGTTTGATGTGCACAGCGTTTTGTATAGTGAGAGAGATGTACCGAGTGTGTATATTGTAAGTGTGATTATAAAGAGTTTGCTGTACTGAACGTGTGTATAGTGTGTTGTATGGAATTTGTGATATACAGTGTGTGTGTATAATGTGAATGGTGTACAGAGTGTGTGCATTGTCAAAGTGATGTACAGAATGTATGTATAGTGAGGGTGATGTTTGAAGTGTATGTATCACAATACTCTCTGTGCATTGTGAGAGTGATGTACAGAGTGTGTGTATACTGAGAGTGATATACAGAGTGTGTGTATACTGAGACTGATGTACAGAGTGTGTGTATACTGAGAGTGATATACAGAACATGTATATTGTAAGTGTGATTTACACAGTGTGTGTATAGTGAGTGTGATGTACAGAGTGTGTGTATACTGAGAGTTATGTATGAGGTTTGTATAGTGGGTGTGATGTACAGAGTGAGTGTATAGTGAGTGTGATCTATTAATGAGCATATAGTGGAAGTTATGTACAGAGTGTGTGTATATTCATGGTTATTTGCAGAGTGTGTGTATAAAGTGAATTTCATGTGCAGAGTGTGAAGAATGGAGTGTGCATAGTGAGTCTGATGTACATAGTGTGTATATTATGAAATGGATGTACAGAGCAAGTATATTGTAAGTATGATGTACAGAGTGTGTGTATAGTGAGTTTGATGTTTAGAGTGTGTGCATTGTGAGAGTTATGTACAGAGTGTGTGTATAGTGAGAGTGATGTACAGAGTTTGTATATATTGAGTGTGATGTGCAGAGTTTTTATATAGTGAGTTTGAAAAGTATGTGTTTAGTGAGTGTGGTGTGCAGAGTATATTCATAGAGAGAGATGTGCAGAGTTTGTATAGTGAGTGTGATGTGAAGAGTGTGTGTATAGTGAGTGTGATGTGAAGAGTATGTGTATAGATTAAATTTATAGCGAGAGATGTGCAGAGTGTGTATAGTGAGTGTGATGTGAAGAGTGTGTGTATAGTGAGTGTGATGTGAAGAGTGTGTGTATGGATTAAATTTATAGTGAGAGATGTGCAGAGTGTGTATAGTGAGTGTGATGTGAAGAGTGTGTGTATTGTGAGTGTGATGTGAAGAGTGTGTGTATAGATTAAATTTATAGTGAGAGATGTGCAGAGTGTGTATAGTGAGTGTGATGTACATAGTGTCTGTATAGTGAATTTCATGTGCAGAGTGTGTATATAATGAGTTTGATGTACACAGTGTGTATAGTGAGTTTGATGTTTAGTGTGTGTATTGTGAGAGTGATGTACAGAGTATGTTTGTATAATGAGTTTGATGTGCAGGGTGTATTTAGTGTGAGTGATGAACTGAGTATGCTTGTATAGTGAGTTTGATGTTTAGTGTGTGTATAGTTAAACTGATATACAGACGGTGTTTATTGTGAGTGTGATCTTTAGAGTGTGTGTATAGTTAGTGTGATGAATAGAATGTGTGTACTATGAGAGACGTACAGAAAGTTTGTATACTGAGGTGTGTATGCTTGGAGTGTGTATTGTGAGTTTACTGTTTAGTATTAGTCTGTGTATTGTTAGAGTGATGTGCAGAGTGTGTTTTTTAGTGAGTGTGATTTACAGATTGTGTGCATTGTGAGTTTGATGTGCACAGCGTTTTGTATAGTGAGAGAGATGTACCTAGTGTGTATATTGTAAGTGTGATTATAAAGAGTTTGCTGTACTCAACATGTGTATAGTGTGTTGTATGGAATTTGTGATATACAGTGTGTGTGTATAATGTGAATGGTGTACAGAGTGTGTGCATTGTTAAAGTGATGTACAGAATGTATGTATAGTGAGGGTGATGTTTGAAGTGTATGTATCACAATACTCTCTGTGCATTGTGAGAGTGATGTACAGAGTGTTTGTATACTGAGAGTGATATACAGAGTGTGTGTATACTGAGACTGATGTACAGAGTGTGTGTATACTGAGAGTGATATACAGAGTGTGTGTATACTGAGACTGATGTACAGAGTGTGTGTATACTGAGAGTGATATACAGAACATGTATATTGTAAGTGTGATTTACACAGTGTGTGTATAGTGAGTGTGATGTACAGAGTGTGTGTATACTGAGAGTTATGTATGAGGTTTGTATAGTGGGTGTGATGTACAGAGTGAGTGTATAGTGAGTGTGATCTATTAATGAGCATATAGTGGAAGTTATGTACAGAGTGTGTGTATATTCATGGTTATTTGCAGAGTGTGTGTATAAAGTGAATTTCATGTGCAGAGTGTGAAGAATGGAGTGTGCATAGTGAGTCTGATGTACATAGTGTGTATATTATGAAATGGATGTACAGAGCAAGTATATTGTAAGTATGATGTACAGAGTGTGTGTATAGTGAGTTTGATGTTTAGAGTGTGTGCATTGTGAGAGTTATGTACAGAGTGTGTGTATAGTGAGAGTGATGTACAGAGTTTGCATATATTTAGTGTGATGTGCAGAGTTTTTATATAGTGAGTTTGAAAAGTATGCGTTTAGTGAGTGTGGTGTGCAGAGTATATTCATAGAGAGAGATGTGCAGAGTTTGTATAGTGAGTGTGATGTGATGAGTGTGTGTATAGTGAGTGTGATGTAAAGAGTGTGTGTATAGATTAAATTTATAGTGAGAGATGTGCAGAGTGTGTATAGTGAGTGTGATGTGAAGAGTGTGTGTATTGTGAGTGTGATGTGAAGAGTGTGTGTATAGATTAAATTTATAGTGAGAGATGTGCAGAGTGTGTATAGTGAGTGTGATGTACATAGTGTCTGTATAGTGAATTTCATGTGCAGAGTGTGTATATAATGAGTTTGATGTACACAATGTGTATAGTGAGTTTGATGTTTAGTGTGTGTATTGTGAGAGTGATGTACAGAGTATGTTTGTATAATGAGTTTGATGTGCAGGGTGTATTTAGTGTGAGTGATGAACTGAGTATGCTTGTATAGTGAGTTTGATGTTTAGTGTGTGTATAGTTAAACTGATATACAGACAGTGTTTATTGTGAGTGTGATCTTTAGAGTGTGTGTATAGTTAGTGTGATGAATAGAATGTGTGTACTATGAGAGACGTACAGAAAGTTTGTATACTGAGGTGTGTATGCTTGGAGTGTGTATTGTGAGTTTACTGTTTAGTATTAGTCTGTGTATTGTTAGAGTGATGTGCAGAGTGTGTTTTTTAGTGAGTGTGATTTACAGATTGTGTGCATTGTGAGTTTGATGTGCACAACGTTTTGTATAGTGAGAGAGATGTACCGAGTGTGTATATTGTAAGTGTGATTATAAAGAGTTTGCTGTACTCAACATGTGTATAGTGTGTTGTATGGAATTTGTGATATACAGAGTGTGTGTATAATGTGAATGGTGTACAGAGTGTGTGCATTGTTAAAGTGATGTACAGAATGTATGTATAGTGAGGGTGATGTTTGAAGTGTATGTATCACAATACTCTCTGTGCATTGTGAGAGTGATGTACAGAGTGTTTGTATACTGAGAGTGATATACAGAGTGTGTGTATACTGAGAGTGATGTACAGAGTGTTTGTATACTGAGAGTGATATATAAAGTGTGTGTATACTGAGACTGATGTACAGAGTGTGTGTATACTGAGAGTGATATACAGAACATGTATATTGTAAGTGTGATTTACACAGTGTGTGTATAGTGAGTGTGATGTACAGAGTGTGTGTATAGTGAGAGTTATGTATGAGGTTTGTATAGTGGGTGTGATGTACAGAGTGAGTGTATAGTGAGTGTGATCTATTAATGAGCATATAGTGGAAGTTATGTACAGAGTGTGTGTATATTCATGGTTATTTGCAGAGTGTGTGTATAAAGTGAATTTCATGTGCAGAGTGTGAAGAATGGAGTGTGCATAGTGAGTCTGATGTACATAGTGTGTATATTATGAAATGGATGTACAGAGCAAGTATATTGTAAGTATGATGTACAGAGTGTGTGTATAGTGAGTTTGATGTTTAGAGTGTGTGCATTGTGAGAGTTATGTACAGAGTGTGTGTATAGTGAGAGTGATGTACAGAGTTTGTATATATTGAGTGTGATGTGCAGAGTTTTTATATAGTGAGTTTGAAAAGTATGTGTTTAGTGAGTGTGGTGTGCAGAGTATATTCATAGAGAGAGATGTGCAGAGTTTGTATAGTGAGTGTGATGTGAAGAGTGTGTGTATAGTGAGTGTGATGTGAAGAGTATGTGTATAGATTAAATTTATAGCGAGAGATGTGCAGAGTGTGTATAGTGAGTGTGATGTGAAGAGTGTGTGTATAGTGAGTGTGATGTGAAGAGTGTGTGTATGGATTAAATTTATAGTGAGAGATGTGCAGAGTGTGTATAGTGAGTGTGATGTGAAGAGTGTGTGTATTGTGAGTGTGATGTGAAGAGTGTGTGTATAGATTAAATTTATAGTGAGAGATGTGCAGAGTGTGTATAGTGAGTGTGATGTACATAGTGTCTGTATAGTGAATTTCATGTGCAGAGTGTGTATATAATGAGTTTGATGTACACAGTGTGTATAGTGAGTTTGATGTTTAGTGTGTGTATTGTGAGAGTGATGTACAGAGTATGTTTGTATAATGAGTTTGATGTGCAGGGTGTATTTAGTGTGAGTGATGAACTGAGTATGCTTGTATAGTGAGTTTGATGTTTAGTGTGTCTATAGTTAAACTGATATACAGACGGTGTTTATTGTAAGTGTGATCTTTAGAGTGTGTGTATAGTTAGTGTGATAAATAGAATGTGTGCACTATGAGAGACATACAGAAAGTTTGTATACTGAGGTGTGTATGCTTGGAGTGTGTATTGTGAGTTTACTGTTTAGTATTAGTCTGTGTATTGTTAGAGTGATGTGCAGAGTGTGTTTTTTAGTGAGTGTGATTTACAGATTGTGTGCATTGTGAGTTTGAAGTGCACAGCGTTTTGTATAGTGAGAGAGATGTACCGAGTGTGTATATTGTAAGTGTGATTATAAAGAGTTTGCTGTACTGAACGTGTGTATAGTGTGTTGTATGGAATTTGTGATATACAGTGTGTGTGTATAATGTGAATGGTGTACAGAGTGTGTGCATTGTCAAAGTGATGTACAGAATGTATGTATAGTGAGGGTGATGTTTGAAGTGTATGTATCACAATACTCTCTGTGCATTGTGAGAGTGATGTACAGAGTGTGTGTATACTGAGAGTGATATACAGAGTGTGTGTATACTGAGACTGATGTACAGAGTGTGTGTATACTGAGAGTGATATACAGAACATGTATATTGTAAGTGTGATTTACACAGTGTGTGTATAGTGAGTGTGATGTACAGAGTGTGTGTATACTGAGAGTTATGTATGAGGTTTGTATAGTGGGTGTGATGTACAGAGTGAGTGTATAGTGAGTGTGATCTATTAATGAGCATATAGTGGAAGTTATGTACAGAGTGTGTGTATATTCATGGTTATTTGCAGAGTGTGTGTATAAAGTGAATTTCATGTGCAGAGTGTGAAGAATGGAGTGTGCATAGTGAGTCTGATGTACATAGTGTGTATATTATGAAATGGATGTACAGAGCAAGTATATTGTAAGTATGATGTACAGAGTGTGTGTATAGTGAGTTTGATGTTTAGAGTGTGTGCATTGTGAGAGTTATGTACAGAGTGTGTGTATAGTGAGAGTGATGTACAGAGTTTGTATATATTGAGTGTGATGTGCAGAGTTTTTATATAGTGAGTTTGAAAAGTATGTGTTTAGTGAGTGTGGTGTGCAGAGTATATTCATAGAGAGAGATGTGCAGAGTTTGTATAGTGAGTGTGATGTGAAGAGTGTGTGTATAGTGAGTGTGATGTGAAGAGTATGTGTATAGATTAAATTTATAGCGAGAGATGTGCAGAGTGTGTATAGTGAGTGTGATGTGAAGAGTGTGTGTATAGTGAGTGTGATGTGAAGAGTGTGTGTATGGATTAAATTTATAGTGAGAGATGTGCAGAGTGTGTATAGTGAGTGTGATGTGAAGAGTGTGTGTATTGTGAGTGTGATGTGAAGAGTGTGTGTATAGATTAAATTTATAGTGAGAGATGTGCAGAGTGTGTATAGTGAGTGTGATGTACATAGTGTCTGTATAGTGAATTTCATGTGCAGAGTGTGTATATAATGAGTTTGATGTACACAGTGTGTATAGTGAGTTTGATGTTTAGTGTGTGTATTGTGAGAGTGATGTACAGAGTATGTTTGTATAATGAGTTTGATGTGCAGGGTGTATTTAGTGTGAGTGATGAACTGAGTATGCTTGTATAGTGAGTTTGATGTTTAGTGTGTGTATAGTTAAACTGATATACAGACGGTGTTTATTGTAAGTGTGATCTTTAGAGTGTGTGTATAGTTAGTGTGATGAATAGAATGTGTGTACTATGAGAGACGTACAGAAAGTTTGTATACTGAGGTGTGTATGCTTGGAGTGTGTATTGTGAGTTTACTGTTTAGTATTAGTCTGTGTATTGTTAGAGTGATGTGCAGAGTGTGTTTTTTAGTGAGTGTGATTTACAGATTGTGTGCATTGTGAGTTTGATGTGCACGTTTTGTATAGTGAGAGAGATGTACCTAGTGTGTATATTGTAAGTGTGATTATAAAGAGTTTGCTGTACTCAACATGTGTATAGTGTGTTGTATGGAATTTGTGATATACAGTGTGTGTGTATAATGTGAATGGTGTACAGAGTGTGTGCATTGTTAAAGTGATGTACAGAATGTATGTATAGTGAGGGTGATGTTTGAAGTGTATGTATCACAATACTCTCTGTGCATTGTGAGAGTGATGTACAGAGTGTTTGTATACTGAGAGTGATATACAGAGTGTGTGTATACTGAGACTGATGTACAGAGTGTGTGTATACTGAGAGTGATATACAGAGTGTGTGTATACTGAGACTGATGTACAGAGTGTGTGTATACTGAGAGTGATATACAGAACATGTATATTGTAAGTGTGATTTACACAGTGTGTGTATAGTGAGTGTGATGTATAGAGTGTGTGTATAGTGAGAGTTATGTATGAGGTTTGTATAGTGGGTGTGATGTACAGAGTGAGTGTATAGTGAGTGTGATCTATTAATGAGCATATAGTGGAAGTTATGTACAGAGTGTGTGTATATTCATGGTTATTTGCAGAGTGTGTGTATAAAGTGAATTTCATGTGCAGAGTGTGAAGAATGGAGTGTGCATAGTGAGTCTGATGTACATAGTGTGTATATTATGAAATGGATGTACAGAGCAAGTATATTGTAAGTATGATGTACAGAGTGTGTGTATAGTGAGTTTGATGTTTAGAGTGTGTGCATTGTGAGAGTTATGTACAGAGTGTGTGTATAGTGAGAGTGATGTACAGAGTTTGTATATATTGAGTGTGATGTGCAGAGTTTTTATATAGTGAGTTTGAAAAGTATGTGTTTAGTGAGTGTGGTGTGCAGAGTATATTCATAGAGAGAGATGTGCAGAGTTTGTATAGTGAGTGTGATGTGAAGAGTGTGTGTATAGTGAGTGTGATGTGAAGAGTATGTGTATAGATTAAATTTATAGCGAGAGATGTGCAGAGTGTGTATAGTGAGTGTGATGTGAAGAGTGTGTGTATAGTGAGTGTGATGTGAAGAGTGTGTGTATAGATTAAATTTATAGTGAGAGATGTGCAGAGTGTGTATAGTGAGTGTGATGTGAAGAGTGTGTGTATTGTGAGTGTGATGTGAAGAGTGTGTGTATAGATTAAATTTATAGTGAGAGATGTGCAGAGTGTGTATAGTGAGTGTGATGTACATAGTGTCTGTATAGTGAATTTCATGTGCAGAGTGTGTATATAATGAGTTTGATGTACACAGTGTGTATAGTGAGTTTGATGTTTAGTGTTTGTATTGTGAGAGTGATGTACAGAGTATGTTTGTATAATGAGTTTGATGTGCAGGGTGTATTTAGTGTGAGTGATGAACTGAGTATGCTTGTATAGTGAGTTTGATGTTTAGTGTGTGTATAGTTAAACTGATGTACAGACGGTGTTTATTGTGAGTGTGATCTTTAGAGTGTGTGTATAGTTAGTGTGATGAATAGAATGTGTGTACTATGAGAGACGTACAGAAAGTTTGTATACTGAGGTGTGTATGCTTGGAGTGTGTATTGTGAGTTTACTGTTTAGTATTAGTCTGTGTATTGTTAGAGTGATGTGTAGAGTGTGTGTATAGTGAGTGTGATTTACAGATTGTGTGCATTGTGAGTTTGATGTGCACAACGTTTTGTATAGTGAGAGAGATGTACCGAGTGTGTATATTGTAAGTGTGATTATAAAGAGTTTGCTGTACTGAACGTGTGTATAGTGTGTTGTATGGGATTTGTGATATACAGAGTGTGTGTATAATGTGAATGGTGTACAGAGTGTGTGCATTGTTAAAGTGATGTACAGAATGTATGTATAGTGAGGGTGATGTTTGAAGTGTATGTATAGTGAGAGTGATGTACTGAGTGTGTTTAGTGATTTTGATGTACAGAGTGTGTGTATAGTGAGAGTGATGTACAGAGTGTGTGTATAGTGAGTTTGATGTGCAGAGTGTGTGTATAGTGAGTTTGATGTGCAGAGTGTGTGTATAGTGAGTTTGATGTGCAGAGTGTGTGTACAGTGAGTGTGATGTGCAGAGTGTGTGTACAGTGAGTGTGATGTGCAGAGTGTGTGTATAGTGAGATTGATGAACAGAGTGTTTGTATAGTGAGGTTGATGTACAGAATCTGTGTATAGTGAGTTTCATGTGCAGAGTGTGTGTATTGTTAGCGTGATGGACAGAGTGTGGGTATAGTGAGTTTGATGTGCAGAGTGTGTGTATAGTGAGAGTGTTTGACAGAGTGTGTGTATAGTGAGTTTGATGTGCAGAGTGTGTGTATAGTGAGAGTGTTTATCAGAGTGTGTGTATAGTGAGTTTGATGTGCAGAGTGTGTATACCGTATATAAGATTTTTTCCGCGTGTATTCAATTTCCACTTTGTTTGCGA
This sequence comes from Ostrea edulis, assembly GCF_947568905.1. Classification (NCBI taxonomy): domain Eukaryota; kingdom Metazoa; phylum Mollusca; class Bivalvia; order Ostreida; family Ostreidae; genus Ostrea; species Ostrea edulis. Next base: position 7,340,830 of record NC_079166.1, read on the forward strand.
CGATTTCCGAATCACGGAAAATAAATCCGCGTAAATTTAATTCAAAGTTAGCTTTTATGTTATAACTAAACAAGATCACAGCCGAACTATTACATGTACCCGTGTGTTTTAAAATGAAAGTGTTAGGGAGATCATTCCCAGAATAGTCATGCTAGACTGAAATCGAAAGTAGGAATCGTGTTATAATTGAAAAATATACAGTCGTTGAATAAAGGTATAGCCATTGAGCAGGGGTAGATCTTTACAGTGCCACACCTGCTGTGTCACGGGATCTCGGTTTTGCAGTCTCATCCGAAGGACCGCCCCATTTAGTCGCCTTTCCAGCAAGCAAGGGGATACTGAGGACCTAATCTAACCTGGATCTCCATGGGATTATCGTGAGTGTGATTTACATGCAGAGTGTGTGTATTGTAGGTTTGATGTAGGTTTGATGTGCAGAGTGTGTGCATTCTGAGATGTACAGAGTGTGTGTATAATGAGTTTGATGTATGGAGTGTGTGTATGGTTAATGTGATATTTAGATTGTGTGATGTGCAGAGAGTGATGTACGGAGTGTGTGTATAATGAGTTTGATGTGCAGAGCGTGTGTATTGTGAGAGAGATGTATAGCGTGTGTGTACATTGACAGTGATATACATAGTGTGTGTATTGTGATAGTGAGAGTGATGTACAGAGTGTGTGTATTGTGAGTTTGATGTACAGTGTGTTTATTGTGAGTGTGATGATTGGAGTGTGTGTATAGTGAGTGTGATGTTTAAATTGTGTGTACAGTTAGTGTGATGTACTGAGAGTGTTTATAGTAAGTGTGATGTACTGAGTGTGTGTATAGTGAGAGTTATATACAGATAGTGTGCACAGTGAGATTGATGTGCAGAGTGTGTGAGAGAGATGTATAGAGTGTGTTTATAGTTAGCTTCATGTGCAGAATATGTGTATAGTGATTGTGATCTACAGAGTGTGTGTATAGTGAAAGTGATGCACGGAGTATGTGTATAGTGAGAATGAAGTACCAAGTGTGTATAGTGAGTGTGATGTTTAGTATATGTATAGTGAGTATGATGTACAGTGTTTGTATAGTGAGTGTGATATATGGAGAGAGTATGATGGAGAGAGTATGATATATATTGATTGATTGATTGAATATTGTTTAACGTCCCTCTCGAGAAAGTTTCACTCATATGGAGATGTCACCACTGCCAGTGAAGGGCTGCAAAATTTAGGCCTATGCTCGGCGCTTATGGCCTTTGAGCAGGGAGGGATCTTTATCATGCCACACTTGCTGTGACACGGGACCTCGGTTTTTGCCATCTCATCCGAAGGACTGCCCCATTTAGTCGCCTTCTACGACAAGCAAGGGGTACTGAAGACCTATTCTAACCTGGATTCCCACGGGATAGTATGATGTATAGAGTGTGTTTATATGGAGAGAGCATTATGTATAGAGTGTGTTTATAAGGAGAGAGAATGATGTATAGAGTATGTTTATAGGGATGAAGAATGATGTACAGAGTGTGTTTTATAGTGAGGAAGAATGATGTACAGAGTGTGTTTACAGGTGGAGATAATGATGAACACAGTGTTTATAGAGAGATAATGATGTACAACATATGCTTTTAAGAGGAGTGAATGATGTACAGTGTTCATAGCGAAAGAGAATAATGTAAAGACTGTATCTATAGGGAAAGATAATGGTTTCCAAGAGAGTGTGTTGAGAGAGAGAGAGAGAGAGAGAGAGAGAGAGAGAGAGAGATCTGTTAAAAGTGTGTTTATGGGAATGATCTACAGAGTATGTGTATATTGAGAGAGAACGATGTACAGAGTGTGTTTATCAGGAGAAAGAACAATGTACAGAGTGTGTTTATAAGGAGAGAGAATGATGTACAGAGTGTGTTTATAGATAGAGAAAATGATGAACAGAGTGTTTATTGAAAGAATGATTTAACAGAGTGTGTTTATAACGAGAGATAATGATGAATAGAGTGTGTTTATAGGGAGAGAGAATGATGTACAGAGTGTGTTTATAAGGAGATATAATGATGAACAGAGTGTTTATAGAGAGAGAATGATGAACAGAGTGTGTTTATAGGGAGAAAGAATGATGAAAGGAGTGTGTTTATAGGGAGAGAGAGAGAATGATATGGAGAGTGTGTTTATAAGGAGATATAATGATGTTCAGTTTGTTAATAGAGAGAAGATGAATACAGAGTGTGTTTATAGGGAGAGTAAACAATGTACAGAGTGTGTTTATAAGGAAAGATAATGATGTACATAGTGTGTTTATAGAAACATAGTGTGCTTATAGGGAGAGAAAATGATGTACAGAGTGTCTTTACAGGGGTGGATAATGATGTACAGAGTCTGTTTATGGCAAGAGAGAATAATGAACAGATTATGTATAGGGAGGGTGAATGATGTACAGAGTGTGTTTATAAAGAGAGATAATGATGAACTGAGTGTTTATAGAGAGGGAATGGTGAACATAGGGTGTTTATAGGAAGAAAGAATGATGGAGAGAGTGTATTTATTGGGAGAGAGAATGGTGGAGAAAGTGTGTTTATAGTTAAAGAGAATGATGGAGAGAGTTTGTTTATAGGGAGAGAGAATGATGTTCAGTGCATTCATAGAGAGAGGATGGTGTACAGAGTTTGTTTAAATGGAGATAGAATGATGAACAGTGTATTTGTAAGGAGAGAGAATGATGTACAGAGTGTGTTTATAAGGAGAGAGAATGATGAATGGAGAGTGTTTGTAAGGAGAGAGAATGGTGTAGAGAGTATTTATAGAGATAATTACATAGAGAGAGAGTGTGTTTATAGGGGAGAAAATGATGAAAGGATTGTATTTATAGGGAAAGAGAATGGTGGAGGAAGTGTCATTATAAGGAGAGAGAATGATGTACAGAGTGTGTTTACAGGGGAGGAGATTGATGTACAGAGTGTTTTTATGGGTGGAGAGAATAATGAACAGATTATTTAATGGGAGAGAGAATGATGTTCAGAGTGTATTCATAGGGAGACAGAATGATATACAAAGTGTCTTTATAAGGGAGATTGAATGATATACAGAGTGTGTTTATAAAGAGGGATAATGATAAACAGAGTGTTTATAGAGAGAGAATGATGAACAGAGTGTGTTTATAGAGAGAGAAAATGATGAAGAGAGTGAATTTATAGGGAGAGAGAATGATGGAGAGAGTGTGTTTATAGTGAAAGAGAATGATGCACAGAGTGTGTTTATCGGTAAAAAGAATGATGCTCAATGCATTAATAGAGAGAGTATGATGTACGAAGTGTGTTTATAGGGAGAGAGAATGATGAACAAGTTGTGTTTATAAGGAGAGAGAATGATGAACAAGTTGTGTTTATAAGGAGAGAGAATGGTATACAGAGTGTGTTTATAGGGAGAGAGAATGATATACAGAGTGTCTTTATAGCGAGATAGAATAATGTACAAAGTATGTTTATAGGGAGAGAGAATGATGTAGAGAATGTGTTTATAAGGAGAGAGAATGATGTACAGAGTGTGTTGATGGGGAGAGAGAATGATGTACAGAGTGTGTTTATAGGAAGAGAGAAAGATGTACAGAGTGTGTTGATAGGAAGAGAGAACAATATACAGAGTGTGTTTATAGGGAGAGAGAATGATATACAGAGTGTGTTTATAAGGAGAGAGAACAATGTACAGAGTGTGTTTATAAGGAGAGAGAATGATGTACAGGGTGTGTTTATAGGGAGAGAGAATGATGTACAGAGTGTGTTTACAGGGAGAGAGAATGATGTACAGAGTGTTTTATAAAGAGAGATAATGATGAACAGAGTGTTTATAGAGAGAGAATGATGAACAGAGTGTGTTTATGGGGAGAGAGAATGATGTACAGAGTGTGTTTATAGGGAGAGAGAATTATGTACAATGGGTGTTTAGAGGGAGAGAAAATGATGTACAGAATGTGTTTATAATGGCAGAGAATGATATACAGAGTCTTTTCATGGTGAGAGAGAATAATGAACAGATTATTCATAAGGTACAGAGTGTGCTTATAGGGAGAGAGAATTATGTACAGTGAGTGTTTATAGGGAGAGAGAAAGATGAACAGTGTGTTTATAGTAAGAGAGAATGATGTTGAGTGCAATCATATAGAGAGAATGATGAACAGAGTTTGTTGATAGGGAGATATAATTATGAACAGTGTCTTTATAAGGAAAGGGAGTGATGTACAGAGTGTGTTTATAAGGAGAGAGCATGATGAACAGAGAGAGAATGGTGTATAGAGTATTTATAGAGAGAATTACGTACAGAGAGTGTTTATAAGGAAGAGAATCATGAAAAGACAGTATTTATAAGAAGAGAGAATAATGAACAGAGTGTATTTATTGGGAGAGAGAATGATGAAGAGAGTCTTGTTGTAAGGAGAGAAAATGATGTACAGTGTGTGTTTACAGAGGAGGAGAATGATGTACAGAGTGGTTTTATGGGTGGAGAGAATATTGAACAGATTATTTATTGCGAGAGAGATTGATCACTGTTCGTTATCTTAACCTTGCATTGATGTTGAGAGTGTATTTATAGGGAGAGAGAATGATATACAAAGTGTGTTTTTAGGGAAGGTGAGTGATGTACAGAGTGTGTTTATAGGGAGAGAATGATGAATAGAGTTTGTTTATAGGGAGATAGAATGATGGAGAGAGTCTATTTATAGGGAGAGCAAATGATGAACATAGTGTGTTTTGGGGTAGAAAGAATGATGTTCGATGTATTAACAGAGAGAGGATGATGTACGAAATGTTTTTATAGGGAGAGAGAATGATGAACAAATTGTGTTTATAAAGAGAGAGAGTGATGTAGATAGTGTGTTTATAGGGAGAGAGAATGGTGTACAGAGTGTTTTTATAGGGATATAGAATGATTTACAGAGTGTGTTTTTAGGATGAGAGAACAATGTACAGAGTGTGATTATAGGGAGAGAGAATGATGTACAGAGTGTGTTGACAGGGAAAGAAAATGATGAACAGAATGTGTTTTATGGTAGAAAGAATGATATTCAATGCATTAACAGAGAGAAGATGATGTACGAAATGTGTTTATAGGGAGATAGAATGATGAACAAGTTGTGTTTATACGGAGAGAGAATGGTGTAGAGAGTGTTTTTAGAAGGAGAGAGATCAATATACAGAGTGTGTTTATAGGGAGGGGGAATGAAGTACAGAGTGTGTTTATAGGGAGAGAGAATGGTGTCCAGAGTGTGTTTATAGGGAGAGAGGATGATGTACGAAAAGTGTTTATAGGGAGAGAGAATGATGAACAAGTTGTGTTTATAAGGAGAGCGAACAATATACAGAGTTTATTTATAAGGAAAGAGAATGATATACAGAGTGTGTTTATAGTGAGCGAGAATGATGTACAAAGTGTGTGTATAGTGAGAGAGAACAATGTACAGAGTGTGTTTGTAGGAAGAGAGAATGATGTACAAAGTGTGTTTATAGGGAGAGACAACAATATACAGAGTGTCTTTATAGGGAAAGAAAATGATGTAAAGAGTGTGTTTATGGGGAGAGAGAATGGTGTACAGAGTTTGTTTATAGGGAGAGAGAATGGTGTACAGAGTGTGTTTATAGGGATAGAGAATGATGTACAGAGTGTGTTTATAAGAAGAGAGAATGATGAACAGAGAGTGTTTATAAGGAGTATAAGGAGAGAGGATTATGTAGAGAGTATTCATAGAGACAATTGCGTACACAGATAGTGTTTATAGGGGAGAGAGTCATGAAAATAGAGTATTTATAAGGAGAGAATGATGAACAGAGTGTATTTATAGGGAGAGAGAATGATGAACAGATTGTGTCGATATGCATAAAGAATGATGTTCAGTGCATTCATAGAGAAAGAATGATGTTCAGAGTTTCTTTATAGGGAGATAGAATCATGAGCAGAGTGTTTTTATAAGGAGAGAGAATGATGTACAGAGTGTGTTTATAAGGAAAGAAAATGGTGTAGAGAGTATTTATAGAGAGATAATTTGGAACTGAGTGTTTATAGGGGAAATAATGCTGAAAAGACAGTATTGACAGGGAGAGAGAATGATGAGCAGAGTGTTTTTATGGGGGGGGGGGGAATAATGAACATATGATTTATTTGGAGAGAGAATGATGTTCAGAATGTATTTATAGGGATAGATAATGATGAACAGAGTGTTTATAGAGAGAAGATGATGAACAGAGTGTGTTTATAGGGAGAAAAAATGATGGAGAGAGTATATTTATAGGGAAAGAGAATGATGAACAGAGTGTGTTTATGGGTAGAAAGAATAATGTGCAGTGCATTAATAGAGAGAGTGTTATGTACGAAGTGTGTTTATATGGAGATAGAACAATGTATAGAGTGTGTTTATAGGGAGAGAGAATGATGTACAGAGTGTGTTTATAGGGAGAGAGAATGATGTACAGTGGTTGTTTATAGGGAGAGAAAATGATGTAGAGAGTGTATTTATAGGGAGTTAGCATGATATAGAGACCGTGTTTATAGACGGAGAGAATGATGTACAGGATGTGTTTATGGAGAGAGAGAATGATGAACAGTGTGTTTATAGGGGAGAGAGAGTGGTGTACAAAGTGTGTTTATAGGGTGAGAGAACAATGTATAGAGTGTGTTTATAGGGAGATAGAATGATGTACAGAGTGTGTTTTAGGGTGAGAGAAGAATGTACAGAGTGTGTTTATAGGGAGAAAGAATGATGTACAGAGTGTGTTTATAGGGAGAGAGAATGATGTACAGTGTTTGTTTATAGGGAGATATAATGATGTAGAGAGTGCATTTATAGGGAGTGAACATGATGTAGAGACAGTGTTTATAGGGAGAGAGAATGATGTACAGAATGTGTTTATGGTGAGAGAGAATGATGAACAGTGTTTTTAAAGGGGAGAGAAAGTGGTGTACAGAGTATGTTTATAGGAAGAGAGAATGATGTACAGAGTGTGTTTTTAGGGTGAGAGAACAATGTATAGAGTGTGTTTATAGGGAGTTAGAATGATGTACAGAGTGTGTTTATAGGGAGAGAGAATGACGAACAGCGTGTATCGATAGAGATAGAGAATGATGTTCAGTGCATTCATAAAGAATGATGTTCAGAGTTTCTTTATAGGGAGATAGACTCATGAACAGAGTGTTTTTATAAGGAGAGAGAATGATGTACAGAGTGTGTTTATAAGGAAAGAGAATGGCGTAGAGAGTATTTATAGAGAGATAATTGGGAACAGAGAGAGTGTTTATAGGGGAGAGAATGCTGAAAAGACAGTATTGACAGGGAGAGAGAAGGATGAGCAGAGTGTTTTTATGGGGGGTGGGGGCGAATAATGAACATATGATTTATTTGGAGAGAGAATGATGTTCAGAATGTATTTATAGGGAGGGTGAATGATATGCAAAGTGTGTTTATAGGGAGAGATAAGGATGAACAGAGTGTTTATAGAGAGAAGATGATGAACAGAGTATGTTTATAGGGAGAGAAAATGATGTACAGAGTGTGTTTGTAGGGAGAGAGAATGATGTACAGAGTGTGTTTATAGGGAGAGAAAATGATGTACAGAGTGTGTTCGTAGTGAGAGAGAATGATGTACAGAGTGTGTTTATAGGGAGAGAGAATTATGAACAGAGAATGTTTATAAGGAGAGAGGATTGTGTAGAGAGAATTACGTACAGAGAGAGTATTTATAGGGGAGAGAATAATGAACAGAGTGTATTTATAGGAAGAGAGAATGATGAAGAGAGTGTCGTTATAAAGAGAGAAAATGATGTACGGTAATGATGAACAGAGTGTGTTTATGGGGAGAGAGAATGATGGAGAGAGTGTATTTATATAGAGAGAGAATGATGGAGAGTTTGTTTATAGGGAAAGAGAATGATGAACAGAGTGTGTTTTTGGATAGAAAGAATTATGTTCAATGCATTAATAGAGAGAGGATGCTGTATGAAGTGTGTTCATAGGGAGAGAGAATGATGAACAGTGTATGTTTATAAGGAGAGAGAATGGTGTACAGAGTTTGTTTATAGGGAGGGAGAGTGATGTACAGAGTGTTTTTAGGGAGATAGAACAATATACAGAGTGTGTTTATAGGGAGAGAGAATGATGTACAGAGTGTGTTGATAGGGAGATAAAATGATGAACAGAGTGTGTCGATAGGGATAGAGAATGATGTTCAGTGCATTCATAGAGAAAGGATGATGTTCAGAGTTTCTTTATAGGGATATTCTAAAAATGATGAACAGAGTGTTTTGATAAGGAGAGAGAATGATGTACAGAGTGTGTTTATAAGGAAAGAGAATGGTGTAGAGAGTATTTATAGAGAGAGAATTGGGTACAGAGAGAGTGTTTATAGAGGAGAGAATGATGAAAAGACAGTATTTACAGGTAGAGAGAATGGTGAGCAGAGTGTTTTTATGGGGGGAGGAGAGAGAATAAAAAACAGATCATTTATTTGGAGAGAGAATGATGTTCAGAATGTATTTATAGGGAGGGTGAATGATATACAAAGTGTGCTTATATGGAGAGATAATGATGGATAGAGTGTTTATAGAGAGAAGATGATGAACAGAGTGTGTTTATAGGGAGAGGGAATGATGGAGAAAGTGTGTTTATAGGAAAAGAGAATGATGAACAGTGTGTATTTTACGTAGAAAGAATGATATGCAGTGCATTACTAGAGAGAGAATGATGTATGAAGTGTGTTTATTGGGAGAGAGAATGATGTAGAGTGGATGTTTTTAGGGAGAGAGAATGATGTACAGAGTGTGTTTACAGGGGAAGAGAATGATGTACAGTTGGTGTTGATAGGGAGAGAGAGAATGATGTACACCGTGTGTTTATAGGAAGAGAGAACAATGTACAGAGTGTGTTTATAGGCAGAGAGAATGATGTACAGAGTGTGTTTATAGGGAGAGAGAATAATGTATAGAGTGTATTTATAGGGAGTGAGCATGATGTAGGGACAGTGTTTATAGGGAGAGAGAATGATGTACAGAGTGTGTTTATAGGGAGAGAGAATGATGTACAGAGTGTGTTTATAGGGTGAGAGAATGATGAACAGAGTGTGTTTATAGGGAGAGAGAATTGATCACTGTTCGTTATCTTCACCTTACATATAGAGATTGTGTTTATAGGGAAAGAGAATAATGAACAGAGTGTGGTTATGGGTTAAAAAATGATGTTCAGTGCATTAATAGAGAGAGTATAATGTATAAAGTGTGTTTATTGGGAGAGAGAATGATTTAGAGTGGATGTTTATAGGAAGAGAGAATGATGTACAGAGTATGTTTATAGGGAGAGAGAATGGTGTACAGAGTGTGTTTATAGGGAGAGAGAATGATGTGCAGAGTGTGTTTATATGAAGAGAGAATGATGTGCAGAGTGTGTTTATAGGGAGAGAGAATGATGTACAGAGTGTGTTTATAAGGAGAGAGAATGATGTAGAAAGTGTGTTTATAGAGTGTCATTCGACAAACTTTGGCAGATCTCGGTACCCTGCATCTAACCTCGGATGTATGACGTGAATTGATATATAGCTATACCTAACATTTGTAATGGGGCCGTCTATTTACCCTCCCAGAAAAACTGTCGCCTTTAGAAAGTAGTGTTTTTAAAATGTATTTATCGAGTTTGACTTAGAGAAACAAAACCCCATAATTCTCAAAGAAAAACAGTTACAAACATTGGCAGTGTTATATCATGGAAAAGACTGACGTCACTGTATATGTTGGCCGAGGTGATCCAAGTGAGATGGTATGTTTTTGGGGAGAGAACATGATATACTGAGTGTGTATATATAGAGAGAATGATGTAAGGAGAGTGATGTGAAGAATTTTAACAATGTACACACACAGACACACTCAGTGTATCACATTCACAATATACCCATACAATCAGTGCATCACTCTCAAAATTTACAGACACATTTTGTGCATCCCTCTCACAATACACACACATTGTAGCAAAGTAGCACAAATAGTTTTGATATGATTTAATTTGGTAGACATTAACATGTATAGCAATTATCATCAGTTCCAAAATTTAAGGAGTTTATTGTTTTAGTCGTTGAATTTGTTTGACTCCTGACTGACACACCGTCTTTGACGATAGCAGAAAGGTTCAACACATCTGTAGCCTCCCTGTTAGTGTGCAGAATCAGCAATGTGGTTCAGCGGCTGAACATATTTACCAAATGAATGTTCTTGGTTTCTCGAGGGATTTCCATAATCACAATTGATATCTTAGCGTTTTCGGATCTTTGGAGTGGCATTCTTCTAGTTGCTGAATCCCGTTAAAATGGAACTATTGGCACTTTTGGCAGACATAATCTTTGCTGTTGCTACAGTATGAAAGTGAATTTGAAATGAATAGTCAAATTAATGCATATTAACCACTACCCCTATAATTGAAAATTAAGTGTAAAATCATTCAAGACAAGTACAAATAATATTTAAAGTAAAGTAATTTTAACATAATCACGAGTTAATTCATATGCTCATGAATTGAAATTATATTTCCGATAAATGTATAATTAAATAAAGCACGCGTTTTCGTGGATTTTGTATGATAACCTCAGAGGTCGGGAAATGTTGCTTTGAAATAAAAAAAAAGTCGAGGCGTTAAGTTTTTATATTCAATGAACATTTTGAGACAGAGGAAGTTATCCTTCATGTTCCCATGTAAACAAGTACATGTACTTTATTCCTATTTTACGACGACTCAGAAATATACAACTACGAATTAGATCACTTCTTCACGTCATGGCAATTTCCGAAACCGACTTGATTCTGACGAAAAAGATGAGATGGTAGAGTATACTAAATCTATTTTGAAAAAAAAAATAATTGAGTGTTTGTGATGTTGGCAGATTTTATCAACTGCTTTCCATACAAGGTCTAAGAAAAATATGCATACGTGGAGTACGTGGAAAAGGGTTAACTTGTTTGTGGGGTAGATGTTAAGTCACAGTTATTGTGAGGACTTCTATGAATACCTGTAATATATATATAGACTATGTTTATATATAACTTAAATTTATCCAATAACATTAAGTGTATAACGTTATGTAAGTTTCTGCACTCTCCATATACTGTTCCTGTATGTATTATATCTTTATATCTACTGTACTGCCTGTGTGTATATATATATATATCAGGCCCGTACCCAGACTTTTTCAATGGGGGGTGCATAAATTTACGGCGAGCGGTTTGGGGCCGCTTAAGGCCCCCAAGCGGGTCCAGGGCGAAGCCCGGTGGGGGATCCTGGGGGGCGAAGCCCCCCGGAAGCAGAAGCGAAATAGAGTAAAATCAGGGTAAAAATGCTCTATCCTGGATGCAATTTTTGCTTTTTATTTACTTATTTAATACTCATAAATATGAAAGGGGAAACATACTAAAATTGGTCATCGCATAGGCAATATGTATTGAATTTATTTCGTGATATTCCTTACTGTGAAAGTAAAAGCTAAGGATTTTAGAAAATATTTGACTTTAATAGTGCTTGATGATTTACACAGCCGACTTTAATAGTGCTTAATGGTTTTCACAGGGAGTGCGTTTGCACCCCCGCACCCCCCCCCCCCCCTCGGTACGGGCCTGTATATGTATGTGTATGTGAATTCAATGAGCCATATGGCTCACGGAAATAAAGAAACTGAAACTGCTTAATGTCAGATATACAGGTATCGAACCCTCCACAAACACAACTCTGTGCTTGAGTAGATATCTGTATACATGTAGGTATGCTGAATCACCACTTCTGGCAAAGATAAACGGATATTCGCCGCTCATATTCACAGCTCCAATAAACACAGATCGCCTTTAAAACATAAATTTCTAACCCCCATCTGTTTTGAGAAGAATTCTCCGCTCCTGTCTTGAGACCATGAACTATGTAATGATTTTATTCAAGTACATGTAAATGACAACTCTTTATTTATCTATTTATTTATTCATTTGATTTTTTTTTTCAATTCTAAGGTGGGTTTTTTTATCTATAGATTTATTTTGCAGATTGACGTAGGGTACTAAATACGTCCTCAGTTTAATTTACACATTATGGTTTTGTGTACTTTATATCCTTGAATTGAACGCATTTAAAAATCATCAAACCGTTTCAGACTTTAAGAAAATTAGAATTTCAAAATTTAGGTTTTTTATACAAAAGTCTACAAATATATCTTATCAACAGTTGAAAGAATACAACAATAAAACGATATTCGGTATAAACATGTACTGTATACACACGCACAAATATAGATACAAAAATATCTAGGGCAAACCATAAATCTCGATTTCAAGAGTGCTGTTGGCGCTAGAGTCATTATTGACATGTATGAATTCGTACGATAAGTCTATGCTACTTATTGATGGAGAATATTCTTCTTCGGTACTGACATCTTTTCTACATATGTATTCATAATGATCACAAGAACTCTAGGTTTTTGGATAGCGTATACATTGTACTGTAAAATAATAACATTGATCGATATACATAATATTTGGGTATTTTGAAACTGAATAGGATCGTTAGCGTTGTAAAAAAAAACGACTATGAAATCAACAAATGAGCAAAACAAGTAATTGATGAATTATCGTCACGATTATTTAGAACAGAATAGTCTACACACCGATTCTTGCATGTTGATTTGATATCTATATATATACTCCAAAACGAAAGTACGTCGGGGATTTCCACAGATGCGAGACAACTCTATATCTATATTTAGATCACCGTGAATATTTGAGTAAAATGCAAATCAAGATCTATAACTATTTTTTAAATTCAGAATAAAGGGTATTAGGATTCTTATTTGTTTCCCAAATATAAAACGACTGTTATTCACACAAATAATGCACTGACCTACATATTTTAGCAAATAGTCAAATAAGACTTGAAAAGTAATTTCCCTTTATAAAATATATACATTTTTGATGTCGACTTTGGCATCAAAAAGGATAAAGTCGACACTATATAAGAGGATAAAGTCGACACGACCCTCCAAATTTCTTAATTATATCTGCTATCATATTTTGTGTAAAAGATATGTCTTTATTTACGCTAATAAACATCAATCAAATCATTTCTCATACTATTTTAACTTGTATTTACTGGAAAATGCCTAAAATGTATCGTGTCGACATTAGTGTGGTGAAAATCGAGTGTCGACTTTACGTTGGATTTTCGAGTATATATATATATATATATATATATATATATATATATATATATATATATATATATTCTTTGGTTATTGATTAAATTAAACTATATTGAGTGAAAATTAATAAAGTTTTCCCACTTTTAACCATTAATATTGATAAGTCACATGAGGATGGAGCTACCTTAATGCGACTAAGCCTCTTATATGAGTATTTAATATAACTAATTTGTGATTTAACAAAGAATACATTCACAACTTAATTAGTGGTCAATTATATTTCAAATGAGTTGTGGAAAGAAGAGCTTTGTTTATAAAAAAAAAAATCCTTTAAGAAAAAGCCTAGCACCACAAATATATTCTTGTTGTTCATGATACAATATATCCAGCACCACGTTTTTGTTCTCAAGCTGGAAAAAATTCCGAAATCCACTGCACATCTAAAGGACATCAATAATTATATACCCCAAAATGGTTTGCTACTGCCTAAATGACAGCGGAATATTTGGAAGTGGGTTTTAAACTAGAGAAAAGCATCATTAGATGTTTAGCAACCTCGAAATGACCCCTTGGTTGAAAATGATAATGCTGATACCTTAGACACATCTATATGACACCAGCAATCATCTTCCAAGAAATGATTTGACTACTGTGTAATTTTACCTACTGTGTAACGTGTAATAAAGGTCTTGAAACTACGGTTTTGTTTGCGAGAAACATCGTATTTTGATATCCCCATTTGGACCAGGATGAAAATGAAAATTCAGAAACTTTCTTGCACATCTACAGGACAGAACCAATTATTTTTCAAATATATGATTTGTCTACTGCGTACTTTGAAAGAGGAGTAGGTCTTTGTTGGAAAGAATTGTTTTCGAACCATTTTGCCCCAGGATGACAATATAATTTCCGATTCCTCTTTGCATATCTATAGGACACCACAAATCACCTCCCAAAGGTGACGTGGCAATTACGTAAACTATTTAAGGAATTCTTGGAACCAGGTTTCTTTTCAGAAAAAAACCCATCGGTTTGACCCCAGGTTAGAATTGAAAATATCGAAAACGTACTACACATGTACAGTATACCTTGAATCAAATTTCAAGAGATTAATTTGTTACTGTTTAAAATGAAGAAGAGTTTGGGAAAGAAGAATGCGTGAGAGACTGACTGACATGCCAGGATAAGAGTGCGGATATAAATAGGAATGCCCCACCTCAGAATCAATCCAGTTTGCTTTGAGATTAGTGACAAACGCATAGCATGAACTTCCATGATGAAACCATTGAGTCGGACACGAATTCTGTGCAATGGCGTGATCACAGAGTATGGCGACTGTTAAAAAGAAAAGGTATAATAAAAACGCAGGCGAAATACATTTGTAGATACTTTTAATGAGATGTTTTAAAATATGTGTACACCTAGAAAATGAAGAAATAGCTAGTATTATGCATTTAGGGTATAGATATCGAACATAGAAAAGTTAAGAGGGAAAACTATCAAATGGTGCGCACCACTCACCATAGCAAATTGTTCAGGATTCACACAAGCATTTACCCTGTACCCTCAACTCTCTATTTTGCATTTCTTATGGGAGTTACGAGATTGATCACAGTTCATAAAAAATACAATGAAAAGTTAATGCATAGTATGAAAATACAAGTTTGAGAGTAGCGCAAACACGGTCCGCCGGATTTACCAGATGTGAGATCAGGTGTTCAGGAGGAGTAAACATCCAATATAGACCGGTCATACCTTCGTTAAATAAACAGGGTTGGCCGGTTGAATATTCTTTAACATCCCGCTCGAGAATTTCTCACTCATATATGCAAACATCATTATTACCGATGACTACTGCAAATCATAGTCCCGTGCTCGATGCTTACGGCCTTTGAAAAGGGCGAGAGCTTTATTGTGTCACACCTGTTGTGACACGGTACCTCTTAGGTTTTTGCGGTTTCATCCGAAGGACCGCCCAATATAACAGCCTCTTACAGCAAGCAGGGGGTAGTGGGGACCAATTATGATCCAGATCGTTATGGGACAAATAAACGGTAATACGTAGTCAAAACCGTTTGAGAAGAACGATGTTATAATTGTATGTTGTGTGAATTTTGTTTAGAATCATTGTAACCATTGTTATCACTGTGAAACTTAACAAAATATTTGTTAGGTTTTAAAGATTTGAATCTTCAAACAAACAACCACATTTTTATTACGCTTTTAAATACATTTTTGATTTGGTATGAACTTATAAAAATTGTTAAATGCATTTTACTTTCTGTCATGTTGTATTCCATTGTTTCACATTTTCAATAAACTGAAATATTTTTCGGAAATTTTTAAGGACTCCCAGACTCTTCATGTGAAATACGTTTTCTAGAAAGAGAAACTACTTTATAGTTGGATTTGCTCTTTAAGCAAATGTGATATAACGAAACATCACCCTAATTCTACACACAATAATTCTGAAGTTCATATCAGATAGCTGGATCTTATATTTGACAATATCTTCATAGTCTGTAGATATAAGGTATTCCAATGATATGTTGGAATTTCCATGGGCATGAATTTTGCTCATTACTTAACTGCTATGTTTTTATATTCTCACAAGGCAGAAACTATTGAATAGCTTCTAGAAGAGAGAAAAAAATACAGTGCTTAGGCCTTCAACTCGACATAAGTTACTGACAAACAAGTTGATGGCACAGGGGTTTCAACAGTCTCGATTGAAGTCAGCATTTCACAAATTCTATGGTCGTTATAACGATCTAGTTCGTCAATACAACCTCGCATTGGGTCAAATGCTGTCTTACGTGTTTCATACCGATTGTTAAGCCGTTCTTGGCACACTGATTTTGACTGCGGATAACTCCGTTTACCTGATCAGGATTTTGGGCTCACGGCGGGTGTGACCGGTTAACAGGGGATGCTTACTCCTCCTAGGCACCTGATCCCACCTCTGGTGTGTCCAGTGGTCCGTGTTTGCCCAACTATCTATTTTGTATTGCTTATAGGATTTATGAGATTGATCACTGATCGTTATCTTCACATTGCATTAAATACGTTTTATCTATTTAAAATATACATTTTCTTCCATATGTTGATTCGAAAAAACAAGCTGATGTTACAGGAGTTTCAGCATTCTAGTTTAAAGTCAGCATTTTGCAAACTGCATGGTCGTTATAACGATCCACTTTGCAACACAAAAAAAACTGCCATTGGGCCAAATGTTCTTTGACGTGTGTCATACCAATTGTTAGGTTGTTCTTGTCACATTAACTCTGGATGTGGATTATTCCGTTTACCTGATCAAGAAATAGGGGTTATGGTGGGTATGGCCGGTCAACGGGAAATGCTTAGTCTTCCTAGGCACCTGATTGCACATTTGGTATATTCAGGGGTCCTTGTTTACCCACTTTTCTATTTTGTATTCTTTATATGATATTGATCAGGGTTCGTTATCTTCACATTTTCATCCCACTAAGCTCGAATTAAGAAATACCACAGAGTATTTCACATCTACTCCGTGCTTGGATATTTTATAGAACATAAATGTTAACGGCAAATTAACAACTCATCGCTTATGAAAGGTAAGGTGAGTTGAGCTGCTACATCGTCAACTTCTCAAACGATATTCCATTATCATCGGCATATGGGATTAGGGTCTCTGAAATGATTCGATATGCAAGAACCTGTTCTGCGTATGATTAGTTTTTAAATCGAGTCAGGCTACTGTTGATAAATACGTCGATGTTACGGGAGATTCAACAATCTCATTTAACATCAACATAACGTGAATGTTATTAGCAATGCAACTTTTCACTGCATAAAATGCAAAATGTAAAATGATATGACTACGGATTATTTCATTTTTTCAATCACGGCATGTGTGACCGGTCGATAGGACATGCTAACTGTTCCTACACAACTGATCTCACCTCTGGTATTTGCAGGGGTTCGTAGCGTTGTTGTCCTATTTTTCATTTTATATAATCTAGATCCGCGCATGATTCGGATAGCGTCATAAAGCGATGTTTTGTGCAAAGCCACTAAATGCTAATTGAACGACGGTGAGTGGGATGGTTAGAGTGTAAATACAGGAAAAGAAAGGTCTTGTTATGTGTGAAAATCGCGTTCTACTACTTCAACGCCAGTTCCACGATTTAATGATGAAAATAGTACATGTAACCAATGACTAGCTATCATGTATTTTAGAATAAGACTATGTCACAGAACACGTGCGCCAGTTATCGACAAATGTAAGGTGATTCTATACAGATGCTTACTATTCTAAATCTTTTCAAAATAATCACTCAGCGATACGAATTACATTGTTTTTGCAATTGGCAGCCACCATATATAAATTAAGTGGCGGTCGCCAGATAAAATAACTGGCGGACGCCAGTTAATATATGTGGCGGCCTTTAATTAATAAGTGCCGGCCGCCAGATAATAAGTGACGGTCGCCACATAAATTAAGTGGCGGCCGCCAGTTGAATAAATATTAATTGTTAAATTGATCAATGTTCGTTATCTTCACTTTTTCATTGTTGACATTTAGATGATAAGGATGCCAATATTCTTTGAGTTTTCTGTCACGTAACATGTTATTAACAGACTAAGTCAAACAGGGAAGCGTCATTAAGGCAAAGGGCATACATTTCCCATTGTTAACGTTTCTCAATAAGTAAAATTATATTATTGACTTACTTAACAGTACGATACCTCCAATCATGTTATATCATCAGATAATATTCCCACTGTACACAGAGCATTAAGATAAGGGAAGAGCCACTTTTATGATGTCATTATATTATAGGAGAATGTCGTACCTCGTGACTTCTTGATTCAAACTTAGGTGATATAGTATAATATTAGTCTTCATAGATAAATTCCAAGTACAACCAATATCATACAAATCTTTGTATGACATAATTCAATTGTGTAACACATGATTAAAAGACACATGCACTTGTATTCTAAAGAAGGGTAAATCAAAAGGTATAAAAATGATTTAATCTACATGCCTATGTGGAAGAATTATAACTATTTAACAACATTGACTAAAGATGTATATGATATTTTTGTGGATATTTTTTTCGGACATCAACACATCTTTTAAGGAGCTCTATCCTTTGTTTTGATAGTGGAGCAAACGTGCAAAGACGATACTAATATTGCGCTCATTTCTCTGTTAGGACACTCGTTGTATGGACATTTTTTTTTCTTCCTTTGACCTCGTACAAACGTCTTGATGATCAAAATGGAGAAATTCATTAAATTCCTTTATAAGTGAAATTATTTCAACTATTGCTGAAGAAACGAAAATCGTATTGTTTTGTGTTCAAGTTCGTGTATTAAATGCATCATGTTCTTGTCGTATTACATACTCGTAGTATATTTATGTAGCAATATTCCATTATCACCTGCATATGGTGTTTATGTCTCACAGCTAATTCGATACACAAGAGCTTGTTCTGCGTGTGGCCAGTTTCTAAATCGTGACAAGCTACTGACAAACAGGTTGAAGGTACAGGGGTTTAAACAATCTCGTTTAAAGTCAGCATTTCGCAAATTTTTTGGTCGTTATCATAATGTAGTTTGCCAATACCATCTATCATTGTGTCAATTGTGTGTCTGATGTGTTTCATACCGATTGGTAGACCATTCTTGGTACACTGGTTTTGACTACGGATAACTCAACTATCTATTTTGTATTGCTTATAGGAATCGTGCAGCATTTCCGAAAGATATGCGAGAGAGAGAGAAAAAAAGAGCTTCTCTAATGTAAGTTGACGTCAGTTACAGTCATTTCTATAATGAAAATCTAAAAAAAAAAAAAGAAACAATAATTTTGATTTAAAAATCATAAAAAGCATATTCAACTTCCATGACGCAAGACAGGTTTATATCGAATAAATTAAGATCGCTCCACCCTCATTTGACTCATCGATGACGACGCTTTTTTGGTGAAGCGGAGTCGTCGCTGGCAAGATACGTCCTCATTTGTTTAGGTAGAATCTTTGGTTAAACACATTGATGGTCATACACAGCGGTCTGCAGTAGCTGAATTTGGAACTCCTGTGTTTGATGATGCTGGGGTGTGCAGGATTTCAAAGTGTGTTTGTATTAATAATAGATATTAAAATACATGATATACTGTAAACCAACATTTATTTGCGGCTACTTTGGTTCGCGACGAGTAATTTTCGTGATTGAACCTTTCTCCAGCTTATGACATTCAAGGACTGGTTTGCAACGAGGAATATTCGCATCGATGAGGTTCGCGCGAATCTCGCACGCGAATAAAATTTGGTTTACAGTAATGCTAGACAAAATAATTGTTTCATTATCATTGTTTGGAATGTTTTATATGGGATGAGTGGTTGATTCGGCACTCCTGTGTGCTTGATTCGGTAAGTCGGGGAAAAGGTATTCCGTGACCTGAGAAGAGATCAGGTTAGCTTGTCGCATTGGAATTGTCGTGCGTACATTTGCCGATGGTCAATGGAATTATCATACAACGCTTTCATGTCAATTCCATTGTATTGGGACCCTCAGCAAGCACAAAGGAAAGAAAAGGGGGTCATAATATCTGGTGATATCATAATAGGTGGTCAAACTTATGGAGTGGTAGAAACTCCGATGGTGAATTGACTAAGCATTGGAAACGTTAGATAATTACGTATGACACTGAGAATTATTCCTACATGTACTACACTACGCTGTGTTTCAATTCATTTTAATTACAAGACAATTTTTAGTTGAAAGTATCTTACATATTAGTTGTGGGACCATTTTTCCACATACACATGCAACAAATGAACAAGTGCATTTAGGTCAAATATCTTATCAAATGACTGGTGTGAATACATTGATCAAATACGATGTCAAAGGTCATTATGGTGAATTCCATTGTTGTAAATTGGTAACATCAGCAGGGTAAAACAAAACTTCTTGTTTACATTATAAGCGCATGATACATTTTATTTTAGCACTTACAATATTATACAAATTAGGTGCCACGAAAATCACTCGTTCTGTAGAAGTTGTAGATTGAAATTGAAATTATCCGACCACGTCCGGACCGCCGCCAAGAGATCTGCGTAAAAGAAACAAGAACAGGAGTCAGGATTATTGAACTATTGGGAGTATTCAGTTGAAAGCCATACTACATACCTTTGAACTCTCTATTGAAATCTCGTCTAACCTGACTAAACCCCACTCTATTCCTCTCTAATATTCAAATCTCTAAATTCCATGCAAATTGTGCAACTTGACAACAAATGTGTTCGTTTCCATGTCATGATTTTCCAATGACGAAACGGCTGGACCTCACCAGAGTGTATTTCTAATTAATTTTCAAGCATTAATTAGGTATTGAATATGGCAAGCCGTTTCACTACTTATTCGAAAAATAATATATATCTTTCACTTAAAGAGCTAGTGTAAAATCATTTAAATTCGTGGTGGCCAATTTTCGTGGATAACTGAATTTTAAAGGGTTCGTGGGGACGTAATTTCGTGGATTTGTATAATTGTAAAAAAGATAACTCTGGAATGTAATTATGATTCTTTATTCGTTGAGGATGTAAATTCGTGGGTGAGGGGTACCCACGAATTCCACGAAAATTGTGCCACCACGAATTTTAATGATTCTACAGTATATATTATTTTTAGAGAGATATCTCTTTAAATACAACCTATCATTGGGTCAAATGTTGTCTGACCTGTTTCATACCGATTGTTAAGTCGATCTTGGTACACTGATATTGACTAAGGATAACTACATTTACCTGATCAAGATATAGGGCACACGGCGGGTTTGACCGGTCGACAGGGGATGCTTACTCCTCCTAGGCACCTGATCCCACTCCTGGTATATCCAGGGGTCCCTATTTGCCCAATTGTCTAATTTGTATTGTTTATAGGAGTTATGAGATTGATCACTGTTCGTTATATTCACCTTCCATCTCTCTAAATGAAAGAGGTATCTCTTTTTTCGAGAAATATCTCTTACAACTAAAAATATCTCTCATTTTCAATAGATATCTCTTTATATAAGAGATATATCTTTGATGTAGAGGAAATTCGTACAGAGATATCTCTTTAAGTGAAGAAAATTACCCTCAAATTAAAAGATATATTTCTAGGGTACAAGAGCTATATCTTTAAGTGAAATAGATATTTCTCAAAATGAGAGAGATATCTCGGTTTAGAGATATATCTAATAAAATAAAGATGTCTCTCTCATTTTAAATAGATGTCTCTTTAAGAAAATATATATCTCTTTAATTGATAAGAATATCTTGCTTTTTTAATAAATAGTAAAAGGACTTTAATGTATTTTATCAAAGTAATTTCGCAACATGTACTGAAATCCACCCAGAGTAACTTCGGTCCAACCCAGGTATATTTCCGTATACTCCTGTTCGACTTTGATAAAATATATGTGCTACTTCCTAGCAGCCAAAATGATGATTTTTTCCCCGGATATTGCATATTTCCCCAGTGATTTTCATTGTGCGCAAAGAAACAATGTGGGTCTAGCCAAAAGTCACTTGATATGGCAAATATTCTCCTCATCCAAAGACTTACAGTTTATATGCTAATGGATACAGCAGAAGTAAATGGATTCAAAATTCACAAGCATCGTGGTCTGCTATCACATGCTATACGTGACCACATTAAGCTAAGTATTGCGACATAATGGAACACAGTGCTATAAAACTAGACATGGCATTACTCGGTCTCACAGATGAAATTGTACAGTATGTGACATTCAGCGTCGTTCCAGTGGAAATGCAGATGCGATCCAAGATGAGCACAATTTTCATGTATCCCTCCATTGGGTTCGTGTGAAGTAACATACCAGTCAGTGAAGGCAAACTTTTGGTTTGTTGAAAGCCAGAACCAATTACCCTCAACCAACATGTCAGTTCCCCCTATCCAAAAACTGCCATTTCCTGACGGACCGCCTGTGTGAACTGTTATGAAATTAGAAAGAACCAGAAATGAAACTAAATATTGCAAATAGCTTTAATTCTGTTGAAACTATAGTGGGTTGATAACACAGTTCATTTACAACATATACTGATTATCATGACTGTACTGATGAGGTAAATATATACAAACAATTACACATATATATATTTATATATGTGCAAAGAACGAGTTTAAAAGAATCATAATAATCAACGATCAGTTCCTGCTAGTACTTTCGCCTTACGACTATTCGGCCATTTTGTCTTGATTTTTTTCATAGTTACATGGTAACGTTGAAAAGTAAACGTTCATTGTGACATCATAATAACGTCGGGTAGCTGTAGAACGCAAAGTCAATTGGGTAAGGTATACATTGTGATATCAATCGGTCTTCTGGTATGCTTTTCCCCCTAAAATAGCTCTTAAAGTTTATTGTTATTTCGGATTTCAAACATTTCGGTTGAGCATCACTGAAGAGACATTATTTGTTGAAAAACGCATCTGGTGCATCAAAATTTGTACCGTATAAGTTTTACATTATACATATATAAATATAGATAGGTATGTAGATAGACAGATAGATATATAGACATATACAGATATAATATGTATATCTGGATGTCTAGACTGAATATATTCTGTCTCAATGACATGAACAAACCCAATGACTTCACCGGAATGAATGTGGCCTAGCTTCACCTAGTTATTACTCGGTGTTGTTCTGTTTGTTTTACATTTTCTTTTTGCCCGCTAATTCTCGTTACAGCATCATCTTTAGCAGTCCGTTTTACATCTTTTTATCTTTTTTCATTGTGTATTCATTATTATTCAGTATCTATAGTACCCTTACCCAGTCCCCCTAATTATGTTTGTCTCGGTTTTGTTTTTTTTTTTTTTTTTTTTGTTGTTGTTGTTTTTGGTTTTTATTTGGGGGGGGGGGGGGGGGTTGCTGTATTCCAATACCAAATTTTATTGATGTACTATTCTATTCAATCTTTTTAAATTATTTTTCATCACAGTCCAACATTAGTTATTTAGCATTACACCTCCAGATACGAAATATCCATTATAAGCCGTCATTACAATGTGTGTTAGCATACCCTTTAGTTTACCGATTAATTAACTCGTTCTTTGTTTTTTACTTTATCCAGTGTAAGCCTGATTAGTTCAGGTTTGATGCTCTATTAGAACAGATTTTTCTATTGTATCATATTTCGCAATTTTTTATATGTAGACGTTTTGTTTGTTATCAGCTTTTGTAGTTTAGTTGTAGTGTTAGTTTGTTTTCCTATTTAGTTTTCTTTTCTATGTAAATATTCTATCGTCCTGAGGAAGGGACAGGTTGTCCCGAAAATTTGACAATTCATTGTTGATCGTATATTAGAGCAGTCACTAACTGTGTAGATGATTGGTGGCGTAATCTATGAGGAAATTGTTCTCCTGCTGTGATTGGATCTCCACAAGATATCCTCCAAGTTCAGTACACATTGACTGAAAAGAAAAGCAACACATTATGTCATCAGCTAGTTTTGGGTGAGAAAATAAAGTTAAAACAGTTTAAACCTGAGGTTTCTTGTATTGTTAATTCCTCTGGAAATATACATGTACATGTAATTTCAAAATTGAGGAATCATAAAACGAATACCAAAACGAATTGGCGTTGTAGTGCTTATAGATCTACAGTGTGACAATTTTGCAGTGAAACTCTACATGTTCTTATGATCCAATAGTATAAACCTGTTTTTTCGATTGTCGATTTGTATAAATTCAATATAAGCAACGCAAATCAATTTATACAGTCCATTAATACAAGCATATGCTTTCTAGTATTACAGTACAGAATGTTTTAATCGGCATCTTTGCACCTAAAATACGCAAACAAGTCATCATATCGGAATTCAGAGTTTATATGAACAGCGTAGGGGTATTGCAAGTTTCTATTATTGCATAAAATTACATTTCATTGTCTTATAATTTCAGATGGAATATCAAGTCTGTTTATGGAGGTATTAATCCATTTTTGGTCGAGAAACTAAATCTATACACAAACATTGCGGTTAAATGAGATATACCTTTTTATAAAGGCAATGTTTTGTTTGGAATAAAATATATCAACCGAATTCATTAATCCACAGCGCTCCAGTTAGTTACAGGGCTTCACTTTTCTATTATGAACTACAAAATTGAAATACATGTGTAAGGGATAAAACAATTGATAACATTTAGATAAAATAGAAATATTAAACTATGCATGTATAACTTTTTATCAAAAATCTTTCTATTGTTAAACTTACAGTGTACTCATTTACACATTTTCTAAATTGCCTCAACTGCGTATTGTGGTCCATGTCAATGGTCTTTTTATCACATTGTTTACTTTTCGTTATTGGGGGGGGGGGGGGTATCTTGACTTGCTTTCTATGACTGTTTAAATTACCAAAGCCTGTAGGGTCTTACCACAGATTCAGCCCAGCTTTCCTTCATGTGAGTGACGAACAGGTAACAGGAGGCACCAGAGTTGACCCAGGGAGTCCTACACAATCCTCCAAATGCAGCGACCACAAGGCCTTAAGTATCAAGGTGTTATGTAATGTACATTTCAAATGTGTCTCACAGATCATAAAATGTTGGTTGGTTAGTTGTTTTACCTCCAGGATTTCCCACTCATATTAAGAAGTCACCAGCTGTAACTTTAGACCTAAGCTTAGCGCTCATGGCTCTAGCAGTGGAGGATCTTTAATAATTTGACATCGCCTGTCATGGCACGGAACATTCGTTGTTTTGTTTTTAAAAGATCCGAAAGACCCGTGATTCTCACTTCTCGCCGAGAGTTTAGCGAAGGATCAATTACTACAAGTCTATGTTTACGTCTCAGGTGTGGCGCGGTCATGGTATAAGCGGCGCTCCAACTCACGACCTCGTGGTTACGAAACGAAATGTCCACTTAAGCTACTGACTAATACATACAATGTACAGCAACAGGATAGATACATGTACATGTATCAATGAATAGATGCATTATATAAACATGGCATTATTCAAATTCATACGTATCTCTAATTATTTAGGGTGATTTCCAGCACGAAATGAATTAACAATGAATAACACGCCAAAATGATGGTTGTCCAGATTTCGTTCCGTAGAATATGCAAACGACCTCTGACGGAAGTTTACCAGTTTCGTAGTTTTAAATTCTCAAATCAAATAACAATACAATTAGTATCATTTTTTCGTCAGTATCCTCATTTAACTGAAAAGTGCAATATCATATAATATTCGACTAGGTATTAGGACAGAGATAGTATTCCTGCACACATACGTGTACATGTACGTCGCGGTAGCTCATTGGTAGAGCATTTACGTCATAAATCGGAAGTTGTGAGTTTCAGCCTCGCTCGTGCCACGGCAGCGTCAAACCTAAAACGTAAACATGGGTAGTGATTGCTACTTCGCCAAACGCTCGAAAATCAGAGATGAGAATGAAGAGTCTTTTGAATATGGCCTTTAAAAAGTCCCGTGTCGGGGCAGACATTCGCAAGTTAAAAAACCCTCACTGTTACACTATCCACGTTTTAAAAAAAGAAATTAAAAGAGTAAGACAAAGATTTCCCTCTGGAGTTTATTTTATTCTCGCAATTAATTGAAATGTGATTTTAATGTGAATAAGAATAATTCGGTTATCTAATTTTGTAAGAATGTTTTTACAAAATTTATTAATTTGAGAAGTTTTAAAACTGTCTACATTGCAATATTTTTAGTGTTAGTCGTACGTTCTATTGTGAAACATGACCCAATCGCTAACGATAGGTCTATATTTGGTGTACTTTACCTGCAACTGGTGACGTCTCTATTTGAGTGAAGTATTCTCAAAGGTACGTAAAACAAACAAACGAAATCAAAACTAATGCATATGTACATGGAAAGTACATGAGTTCATACCTAACACATTATTGGTAAATATTATCCATTGCTACAAAAGCTAGAATATTTATGATAGAAAGGTTACTTACCGAAAAATACTAAAAGACGAACCACCATATCCAATGTGTGACGAAAATGATATTTCGCAAGCTTACGATTACACACGACCCTTTAATGATAAGATATTTGTGTTATACACATTCGTCTTCTCTCATGATGAGCAGGCGCGGATCTAGAAGATGTTACGGTTGATGAACCTCCCCGGTGAAAATGCCGGCAAAATATGTCTTTTTATGGCATTTAGTGATTAGCACTTGAGGGCAAAGGAGTGTCATCTTGGTTCACTTCGGATATCTCTGTGTTCCGCACCTCTTGTGTGATCACATGAAAACACCACTCTATATTCAATATGCACAATTGCAAAACCAGAATCAAAGTTGATTGACATACGTGTATTTATCCATCAATTTGAAAAGAATCAGTGCAATCTAAATCACAACGAATACACGCAGGCGTAACGGACGTTTTAACCTATATCCAGGTACTGAACTAATGAATTTTCACAACTTCAATGCGTCTAAACGTTTTGAACTTATACATGAATTTATTTGTTTAATTTAAATAATATACTTCATTGATAACACACTGAAAAACGTTGAATTTCAGCTTTAACAGTTGTCGATGATATTTAATCATCCGATATCAACGATTATCATCCCCAATACAACGCTATAGGCAACTGGTTTGATAAATTTATGATGTCCTTTTGCTAAGGTGTGCACCTCCAATTCCCTAATTATCGCTGTTCCACTTTTAAAAAGATGGACATGGCACCGATCATGTAATTGAAAATATCACATCAGAGACTTCACATAACTTAGTGCGGCACCGACTGGGTGCATGTTATGCGATATCACAGTGATTATGCCCTCAAATCCCGGAACATGAGAAAATCGATGCTGTGTGTATTTGTTTCTATTTTCAGCAAATCTTTCTGCCAAATTTGAAGTTGATGAAATATTCTGTAGAATTATCTTCAGTATATATTGATAAGCATTACAGGAATTGTTTTGATGAATATATAGTAGCGAGAGTGCACGAAGTTCAATGCCGCCTAGATTAACAATGAGATCAGTCGTGACATACAACGAATATAGATAACATTTATTGAACATGTAAAGCTTATACGGGACCAATTTTAATGCACCAGGGCACCCATTCACAAAATAGCTTACGACTAAGATCAAAATTTATGAACACTGTAATTTTCTTATTTTTCATATCTTGTAGATTTTCTCAATAAATATGTAAAGTACATCCATGGCTTATAAAACTTTAATACATACGTATGGCCTTCTGATCGGATTTGGTTATCAGACGGGATTATTTTTTCAGCTTAGTCGTAAGATGTTCTGTGAATAGGGGCGCAGATGCACATTTCGACAAATAATGTCTCTTCAGTGATGCTCAACCGAAATTTTTGAAATCCGAAATAACAGTAAACGAGTAGGCCCTAAGAGCCATGTTTCCAAAAACAAAATCATGTATACGTTTTCGTCTTCAAAGAATTACAATGCAGAGTGGTATTTAACAACGTAATCTTTTGGATGGTTGACGATTGGCACATTAATCTTGACTACAGATAACTCCGTTTGACTGATCAAGATACAGGGTTCACGGCGGGTGTGAGCGGTCGTCAGGGTATGCTTACCCCTCCACGGCACCTGATCCCATGTCTGTTGTGTTCAGGGGTCCGTCTTTGTCTGATTCCATGTCTGGTGTGTTCAGGGGTCCGTGTTTGTCTGATTCCATGTCTGGTGTGTTCAGGGGTCCGTGTTTGTCTGATCCCATGTCTGGTGTGTTCAGGGGTCCGTGTTTGTCTGATTCCATGTCTGGTGTGTTCAGGGTTCAATGTTTGTCTGATCCCATGTCTGGTGTGTTCAGGGGTCCGTGTTTGTCTGATCCCATGCCTGGTGTGTTCAGGGGTCCGTGTTTGTCTGATCCCACCTCTGGTGTGTCCAGGGGTCCGTGTTTGCCCAACTATCTATTGTGTATTATATATAGGATTTATGAGATTGATACGTGTAACTGTTCCTTATCGTCACCTTCCACTATATACAGTGTATTGCAAAATATTAATCAATAAGAAGTTCATTTGAATAGAAAAATGTGTTTTACAAAGTGTTACAATAATGTATAGTTATACGAATTTGGCTCCAGTTTTTGGCACTCTAGCTTTCCTTTTATTGTTATTTCGAATTTCCAAAATTTCGGTTTCAGCATCACTGAAGAGATATTATTTGTCGAAATGCGCATCTGGTGCATCAAAATTGGTACCGTATAAGCTTAACATATATGATCCATTATACATGTATATTGCAAAGTAATAAAGAATTGGTATATCATTTAATTAGGGAAATATATTTTACAGGTACAAATTAAAACGTAATCCATTAGTTCACTTTCTGAAAACAATTCTGTAATGGTGCGTATCTACAGATCGGCCTTTGTCCTCGATATGTACGAAGCTATATCCATTGTCTGTAAGAAATTGTTTTCTGTCTTCGATTCCCCAACTAGCCCCGTGTCCCACGGCAGGCTTTTTCGACAAACTATTCGGTAAGCAGAAAAATACGCTATACGGTAGATGATTCTGCGGAGCCTTTTGACCAATATTTTCGGACGTGTTTGATGACACATTGGGGTCAAATGCTATGATATATCCACTTGGTTTTAGAATACTATCTACTTGCGAGAGAACTTCAACAGGATTTGGTAGGTCATGCAATACCTCCATCAAAATGACAATGTCAAATTTTTCCGACCAGCGAGATTTAATGTCATCATCAAATACGGCAAAATGTATATTAGGGTGTGTAGACGAAGCCTTGCAGTACTGAATTGCATCTGCGGCAATGTCTGTGCCATATATGTCAAACTGAGGACAACAGTCGGCCAATTCCTTCCCAAGTTTTCCATAACCACAACCAAAGTCAAGAACACTTGTAGGTGACTCTGTTGATTTAAAAAGTCAAAAATGAATTTATTATTAATGAAACTTTTAGCGATAATGTTGTGTTAAACAACCTGTTTGATCTCTATAGAAGAAAAAGAAGTAGGTCCGTGAAAATCAGACTTTAAGACCTTACTACGACCTTACTTTGCCTGCTGAATTCTTCTGTTACACATATGCCAACATAGCATCGGCTCTTTAATCCACTGAGTATGAAAAATTGCATACAACTAGTTTGATTGAAGATACTATTAATATACATAACTTTACTATCACCGTTGTGAAGTACAACATGAACAGATACACATAATGAAATATGCGAAATTTGGATTTGCAATTTTATGCATATCGACAAATCAACTTAATGCGAGGATAATTAGAAAATCCTGGGTAATGAAGTAAAAGACATTCATGACATTGCAATTAAGAACCTTACCAACAGCGTGTAAAATATCCAATACTTTGGTTGTGTAGTCCTCTTTTATTTCATAGAGGAATCGACTTAACCTACTACTTTAGAATTTAAATGTTTTGAAGGGCGGATTTCGATAGTGATCGTATTTTATTCTTTACGTATATACAATCAACACATCCACATCAGCTTTACAGTAATACAAGCACACCATAAGACATACGAATACTTACTTCTGGTTTCCATTTTATACTGAGATATTACTGGTTGTATGTTATCCAGAATCCACGATTGATTAATATGGCTTAATTCACTGTACTTCCCAAGCCATTCCAGCTCCATAGTCGGATATTGATACCCTAATAACAAACAAGAAAAAAAACACCGAATCAGTAGCAGAAAACAGCATATGTAACGAACATCAAAAGAACGTCGTTTACTACATGTGTATAGAGGGGATATTTGGATTCACGTTCAGTCCGTCATTTTTTTCTGCATGCAAATAGCTGAATGCTAGACATAAGATGAATAATTAACGATGATAGTTACCGTAGAGCAAACGTAATATAAAACACAATGTTTTTAAATCTCAACGCCATAAAACAATGATGACATCACAAAGTTGTCATCAGTACAACGCAGATCATTCCTGGGTGAATATGGCAGTAAGATAGAGACAAGTCGTGGTTTACAAGAGTATATCATGTTAACTGACAACAAGGCGTATATGACAGACCGGGTATTATACATTTTCTTCAGATTATTTTACTGTGTTCATTTTAAGTCTTGCATGTCACTTTTCCAGTACTGGATCCAAATTGGTACGAACATTTATATAGAAAAAATCAGTGTTTTGCACCAAAGGTAGTGGAACCTCGGATAAGTTTAGAAAAACAACAGTTATGCAGCAGTTCATCGACGAAAAGTTCAATATTGAAAATAAGTAGTTTATCCTATGAGCACCTTCCAAAATAAATTCTCAGATCTGAAAATCTTGTCTCGTGAGGATATGGGTTAGAATAGGTCCTCAGTACCCCTTGCGTGTCGTAAGAGTCACATCATTACGAACATTCAGTCACGTCTTACAATAAGCAAGGGGTACTGGTGACCCATTCTAACCCTGATCTCCACAGACTGAATAATATATATGGTGCGTACTTTTGTTTTCATACGTGAAAGGTGAAAATAAGGAACAGTGATCAATCTCATAACTCATCTAAGGAATGCAAAATAAAGAGTTCGGCAAACACTGACCCCTGGGCATACCAGAGGTCGTATTAGGCGCTTAAGAGGAGCAAGCATCCCCTGTCGACCAGTCACACCCACCGTGAGCCCTTGATCAGGTAAACGGTGTAATCCTTAGTGAAAATAAGTGTGCCAAGAACGACCTAACAATCGATATGAAATATATCAGACAGCATTTGACCCTATGAAAGGTTGTATTGCATGATTCGGAGAGACTATCATCAACGCTGCAGTACAACTCACCTGTGTTGGTGTTTTTATTCTTCATGGCTGTCTCGAGTTTTGAGAAGCAATCTGCAAACATTGGCAAAACAGCGGAGGTATGTACGGCTTTCCGAATCCGATTTGAAGTCGGCATTCTGTATTTCCCGTTTTCATAATGTATGATGCATTTAGCAGACATGCACATAAGCCATTCTTCAACATATCTATTAATTTAAAAATAATACAGTATAAGTTGTTTGTCTTACAGATAATAAATGGCGATGTAATATATTAAGGGGGCATATTTGTCCACCTATTGTGCTTCAGAATTAAAGGAAACGGGAAAAAATACTTTTGCTGACATATTTCACGATAATGAGTTTCGAATGAAATGGTCGATTTCTTGTATTATAAAACATATTTATATACAATTATAATGTATAAGCAATTATGATTACTGTATGAATTAAGTTGCACAGTCTGTGATAGTTTTATGCATTAGATATCAATAAAATATACATAATTCTGATGAGGTATGATAAAAAGATCATCAAATGCATTTTCAGTACATTTACACGCGACGGAGAAGTGAAGATAGCGGGGAATTGACTTTGAAGAAGATACACGATAAGTACAAGTTACAATCAATGTAATGAAAGAATTATTTTGTTAAGGAGGGCATTACTCGCTACAACATTCATATATTGTATGTACAGATTTAAATGGTTTTGCTCTGTTCATAGTTTCCGGTGAAGTTGTCATACTTCCTCACTAACACTTGTTTCATTTAGCTCTAGAATTAACTGTGTGAATTGTATATATCTAACATAATTCATAAACTATACCTTAAGCCTCCGCAATATTGCAAAACCTCGTATCCTTCAATTCACCAATCAATTAAAAAGGTAGACATATTAATCGTTGCAAGAGACCATCACATAGTGTAACAGTTGTCTAATATTATCAGCCATTTCATGTAAATAATCAATATATCACACATCTACAGTTGAAGACACGCTAGATACAGAGGTTGATGGGAACTTTTATTTTACTTTTATATTCGAATACCTAAATACATGTACCAGTACGTAGTTAAAGAAATAGTTATATTGTTTACATGTTACATATATATGTCGCAAAGGCGCCCAATATTTGTATTGTAAAATAACAAATCCATGTCAAGCTGAAAATCAGCAACTATTTGTAAATGTCAAGAAAATTAGGAGAATAAATCTAGAATACAAATATACAAGTTATTAGCTTTAAAATGAATGCAATCATATGTTGTTGAGCTGCATGCACATGTATAATGTAATTTAGCGTGATTTCCAATAGTATCACTGCACAGTGTCAATTGAAGCTGTAAAATTTATTTCATTTGACAAAAATATGCGATAACCATAACCCACGATGCAGAGATGATATAATTTGCAGTCCAGCTATCTGAGGGTGACATCATAATTAAAATTTAAATTCATTGTCATCTCAGTCTTTCTTTCGGTGTTATTGTGTTGATATATTTTCCTTCTGTAGTAACATCCATGGACATCGATTACAGGTATTTGTACCTTCAAACAATGCCATGACAGACAAGAACATACAGATTCGTTTTGCGAAGTCAAAAAGAGTAAAGTAAAGTGACATATTAAAAGATCGGATATTATTACATTTAGGATATCAGTACCTTAAATTCAAATTAGCCTCCTCACTGATCTCTGCCGCTGTACAAGGTTTTGACAGGCAATCCATAGCGTCAACGATTCCGACCTTGTACCCGAGAGCCAGCACCATAGCGTGAAGCCCACTGTTCACAGTGTCCTCTATCACAAGTTCGTAGTTCGCTTCTTCTGTCATTATCAGGGATTTGATGAAACTGACGTAGTATCCCTTCTTCTCGTGTGGCAATTGCCCAAGGATTTTACTCGCGGACTGTAGGTTTTATATCAAATAAACTTGCATCTGTTTTAATTACACATCTCGGAAAGGTACGGATATCCCATAAATGACTTATAAAACAAGGAAGTAGAAATACACATACACAGTATTCTGACCCGCCGTCTCCCAGTGGGATGCATTAATTTGTCAACAGATTATTTATGCTACCGTTTCTACTGGAGATGTCCTGTTATAATGTTTATAAATTATTCTGCGATGTATATTTAATGGCTGTTATAAAATTTAGAAATTCATTTCAAAATTAAGGATTATCTCCCTCATGCATAGCTCTTATCCTTGGACGAATTTGGCTCCACTTGTTTGGCACGCTGTTTTTGGCTATATTTAGATCTAAAACTTCATAGTTATTTCGGATTTCAAACATTTCTGTTGAGCATCACTGAAGAGACATTATTTGTCGAAATGCGCATCTGGTGTATCAAAATTGGTACCGTATAAGTTTTACATAGGTATACGTTGGACTTATTGCGTTTCTTAAAGAAAATACAACCGTTCTATGATCTTTTTAAGTTTGTTTCCCTGTTTGTTTATCTCTTTGTTTTACGTCACTTCGAGAATTTTTCTCTCATACGTCACAAGCGTCACATACGTCATACGTCACAAGCTGTAGGTGAAGTACCGCGAATTTAGACCTTAGGATGCGGCTTTCAAGATCAAGTCGTCTATTGTTGTTTCCTGTCAACGTTTATTAGTTCGCATTTCCTCCACAGAGTTGACACATTTCTAAATGCGCTCCATTAAAGTTTTCAGAGTTTGTTTTTGACGATGGAGTATTTCCAGGAGATTTTCTGAAT
Organism: Ostrea edulis; assembly: GCF_947568905.1. Classification (NCBI taxonomy): domain Eukaryota; kingdom Metazoa; phylum Mollusca; class Bivalvia; order Ostreida; family Ostreidae; genus Ostrea; species Ostrea edulis. Next base: position 7,374,538 of record NC_079166.1, read on the forward strand.
CCTTTGATAGGCGTCGAAATTTTCCGCAAAAAGCACAGCAATACATATTTGATAATTATATGTTTAGAAAACGTTTGATATTGATGTGTGTTCACAGAGAAATTTCACTATTGTACCCTGCCAAATTTTGGTGATATAGATTAGAACTTGTAATGCAGAGACAATAACATTATGACCTATTACCGTTCAATAATACAAAATGTATGCCGTAGTTCTTTTAATCCGAATGAAAATACCACTTTTATTTCATAAAGATTTCGAACTTCTTGAATACATGCTCGAAAACCATTCTCATTAATTGGTATTGTTAAACATATTGGCGTGTCATACGGGTATTTACTCAATTGATCTATTCCTACCCATATCAAGACATGTCTATGGGGCCATATCTATTATGTCAACACCTACCGTGACTCCACTTAAGGACATCTGACTTTCACTTTTAATGTTTGATGCGATACTGGGATGGTACAATCAACACTTGACCTCATGGATACGAAGCAAGCGTCCTAACAATTAAGCTTCGACGACCGGTATATCTACATTTTCATTTTCTCTCTATAATTGTACCACTATGTTGATTTTCATGAAAAGGTATCAAATATATGTGTATCGAATAGCCGTGTTTCGAGTTACTCCGGAACACAGTGTTTATTCTGTGTTTAGTCACGCCGCGTCAAAAATGTTCCACAGGGTTACTTCCGGTTTATCGTTGTTTACCTTTGTTTACCAACAGTCGACACTTCGTGTATTAGGCCTAGGCTTAATTTTGTCGATCATCATGAAATTGAAATACACATTTAATAGTTTGGGGTGTATGCGGTACATATTTGTTTATGAGCGTTTGATAAGCTACTATTGATCTACGAAATACAACGAAAGACTTCGTCAAGAACAGAAGAAGACGATGTCGTGTAACTCGCACAAGGCCCAGCTGTCTAGTAACCGGAGGGGTAAAGGAAAAGAACGTATTAGACTCACTGAAACCTGTCAAACAGGTCAAATGAAAATTATGACGACATTATATATATATATGATTAAACAAAACACAATGTGCACTGCTTCATAAAGCAGGCATTAGGTCCAGTACAGTCTAGCCTCTAGGGCCTATGTTAAATAGAATTTACGTTACCAAATCAGGGCCAAAATGGGCATAAACATGTAACATATATAACCAGGTCCATTCCAAAGACTATTTCTACCTACGTAGCTATTAATAGCTACCTAGGTATTTAAAGCTACTTAAAGTAGCTACTTTTACATGTTTTTAAAGATATAAATAAATAATAATTAAGGCACATCTTTTAAACAGGTCAGTCGTTTTATGTATCATGTTGTGCATGTGCATGACAAAATTCGGAGTGTAAATTTAAATACTTTACGAGGGTGGAAAATGTAGAGGAAATTGCATGAAAAATCGACTCAAAAACTTTTAATGTAAGAGTGCATGAATGTTAACTGTAAAATTGATAAAGATTTGTAAAACATTCTAGACTTCTTATCATGTATCTTTGATCCTAAGTTCCTAGAGAATGGAAGTGGGTGCAGTTATTGATGCAAATTTGAAAGTAATCATTTTTTGTCCAATATTTTTGTGGTATTCATTGTCAGTATCAGTGAATCAAGAAATTTGGTACACACCATGTTGCGCCGTTCCTGCGTTTGGCCACGAAATGCAAGTAAAGGAAAATGTAGGTAAAAAATAGCTACCTGGAGTAGGTTTAAATACCTAGGTAGCTATAAGTAGCTACATAGGTAGAAATAGTCTTTGGACTGGACCTGATAATTATTGATATAAAATATAGATAATGACAATACACAGTGAAAAGTAATAGATTAGCTATAATATTATAGGTATTTGAAATGGCTTTATTATTTAAAGCTAGTTTAGATTGAATTAGACTGAGTTTCTGAGTGCAGTGGTATATCCATATGTGAGTGAGGATAAAATTATCTACTTGGGTATAGTCAATGTGCTGTCTAATTTGAAAATAATTATTTATCAACTAATACTTGTGTTACAAATTAAGTCTTTGGAGTTTGACTTCTAATGATATACTCATGTAATTGGAAGAATTTTTAGCATGACTATTTATTGTTGTAGTCATTTTATTGACTTTTCACAATCCAGTAAGTATTTGTGATTACTGCTCATATTTATATCACTGAACAAAATATATATCTGATCATGATTAAGGTAATATTATTCCTTTCAGCAACATAATTTCAATTATGTGCTCATAGACTGGTCCAGCACAATCTCTAGTATAATTAGCAATATAAATATGTTAATCAAGCTATATAGCTTTTTAAAGCTAATTGAAATTGCTTGATATAACTATTTCAAATCTTCTATCAAATATATTTTTAAAGCATAAAAATTGAATTTCTAAGTGAAAATATTTCATCCTTGTACTTGAAACAACACACTGTAAACAAAATGTACCTTAGGAAGAATTTTGGTTCAAAATTGTCAAATGTTTAGGATTATTAAGTTGTTACAGATTCCACATTGTAATGTCATCATATACTTATCAAAGCTTCGACACACACAAGGTAGTGGACAGTTATCAATACAAAAGAAATTCTCTTTTCATGAAAATTCTTAAAATGACATATGATCTATATCTAGAATAGTGTTTTGGTTAGTTCAAAGTACATGTATATTGTTATGTGTCATTGCACTTAAGAAATTTAATCGAAACTAGCTTAATGAAGCTGTTTGAAATAGCTTTATAAAACTATATAGCTAAATATAGAGATTGTGCTGGGCCTGATAGATATAGCAATACAGAGGAAATCCATCATATGCATCAAAAGTTTGAAAAAGGTGAATTGACTTAAATATAAATTTATGAACAAAATTGGAAAAAAAAGAAGAAATTAGGAAGAATATTTTGTGTTCATTTAAAACATGTTGGGTAGATTTTGAAGTTGTTTAACTCGGCTTTATACATGATGTCAGATCTCTGAATGCAAGCAAGCTCTCATATGACTACAATGTAATGGGGAAATCAGATATATGTACAATAAATATGGTAAGCTTTATTGATGAAAATCATGAAAACTCATACATTCACAGTTTTAATATGAATTACTTCATGTATTTCCAAATAAGTTAAAAAAATATACATGTATGTACAGTGAACAGTATTTTTAACAAATACATGAATTATAATTTCAGCATTTTTTTTTTTTTTTTTTTTTTTACATCTTTGCTTCTCAAATTGACAAAAGTCTTTTATCAATATTGTGGCATCCCTCCTCTTTTTCAGGTATATGGGAACAGGATCATTTTCCATGTCTTTCACTTGAGGTCTTCAGTTTCATCATTAATCATCTGAATGTCGGTATGCCAAACTCTCATGATGTCATGCCATTACTGGATATTCCTTAACACTGGTTTATTTAAGCCACACTACCTATAACATTGCCAAAATATTAGACTGAAAATTTTCAAATACACAAGATTTGAAGCAGCAAAAGAAAAGAATTACATATGTATAACACACAAAAAAGAAGAAATTAATTCTCACCTGGCTGATATGAACTTTTTACTCCTTTTTAGCTTCCTTTCACTGCATACCAGCCAATAACTAGCAGTCATTATATGCAGATCAGCCATTGTTATCAACCTGTGTATATATATGTTGAATAAAATATGAATGAAAATTGTTGTTCTTTGTTATTCGTTTTAATAAATATATATACTCAATAGTATATTTCCTTACACAGTACTGAATCAAAGGGGTAGGAGAGCAAATATATAATATATAACCTGGCTCATGTTCAGCTGGTTCCATTCTTGTATACAAGTGGTTTGAGTGGAAATGTACATTTCTGATATACATGCAAAGTACCTTGATTGCACAGGCAATATGCATCACTTGTGTTCGAATTTACTATTAAAGAGTACTCTTTAATAGTAAATTCGACCCCAAGCGATGCATATTGCCTGTGCTTGATTGGTATTAAAAGTTGGAGAAAAGATCAATGTTCTTTGATATAATTCAAAATTTTTCAGTGAATGAACCATCGGTATGGAGCTTGAATAAATGATCATGCAAATTCTAGTATAGATCCGTAGGGATATATCATCTGGTGTTCTCATATATTATTTAATTGGCAGATATATATATATATATATATATATATATATATATATATATATATATATATATATATATATATACCCCCCCTCACTCCCTTGTAAAATTGCTTCGTAATGTTTATGAGCCTGAACCATAAGTTCATAATTGAAATTCTCTATTTAATGTCACATGAACACCGTTGTAAAATACATACACTGCTCAGATGTGGATGAGGGTACAAGTATACCTATTCTTAAGATTGACAAGATTTTGCACAGTCTATATTATATTTTTAAGAGTCAGTACAAACCTCTTGGTTTTCCTAAAAGTTAATATAAGCAAACTGGCTAGAACAATGATGTTTCTTTGTTGGTTCAGCTTTCACGGAATGTAATAATCGCACTCAGTTTCGGCTGCTCGTGGTTTTCTACACAAATGACGCCATCGTTTCCTCTGCATGAACGCTTTTTCCGGGTTTGGGAAAAGGTAAACTTTGACATCTTCCCAAGTAAATACATATCCCTTGCTATCCTTTATCTGATTTGCGACAGTTTGTGCCGCAAAATCTATATTTTGTCAAAAACAATTTTGTTACCAGTGTAAACAAAATTAACCGGAAGTACCCCTGTGGAACATTTTGCTCATATCACGTGACCGGCGTGGCTAAATACGAAAAATCCCGGGTGTTCCGGAGGAACTCGAAACACGGCTATTTGTTTTTTATTTTAATTTCTTTACTAATTTTACGTTTTTAAGTCAAATTAAAATTTTGTTTTAGATTATCCATTCTATGCATTGGTTAATTTTTTTTTCAACATTTATATACACCGTACATGTACTGAACAACCAGGCTTGGTATGGGGACACATAACCTTTATATACACCGTACATGTACTGTACAACCAGGCTTGGTATGGGGACAAACAACCTTTATATACACCGTACATGTACTGTACAACCAGGCTTGGTATGGGGACAAACAACCTTTATATACACCGTACGTGTACTATACAACCAGGCTTGGTATGGGGACACATAACCTTGACAACTCTAGAGACGGAACCATGTTTTTTTCTGGAGAAAATATAATATTGAACGTTACGCATTTAAAGGACACTATATTCAATGAAAATAAAACTTCATGTAATAAAAAAGACAACACTGGTGTCTTCATCAAAATTAGACATTGTGTTCCGTAGATGAATAGGTGCGTTATTAGGAGTTAGTTTTCGTTGAGTTGAGTTCAGTTATAAGGATTATTTTCACCTTTTAACAAGTTATCCGATACCACTACTTCTGCAACAGTTTATTAAAAAATAGCAAACGGCGTACCAAGCGTAACCAGTCCCAAACCGAGTTACGTCGGATAACCCGATAAAAGTGAAACCAATCCTTAAATCTATATATACTACGATATGATAATCAGATGCATAAGCTCCATTTTTTTGTCCTTTAATACTGGTAAATCAAGAGATATTTGTCGTTTGCTTTTGATATAATAACCAGTGTGCCTTACTGTAATTTTCATATTTGAACTTGTTTTCTATCTATTACAAATAATTCATTAATTGGCAAAAATGACAAAACAATTCGTAATTTTAAAACGAGATAACTTGAATTTTATTATGAGAGGAGTGAATCACGATCGGAAGAAACCACACAAATCAAACCCATGTTCGTTATCTTTGCCTTTCATATTCACTTTATAATGGATTCGGAGTAGGACATACAAATTAATTTCAGCCCCCGTTTTCCTTATATCAGTTTTTAAATCGAGGTAAGCTACTGACAAACAAGTTGATGGTACAGGGATTTCAACAGTCTCGATTGAAGTCAGCATTTCGCAAATTCTATGGTCGTTATAACGATCTAGTTCGTCAATACAACCTCGCATTGGGTCAAATGCTGTCTGACGTGTTTCATGCCGATTGTTAAGCCGTTCTTGGCACACTGATTTGACTGCGAATAACTCCGTTTACCTGATCAGGATATGGGGCTCACGGCGGGTGTGACCGGTCAACAGGGGATGCTTACTCCTCCTAGGCACCTGATCCCACCTCTGGTGTGTCCAGGGGTCCGTGTTTGCCCAACTATCTATTTTGTATTGCTTGTAGGAGTTATGAGATTGATCACTGTTCGTTATCTTCACCTTGCATCTTGGTCATTGCCAGTTTGCAGTATGGGAGTCCTTTATATCTCGGTCACTACCAGTTTGCAGTATGGGAGTCCTTTTCCCTATCTGTACTCAAAACCGTAACACATTTTTTGGCTTTTTGATACATGCCTTTTTCACTCTTTATCCACCCCCTCTCTAAATTTTAAGGGAATGCGGGTACAAACCCTGTTGTCCCTGAGGTCCAATACTCCTATCTCTAATGAAATTGCAGATACGTGGAGTTCAATTAGAGAAAGGTATTGATACTTTGTTAGTTGTGCAAAACAAATTCAAAGTTTAATCCAATACGCAACTTCAGAGATATCAGCTCTTTTGTGATAGAGGTACGTTCAGTGTTCTGTTGAACGCTTGGGTGGGTACACGGTGTATACATATACTATAGACTAGCTATGTTAATACGAATAAAAGTAATGAAAGTGTAAATTCTGTTTATATCAGCTGTTGGTATACATTAAATTGACCATATCAAGAATAATATTTGATTGAATTAGGCCATTAAATTAAATATAAAATTATTTTTTATTTCCTCTTCTGCGCGAGTGATATTTTAATAAAAGAAAATGGTGATTATCGATTTTTGTTTGAGCTATTTTATTATCAAATGCTAATAAACTTACTAATATTGTGTGTCCCTGCAGTTTGGGTGGTTGCATGATGTCTGATAATCAGCGTTTAGGCAATATATCATTGCAGCAATAAGCATTTGTACCCATCGCGTGTGGACGACAGTATGTTTCGCGTCTCACTGTGCGTAAGAGTTCCACAAAGGGAAAGAACTATTGGGCAACTCGGAAATTGCGTATTACATGGATTTATAAATCTATCAAACCTATCTTTAATTTTCCACTATTTGAACTCATCTGTAATTGAATTGGACATATATAATTTACTTGATGCAATTTGATGTTTAATGAATTTGAGATTACATAATTAAAATTACATGTATCTTTAAATGAACTGAATTCATTTTTAATTACTTTTAATTATCTCCAATTATCTAAATATGAGTTTAAGTCATAAAAACAATGATCAAATATTACAAAATATAGAATATTTCTAAATTCGAAATTCTCAAATGTTTGACACACTAAATCAAATTACGAAAATGTTGAATTCCATTTAAAATGGGTCTATTTCAATGAAGATTTGGTATATTTCTAATCTAACTAGATCAATTCATATCTACTCGTATTTACCTATCTTTAATTCGTTTAGTGACATGTTCAATAATTAGAAGAGAGGCTTAATATCAAAGAATACCTTAATGAAATTTCACTACTGTTTCACTTACAATGTATAGGAGGCCCTCTTATACGGAGTCATCACATTTATGCAGTATTCATTCCAAAACTGTTACTTTCGTATAAAACAACAATTACAACAAACAACAAACACCCATAATAATTTTCAATCAAGCCTTCAAAACTTCCAAATCCATTACATTGTTTCTACCTGTGTATGCACGGGTTTATGTGTTGTATTATGTGAAATTGTGCAGTCCATCCGATGTGGGAAAGTCGGTAACCGAAACCGTACTCTATGAAAAACATTGTCTTCTAACCAGGTATCTACCGTAAGTGCCACATAACCAATGAAATCGGCCGTTAAGTGCCACATAACCAATGAAATCGCCCGTTAGGTGCCACATAACCAATGAAATCGCCCGTTAAGTGCCACATAACCAATGAAATCGCTCACAAAGTGCCACATAACCAATGAAATCGCCCGCCTAGTGTACAGTGATACATGTAGGAGGAGAAGCAGTTAATGATGACTACGATATCCAAATACAGCACTGTGTCGAAAACATGACATTTTCATTTATTAGATATATGTTTGCTAGTTTTGCAAAATACTGACTTTAAACGAGCCTGTTGAAACCCCTGAACCATTAACTTGTTTATCAGTAGCCTGTATCGATTTAAAAACTCTATGGTTTGCCCAACTAACTATTTTGTATTGCTTATTATTTGTCGAAATGCGCATCTGGTGCATCAAAATTGGTACCGTATAAGTTTTACATTATAGGAGTTATGAGATTGATCATTCTTCGTTATCTTCGCCTTTCATATGTTGAGTAATATGTCATCTAGCCCCAAGACCATACACTGAGAATAGACTTAAGTCAACATTTTGATTACTTATATCTTAAGATTTATCTAGGAGTTATGAGATTGATCACTTGCATTTAACCATCGAGTTTGTATCTCTGCTGGTGGACAGTCTGTCCCCGAGGATACTTGTCGCTCGATATATGTTCCTTCATGAATATATAGGAGTTATGAGATTGATCACTGTTCGTTATCTTCACCTTGCATCTAGCACAGATGTTTAAAAAACAGGTTTATAAAAAAAGAAATCAAATGCAAACATACACTAAAAATTTTAGATGTTAATGAAAATTCTTTCAAACGTTAGCTGGATTTGAGATTTAGACTTAAGATTATTATCAGTTTATGGTCTTGAGGCCTGAACTTTGATGAGCAGATCGATGAATGCTCTATTCATAAAAGAAGGAAAGAAATCCGATACCTTGATTAACCGTTATCTTTAGTCATTGAAATAAACCATGTATGTGTAGTTTCCTATTTACAGAAGATATCCATATAAAACACATAAAAACACATAATATCACACGTGCAATTACATCGTTATAACGACTATAGAATTACGAAATGCTGGCTTTAAACGAGCCTGTTGAAACTCCTGTACCATCAACTTATTTCTCAATAGCCTGCTTCGATTTCACAACTGATCATACGAAGACGAAACTCATGCGTATTGAATCAGTTGAGAAACACCATATATATTTGAAGTTGACGATGGAGAAGCTGAAATCATCCCGTTTGTTATGAAGTTGAGTTGTTAGTTTCCCGTTAATATATATTTCTAATAAAATATCTTAGTATAAAGCAGAAGGGAACGACTCTGTGGTGTCTTTTATTTCGAGTTCACATGGATATATCTAATCGAAATATGAATGACAATTATTATTCTTAATTAATAGAGGTTTTGGTATAATATTTGCTTCATTATTCTTTTCTTCTAAGAGGAAACAAAATCCACCTATGGCCATTAGAATCCCTGATATATTTGGAGATTATATGGAATGTTGCTAAAAACGTAACGATATTTTTATTTTGATTCAAACGAATTCTCCTCAGATCCATATTGGACTCACCTGAGACTATTGCTGTTCTACGACGGGTGAATCTTTGACATTTGGGACTTTATAGATTTATCTGTAGAATATTGTGTCACTTTGCTCACAAGTGAGATTTATTTCCGTAGGACTGACCATTACATTGAAAAAAGATTTGAAGATGATGATGGTAATAGAGAACATGTCATTTAATTCTTTAGTAAAATCATCAACCGACTAATCCTCCTCCACCCATAGCTAGTTCAATCCTGTCAAATAAATACATAAACAAATTATATCATTTTAAAAATTACTTTCAGGGTATATATGCATATTCATATGATCCAATATTCACTCCATTTTTTATATGAAAAATATCTAGTGTATAATTAATTTCATAAAAGACCTTACTCTTTTTCACAGATAAAGCCATATTTCCGATCACAATAATCATCGTTCCAGTGGTGGTTTAAATTCCCCGCTAACGTCAGGCAAGCTGCACCTGCACCATTGGCTGGTTCTCCAGGGGACCACCCTAAGAATGTCAATGGGCGCTGATTGCCAACCCATATCCAATTGCCATCTGAGAATGCATCCGTGGCGCCTAACCAGTATGTATCTGTTAATTAAACGTTTGTACTACAATTAAACGATCCCGTTGACTCGTGTTATAAATACGTTTATTACTGGTTGTAATTGTCTAGTGGAAAAAGGCGCTTTCTTTACAACAGGAGGGGCCTATGTTCCATCACTAACGGTGGAATAAAAATTAAGACAATCAAAATGGGTAGCACCTATTCCATCGCCAAGTAAATGACACGAGTCATCAGATGTCATTAAAGTTATATCTTTAAAAGAACCAAGGTCCTATGATACAGTAAGTATTTTGACGATGATGAACCCTCACTGCTCCAGCCTTGAGCACCATTATGATTTATCAGTTAATATTGTGTCATTTCGACTGAATTTGGTGACTTATAATTATGAGTAGGATCAACATGAAATATTCTTGAGTGGGACATACAACAAACACATTCATATTTCCTACCGTGATTTGTTCCTATGTGGTTTCGTAAGAAGTCATTTTCATCCTTTGTATCAACCTCCACCAGGAAAGAACTGAACCTCTCGCAGAATGCCTGTGTTGAACATGCAACTCTTTTAAATGCAATACCTAATTAAGGAATATATAATGGAAATAGTGTAAAAACGTGTGTTTGTGGTACGGCATGCGCCCCATTCATGACCAAGTCAATTCTGGCAATACTTTGACAACTGCTACATGAATATGGGAAATAGACGGCGGAAAAGTTGAAGTTTTGAGAAAGAGAGGTCAAATTGCCAATAATGTACAATTTCAACCACAATTCCGATATGAGCTAATTGCTTACCCCTGCTTCGATCCAGTCGGTTTTGATATCTTTAACAAATCCATAACACGAGCGCCCATGTAAGTACCATGAGTCAGGACATGGATTAAATGATGCCCCATGAACTGTTGCAGTGGCTGAAAGGACTAAAAAAGAATTCATGTCCTGAAGAGTGCAGACGTCTAAATTCCGGAATAATAACCTGACACAGAACTGCGAGTATTACACCTACAGTGTGTGTGTTATTTGGAAAACAAAATAAAAAGTTATTTCTAAATGTAATTGTGAAGATATAGAAAAGCTCGAAATGAAATATTGATTTACTATGCCACATGGGAAGCTTTGACCAATAGTTAACCGTAAATATAATTTGATATACTAATGCTCAAGAAATAAACTTCATTTTTCAAATATATCAGGGCATGAACTATGATGCTTCATGCCGGCGTACTCCATGAAAATTATGTTGGCGTGAAGCATTGCAGTTCATTCGCTTTTGCATGTTCAAAAGTAAAATTTGTTTCTTACATTTACATTTTACTTTCATTTTTATCAGCATGTCCAGCCGTGGAAATAGACAAATTGTTTTAGCTATATTTATAAGCGTTTTGTTTATAGGTACAGTGTATTAATAAAAAATGATTATCATTACAGTTTGTATTGAAAATGTGAGCATAAACAAGTGAAGATAAGGCAAATTGATCAATTTCATAAATCCTTAATTACATAGGGTCTATCTTTTATATTAAAAATGAAATCACAATATTTTGCAAGATGAACTCCAAAAAGCAGATGTATATTATTTATTATCAGTTATCTATAGCTGCAGCGCTTTGAAATTGAAGTGCTTTTGACGTTTTAGTCCTTTATAAAATGTTTGTCTGGAGGACAATATATTAAACCGGTACCTCGCTGATTCGTGGCTACACACAAGCATAAGAGATACGAAGTCAATAGGGTACCAGTTTAGGAAAATGTGAACAGGGAATTATTTTGCAATTAGTATTGTATCATATGTTTTTGTAAATATTCTGAAAAACTTTTTGTGATTTTCTTGTTATGATCTTTAATTTCACCACCTTTTTGGAACATGCAAAATTTTACCAATGTCTTAGACCCTAGGCCTTTAAAAGATACAAAATTAACACGGACACAACTGAGTATGTATTAGGTGCCCAGGAGAAGCAAGCTTACATGTATCATATCATATTAACAAGGATACCACAATATGATTTGTATGAGGTACGCGTGCTCTTTTGTCGTCGGTAAAACAGTAAGGACACACACGGACCAATGTCGACCTCCAATAATTGTCTGTTGAACTTTATATCATATTTGCTTTCCTTAGAGCACCGTTGTAAAACATTCTTACCGAATAACGAAGTTACAATATCCATGGTGTTGAAAACTTGTGGTTGAATTCGCCTACTACTCAGCGATAGTACAACAGCCTTATCGTTCTAATTTTGACCTGAATTCACTGTTGTACGTGTAGCCAAAACATTCCATAGTGACCTGTAGATTAACAATAACTCTAATCAAAAATTCATAACATTGACAACGAATAAATGTAGTAAACGTAAATAATTCCAATAAAGCTTTGATTTCTTATGAAACATGTAAGATGAATTTTGATATCATCATTATCCATATTGAACACTTTGATATTATAGGTACATACTCAGTGTTGTAAAAATTCCGATAGTTCATCACTTAGATTCATTGTGGATAAAATGTTGGTACTTTGACTTTTTCAGTGTTTGAGTAAACAATCTTTGAATAAATTGAATACGTTTAATGATAGTTTTGATAACTTAATATCCTGAACTAATGGTTTCATAAATACTTCCCACAATACACAAATTAAAAACATCATTTTAGTCGAGACAAAATTTTCATATATATCGATATACCGTAGTAAAAACGTAGTCAATATATGTATCTATAATGGTAAATCATTTCATACTACATGTATAAGGACGAATGGTAAAAACTTACTACGGTACAATAAATATAATTAATATCTAGAGTTACTTTTACTATGGATATAGTTTATTTAAATATTTTTGTTAGAAGATATCAATTTATCAAGATTAGTAATGTAATCTTTTAGACATCGTGTTACGTGTACAGAGTGTACGGTTTTACAGATATAAACTCATCTGTCAATCGCTTTACATTAAAAGAGTTTGTGTACAATTAGTTGTCATTTAAGAAGTCTTCATAATAGTATGTCTTATGAGCCGGTTATGCTGTCTTTTTATGAAAACATTTCAATATTATGCGTCTTAATTATGGCGTCATAATGTACCCCAGTTTACTTTATTTTGCAATTATTGTAAAATATTTAATTTCTGATATTTTCATTGCATAACTGTTGTCTTGTACCTTGTACATAAATATTGTAATAAAAAATGCTACCGTTCTTGCACATTATATCCTACAAATATTATGTAAGCTTTTTCTGATGAAACCTTATGATCATCGATTTGATCAAGCTTGTTTTCCCTGCAAGCTCCAAGATCCCATGGTCAGATTTGCTCTTCAAGATTGTTGAGATAATTTTAGAAATTATAAAGTTTCCATACATAACCCATGTGCCTAATCTAATAAAATTAATGGCATTGTATTAATCAGAAGAGCTTTGTTGAAAAGCGTATAAATTCCCCATACCTTTATAAATATACCAATTATCAGGCATTGTTCGTTCATTATCTGCCAAACATTTCGAAGAATATATGCACTTTGATATACATTTAGTGTTATAAACTGTATACCCATCCCCTTTTTTTACTTTAAAAAGGGGTTAAGAAAGACATCCATCTACGATTGATGATTTTAGAAAATGTAGGGGATGCTTACTCCTCCTTGGCACCTGATCCCACCTTTGGTATATCCATGATCCGTGTTGGCCCAACTCTCTATTTTGTATTCCTTATGGGAGTTATGAGATTGATCACTGTTCATTTGTAATTTCTCTAATAAATTGCAAACATCAAAGCAGAAAAATTATAAATCAACATGGCTTTTAAACTTTGAAAGCACCTTACAAGTTACAAATACATGTCATTTCATTGAATTTTTAAACACCAATCTAGAATATTGAGGGTCAACGGAGTTATTATCAATATTAAGAATAGTAAAACCATGTTCCGTGATAAAATTTCGTCTATCTTCCACTCCCCAGCCAGCCCCATGTCCAACAGCTGGACTCTTTGACATACTGTTTGGTAAACAGAAGAACACGCTGAATGGTAGATGAATCTTTGCAGCTTTGCTTCCAATATTTGTAGAAATGTCAGAGGATATATTGGGATCAAATGTTACAATACATCCATCAGGTTTGAGGACTGTTCTTAACTCTGATAAAACTTGCCCTGGATCTGGAAGATCGTGTAGAACTTCCATCAATATGATGACATCAAATCTAATATTCAAAGTCGAAGATATGTCCTTACTACTTGTAAAATGCAGATTCGGACACTTGTATGTTTTCTGGCAGTGACGAATGGATTGTTCGTCAATATCCACACCAGTGATATTGAAATATTGATATGTTTCTGCAAGTTGCTGAGAGAGTTTGCCGTATCCACAACCAAAGTCTAAAATGTCCTTTATTTGTTCTGCCAAGTAAAACAGTTTATAGAAAACATGCAGTATCATTATTACGAGAGTCTACTGTTATTCGTATAGGAGTTATGAGATTGATCACTGTTCGTTATCTTCACCTTGCATCAGCCTATTGACAAGTTTTCCTCTTGTAATGATTTAGAAACTTTCTTGATAGTATGCACTATTCTAATATCATGCATTGAATTGACTTCGCATCTGTAGTTGATTAAATGTCCTTCGGGGCTAAGGTGTTTATCGGTGATGTGAAAAAATCGAAATGAAATATAAGAAGGAGAAGATAACAGAATGAAGCATAATTTAAAAAAATACAAATTTTGAAAGGTATAATGACACCTGTAATATTTTGTGTTTTACCACGCATGCTTGTATCTTTTCGCAAAAGCAGAAACCGTGCGCTAACTGTTCACTTCTTACATTTACATGGGGAAATTTGGCCGAATTATGACGTCAAATAGAACATACATACATTATACCTGGATATCAATTGATCATGTACTTTGGAACCCTTGCACTTTCATATGAAAATGATTTTGAAATTACTATATATAAATACGGGAGCATTCGTACCTTGTTCATGGGTAAAATGATGTTGTTCTATCAATTACATATTAACACGCTCTACATTATTTGACAAATCAGTGTTTGACGTTTGATTGGTGTCTTCTCGTAAGTACAACAGTAAATAGATGAGTGTTTGCCCAACTCTTTATTTTGAATTACTTATACTAGTATTCAGATTGATCAATGTTCGGTATCTTCACCTTTCATTTGATAAAGTTTTCGTTTAATCGTCGCCTTTCTGATGTTTTATTTTAATTGAAGATTAAGTTATTCACAGCAAAATGCATTTATATGAAAGATTAAGATAACGAACAGTGATCAATCTCATAACTCCCACAAGCAATTCAAAATAGACAGTTGGGCAAACACGGACCGCTGGACACACTGGAAGTGGGTTCAGGTGTTTAGGATGGGTAAACACCCCCTTTCGACTGGTCGCATTCGTTTTCTGCGTAAACCTGGACAATTTTCATCGGACAAGTACTAGGATATTAATAACTAGTATCAAATATAGTGAGTTCAGGCACAGTTTAGCGCCAATTTTAAAAGTTGAGGAGTAGGTAACAAAGGGTATTAACTTACAACATTCTGAAAAAACAACCTTCAAACCAGAGAGATATATTTGTACCAGGAATGTGTCGTCTTTAGCCATCACTATTTTGTATACAAGAGTTGCCCAAGTGACGTTTATTTTCGTAACTTCTTTTTCTGCAGAGTTCCAACATTTTCTAGTTCGATATCCCGTATTTCAAACGTATTTCTGTAGTTTTTCTTTGTTTCGGTATAATAAACAATTTACTGAATTAAATGAATATTCGGGAGATACGTGTATGAGGATCTATTTACGTTGCCCTAGGGGAATATGATTTTTTGTGAATAGATCTTCACATCTTTCCTACTGTCATGCAATAAATGTACATTTCATTTAATATATGTTTCTATTGGCCCATAATTTGGAATGTTGTAAAATCACAGACCTACATGTATATCATCAGTTCCTGTCTTTTTTCGCACTCTCTTTCACATCTGTTATTGTGGCTCGAATGTTCTTTGAAACGCGATTTAGTGACGGTTTTCCTTTCGTCAGTAATTTGTATAAGGCCATGTCAATTTGTAATCTAGTTCGTCGGATTCGCCGCTTCTATTTGTAACAAATCCAAATTATAATATTATCAAAAAATAATATCCGCCCGCGTGTTCAAAAATATCCTTAAATATTTTTTTTTAGTTTTTACAACAAGCGCACAAATAACCTTGATGTATATGGTGACAAATGAGAGAAGCGCGGGCCCTCGAGAAATTTCCTAACAGTGTAATACGGTTAGGTTATTCATGATGTATATCTTAATATGTACGATACTTCATAACACTGGATTGGAAGTTGTTCCTTATGCTGGAATCGAACTGGAAGCCGATGAAACTTTTGAAGCGCTATTCGATGCCACTATTTAGAGAACATTGATAGCGTATGATTGATTGTTTGATTAGCCTATATATTGACTGAAGTCTCTCTTGAGAATATTTCACTCACATGAAGACGTTACCATTGCCGGTGAAGGTCTGCAAAATTTGGGCCTATGCTCAGCGCTTATGGCACTGAGGGATTTTTATCGTGCCACACCTGCTGTGACAAGGATCTCAGTTTTTGAAGTCCTATCTGAAGGACCGCCCCATTTATTCGCCTCTTACAACAAGCAAGGGGTACTGATCGATGACTATTTTAAACCGGACCGACAGTTAATGACAAATTCACAAAAGGTTTGGTGATGTCATATCAAAATTCAAGAAAATGCTCAAAGCGATGCAATGGATATTGCATTTGCAATGAATGTCAAAACTGGATGTGTCCCTAGCAATATGCATATCTCTGAATCGAAAGTTTGTAGAAATGAAACTTAAATAAACTTCATCAAAAAGACCTTATCAGTTAATGTTGCAAAGTACATGTATTAGGTATAAAGAAAATAAGTCTTTGAAACCTGAAATACTTCTTATTTATTGTAAACTATATCAACAAAGTTGAAGAATATCAAGTTTATGTGGTAAACAAATGGTATCTGAAGATTTTAGATCTTTATTTTTAGGCGCCCGCTTTTTAAAATCACACTTAATTCAATTAAAAATATTTATATTTCTTGTATTCGCTCGCCTTATAATTTTTATCTCCAAAATTAAAAATAATATTTCTAAAATAATTTCGCCCTCTCGCCTCACTTTTTTTGTTTGAAAATCCGAAGAACTATTTTACAAAATTGGTGTGGCCTAATACCAAATTCAATGCGAACTTTTCAATCTCAATTTTGGACACAATCTCTTTCAAATGCGCTTCAGAACAGATTAATCCCACCGCTCATAGAGAACTAAAATTTCTAACAAATATATATTCATCATTATTAGTTACCTTGCGAATCTTTGAAATGTCTTTTGAAAACTGTTCCTAAATTACTTTCCACCCAATGACTGTTAAACGTGTTTACTTCATTGAACTTCCCGAGCCATTCCAAATCTTTTTGTGGAAAAGGGTAACCTGATTAAATTCCAAAATGAAAAAAAATTATGGAACAAACATATTTGGCATTTCATTCATACATTTCTGAAAAAGGTGAATAGAACGTTAGATGCTTGTTGTCTCATTTTGCAATACCTACCAGTGTTATGTTCCTTGTCTCGCATTGCAGGCTCCAATTTTAGCAGACAATCTGCAAACATTGGTAATACGGCGGACATGAGAACAGCCCTTTGAACTTGTTCAGAGCAGGGAAGGCTATATTTTTCATTGTCGTATCGGATGATCCCCTTCGTTGTCATGCAGATCAACCATTCCTGTACATATCTAATTCAAATGCGCATTTTTACATTTAAACACAGCTTTCTCGAATCACAACAATAAAGGTAAATAGGAAAGAATAATGATAGCTCCTTTATAAACTACCAAACCAAATTTCTTCAGGTCAACGGTCATAAAATCCGAGTGTAGTTAATCAACGTTTGTCTAATATATAGTTAGTAACAGATGACAGCTGTCATTCTTGAAATATATTCCATTTCACACTTTTAAAAAACTATAAATGCGTTCTCATTATGCCTGTTTAACTTCAAACTTTAAAGATTGATTTTAATTTTAAGATAAACGTATGAAACGGTGAATATTCTAATAATAAACTAAGATACTGCACCTCAGGTTTAATCCGGCTTCATCGCTGATCTCTCTGTCTGTACAAGGGGTTTCCAGTCTGTACAATGCATCAACAATGCCCACTCTATAACCTAGGGCTAGCACCATCGCATGTAGTCCGTCTGCCACTGTGTCTTCAATAATTTTCTCAACAGTGTCTACTCCGTCGGAGGTTTGCTTGTTCTTTTCGTCTTTTTCAGAATTCTCCATCTTTTACTGGAGTTTTATGTTGTAATAATTCATTATATCCGGAACGATTTGCAGAAGAAAAAAAACAATACAACAGTCACTTGCCAGATATGAAGTACATGTTCACATGTTGATGCCTTCCACGAGTGTGTAAGGTACCTTGAAATGCCTTTTTGTATTACTGACAAAACACATTGGTCACAAAAATTGAATTTAATAATCTTGGTGGATCTTCAAAACTGAATTAATACAATGTATCTGTATGTTATAGTTGATTATTATGCAAAACAGTTCAATGTCCAATTATCTTGGCTGTGCCACATAACCTCTCAGAGTTCTAACAAGTTCACCTTCACAGGTTCATTGACTTCTACTTTGCATCACTACTAAAAAATGAAATTATTGTTTGCTATATTTCAAGAATAATTATTAATCATCGTTACATACGAAATTCAGAGCTTCTTTGTCCTCTGTGAATGAATTTCCTACTGGGATCCATCTCACCCATCCGAATGAATAATATCCAGTGTGTAAAATTCATAATGGTGTGCATCCATTGACTGAATTCGAAAGGGAGTAAATGCAGCGTTTGACGAAACCGATTTGTTTGTTCGTATATGTTGTTTTTAGAACTAGATTTTAAGTAGTGAGCTTCAAGTTTGATTAAACACAAACCGCGTGATGTTGCATTTGGACAATGCAATCAATCAAACCTTGCTGTATTTATCAAAACTCAGAGTTGCAATGACCGACAAAGCACATATACGATACCTGTTTAAGTCTTGGTCTTTAAACATCCTACATGTCTACTTTACATGCTTATTTAAAATTTTGAACTTCATCACCGATTTTTCCATATCCAAGTAATTATTAAATAGATTATGTTTGGAGACACTCTAAATTCAATATTTCCTGAAATTTTACTCTCATTTTACTTCATCTTACAAACAACACGTGGGCATATCCGTGTTTACAGTATTCTAATCTTCACAATGGGAACTTTTTTCTCAATTTACATCTCAATCAAACAGGTATGGAATGTAGAATGTGCTTCCATACCAAGATTTACTATAATTTACACCTCAAACGCACAGGAATAATCATAATTATTACAGTTAAACACCGAAACAATACCACCCAAATATTTACTACGACTGAGCTATCATGCTTTTCCCACACGTCAACCTATCATTAAGTGACACTTTATTATTTGGATAACATAGGATGTCCTACTTATAAGCAACAGGTCGAACTTTAAATGATCACTGTCAGCTTTATATTGTTGAAAATGGAAAAGACATGTCATATAAAAAAATCCCTGTTTTCTATCCTTTAGCAAAAGAACCAGATGCCATTTTGATGTTGATATTTCAAGAAGGTGACATGGTTAGTGCACGCACTTTTCTTCCCTGGGGCCTTCCATGTGCTACAGACAAATATGTATACAAACAATCATTTGAAACAGAGTCGCAAAAGCATGAACACAAAAGTTGGTAGCAAACTTCCATCTATATCACTTAATTTAATTAAATATCAGTAACAATCGCAAAATCAAAAGACATAATATATAGATATTGTATACCAGAAGAAAAAGAGGCATGTTTGAATAGTGATGTGGCAGTTGATAATTGATTCCTCTACATTATTTTAAGAGTCTGGTGAGACTGAGAGATCATTATGTGTAGAGTTAGTACAGTATATAGAAAATCATCAGCAAAATACAGGGTAGCCCGCGTTCCTATATATACAATTCTAATGGTATAGACGTCCGACGTTGCTCCAAAATGTACAGCAGTGCAGTAATGTAGGAATATATTTTGATTATACAACTGTATATCAAAACTTGCATTACTGGCAGATACATCTTAAGCTGTTCACTGTTTATATGAGATGCTCTTATTCATGCTAGTGGGTTCATTTACAACCCGTCATATATGCAGATTAGGGGCGATTTCAAGGTCACAATATACACTGTCATATCAAAATTACTTTCATGCATACTACATATAGGTATTAAAACTTGAGACTTACATGACACCAAAGAGAAACAACATATAACCGTTTGACAAGGATGTTTACATGTATACATCTTACCACTTGATGCTGGTAATAAATGATGACAAAATATCATGATATTTTTCCTGCAATAATACTACACAACTGTATGTCTTCACGTACTTTTTTAATTGTGACAGTATGAAGTGCATTGTGGAACAAGGATGCACTGTGACGTTTCTGGGGGAAGTCTTATCTAAGGTGCGAAAGAACACTTCAAGACGACGTTTTACTGTTAAATTGAAACATTCCAGGTTTGTGCAAACGAAACATTCTTTCAGGGAAAATAATTGCATAATATCATCAACGACCTTAAGTATTGATCTTGAGAAATCTGCCATAGTGACATAATGAGAATAAATCAAAACGAAACAATTAAGTAAAAATCAAACTAATAATTGTAAGTGTAAGACTTTAATGATTTTTATCGAGAAATCTAAGAATATATTTGCATGTAAAATAGATATCAGAAACATTTCATACTGCATGTACATATCTACTTAACAGTCATTTAATTTAATGCATGATTGCATGTTGGCAAGGTGTGATCTGTTTCTAAAATGATCTTCCAAGCATCAATTTAAAAAGAGATTACCAGAGTTATCAAATACCTGATCATGAATATGAAACTATTATCAAACAGAATAGCACTTTTTCGACAATGTAACGTATATGAACTATACTAAGCACCATACCTCTTCTAAATACTAACCGTCTGTCCCATTTCTTCTGTAAAATGAGAGTCAATGAGGCAAACAAATACTATACTTCTTTTGTCAAAACTAATGAAAAACATCCGTTCTTCTAAGCAATTGGTAAAGGTAATGTTTTTGAACAATATCGGATAGTACCTGACTTAGATGCACGGACTTTTTCATGGTTAGTGAACACATGTTGTTTATTGAAGTGTTCGTACGCACGAGTTTTACTGGCCAATACTCTTTGGAGTAAGAAGTGTAAAAGGTTTGTTTGGACACTATTCGTTAGGGAAAACACTTAAGTTTTGACAAAATTTACCCTTCTGTCATGCCACGACTCAGCTGAAACCAACAGAATCGTGCTGTTAGGATGCTTCAAGCTGGAATGGCACAGCATATCATATCAAGACACTTTGGAGTTCATCGGAACACCATCCAGTCATTATGGAGACGTTTCCAACAATCTGGTAACACTCGGGATCGACCACGTCCTGAGCGTCCTGGTGTGACGTCGCGTAGACAGGACAACCACATTAGACTTGTGCAACTGAGAAATCGTTTCCAGACAGCAAGTTTGATTGCTTGTAGCATTCCTGGACTTCGACTAATCAGTCCAAGAACTGTGCGTAATCGTCTGCGCGAGCACAACATCAGACTAAAACGTCCAGCCCAATACTGCTTCAACTCATCGTGTCGCTAGACTAGCGTGGTGCAGACGACATCTGCGATTCAAGGGCCCGTTTTACAAAACAACTTACGACAAAATCGCAAGTCTTAAATTGTATTACACTGTTATTACTTTGAGTGAATGAAGTAAAACTTTCTGAGGCTTAGTTTTCAATATTTAAAAAAATATTTTGCATTTGGAGTGAATGATCTTACAATAAACTAGAAAATTCCAGTATGTAAAATTGGTCGTAAGTCGTAAGTTCTTTTGTAAAATGCGCCCCTGAATACAGGACTGGGCCAATATTCTGTTCACTGATGAATCCAGATTTCATTTGGATTGCAGTGATGGCCATTGTAGAGTGTATTGTCGGGTTGTGGTGTGGCACCAGGACTCTTGTGTTATGCAACGTCGACAATTCGGTGGAGATAGCGTTATGGTGTGGGGTGGAATAACAGCACGTGGAAGGACCCCTCTACAATTTGTCAATGGAAATCTCACCGGCGTACGCTATCGAGACGAAATTATTCAGCGCCATGTGATACCCTTCATACAGAGACAGCAAAATCACACCACTCTGCAGCAAGACAACGCAAGGCTGCATGTTGCACGTGTAGTCAGGGACTTTTTTGTTCAAAAGAATGTCGATGTCTTGCCTTGGCCAGCTGTTCCCCCGATTTATCGCCGATCGAGGACGTCTGGAATGAAATGGAACAACGTCTACGCCAGACATTGGCTGATTTCGGCCAGGCTTTAACCAACATCTGGAACAACATCCCTCAAGCATTTCTGAACAATTTAGTGGCATCAATGAGGCAATGTTGTCAGGAATGAGTGAATGCAAATGGTGGTCACACGCGTTATTAACTTTGTTAATTCAAGTTTGAATACCAGTGTCTTTCGAGTGTGCTGAAATTGACGTTATTCGACGTTAACATTATGGATTATGAAATGTTGTAACAAATACATTTGTTAACAGTATTACAAAAAATAAAATTTGTTCATTGTTATGTTTTATTATCTTTTCATATAGTAAATAATGCAGTTTCTTTTTTTTTACGCTAACTAGTATATATGCAGTTTAACACTTGATAGTAGTAATAAATGACGACAAATTATTATATATTCCTTTCCCGCGATACGACTTATGTAGACACTTATAGGGGTAATACGGAAATATATGGGATCCTTGAAAAAATTCATATTGGGAGACCAATTTTTTTTAAGGACACCATATATTCCCATCCGTATTACCCCCCACCCTTAATGTCTATATAACGAATTCATCAGGACTAATTCATTCGTGATGTTTTAACAACGAATAATAATAATAGATGATTGCAAAGTACATATACGTATTTTTCAGATAGTTTATTAAACATACAACGTTGAAAAAATGACTGAACCATTTAAACCAACAACAACGGGATAAAAACATTTTTTAAACAAACTGTAAATTCAAAAAGAATACATTTGTTTTCGTACTTTAAAATGTTCTTACCTATGACGTCATGATATGCGCTGACTAATTTCTAAAGACGGAAATACGTATTCCCATAACGTCATAGTATACATGCGGGGTCAGTAAGGGCATATTGGCATAATATATCTACAGCGTGACCGTGTTTGAGGGTGAAGCAAAAGGTATTGACATCAGTATCTATATACATAACCACTGGTATCAAACTGATCGTTACTATCATCCCAAGATGGCGGAAGGAAATTCCGGAAAGACCATGTTTACTTATTATATCTATTTGTACTGTTTATTTGCGAATGATATGTAGGTAAGAAATATCATACACTAGCAACAATTACGATCAGGTGTTATTTTATCTTTATACGGCTCATATGAACAGAAAATTCGTCGTTGAAAAAAACAGCGAGGATGATAGTAACAGAAATGAATGATGATAGCAACGTAAGAACTTTCGTACTAGAATTGTTGCTAGTTTATGATATTTCTTACTCACTTATCATTCGCAAATAAACAGTACAAATAGATATAATAAGTAAACGTGGTCTTTCCGGAATTTCCTTCAATTGCTTCAATTCGAGTAAAGAAAAACGACCGACTTCGAAATCGCATCACTAGGTATTTCATCATCATTGTAAGTAAATTCCCATTACACGCAAAGCACAAGATTTGGAAATTGCAACACCATGTAACCTCGGTTTCTCCGTTAGCCTTTACACGTGAAAAATATCTCTTTCCTTGCAAACGTGAAAACAGTTAATCAAAAATGTTCCAAATTCAGTTGAAACAAGATACATTGGTGCATGCACCAATTTATGGACCGGAAAGGGTTTGGGAAATGTAAGAAATAAAAATTTTATCTTCGCGTTTCAACTAAGGAACTTCTCAGGAAAGAATTCCTTCCTTCAAAAACGCAAAGGCGTGTGGAATTTAGAGGAGTTTCGATCAAATGCGGAGATGAACAAAAAACTTAGTCGAATAAACCGTCTATTTAGCGCTATCGTAGAGATTGTATTTACATCATTTCCATATCCGTGTTTATTCTGCATCTAGTCACTATTACGTCATATTTTTAGGCAAATTCATCGTTCATATACACAAGTGTATAGCATTTTAAAATGGATGCTGGTTCAATCCAAGTATCGAACTGAGGAAGTTTTTGTTATAGATGAGCGTTTCTTGTTCCTTTTCCCGTAAAAGTAACCTACAGGTTATGTTACAAGATTGGTATGAATTTGGAAATCCTTTCTAAAAAAAAAAAATTAGTTTAGTCTATACATACTATTTTTTTTTTATCTTAAGCTCTTGAAAGTAAATCGTAGATCGGTAAAGAAATATTATTGAATTGTCGGAAATCATCAATAAAAATGTGGTAAAAATTCAAGACATACCAACTATTGAAAGTACGTCATGAATCAACTTTACAAATATTGGGCATCATTGGAATGAATGGCGACTTAAGAATTCCGAGGCATGCAGTAGAATCAGGATGGGGGGGTCCCCTTTTAACATCCATAATTTTCTATTAATTTTACATACAAATAAAGATATATTTTGTGACATAGTCTGGATCATCCCGACGTTTGTGTATAAGCTGACTCCCATTTGCAATCTCTACCCAGAGTTACTTACGATAACTCTGGGTAGAGATTGTCCCATTTGTGGGGCGTCGGCGTATACACAAACGTTGGGATGATCCATACTATTTATGACACAACGCCCCTCCCCGACTTTTTATGGCGACATAAGTGAATGGTACGGATGTAATTTCGAAGTTACTCGTATGAAGAGAATCCATGTGTTCTCCGCACGATTCAAATAATCGGAGTTTGGGGAAAGATTTCGGAGGCAATATATATATATATATATGATACGCTACTACTGCCAAACCACCTTCCTTGAATTTTAAGGAGAAAAAGAGAGAGAGAGAGAGAGAGAGAGAGAGAGAGAGAGAGAGAGAGAGAGAGAGAGAGAGAGAGAGAGAGAGAGACAGAGAGAGAGAGAGAGAGGGAGACTAGGTGCGATAGCGTAATTTGTAGACGTTACGTGACTAATATTTTCCTTAATGGTGTTGATGGAAAAAATTAGTCATGTAACGTCTACACGAAGAACATTATTAAATCACAGTTTCAGCTACATTGTAAATTGGAATAACAATTTCAGAAGTTTAGCTAAGTGAGAATGAATCATTAAATCATGAGACCGTAAGTAGCGTGAAATCTTAATTGATAGATCCGAAATCTTCCACTTTAGTCTAAATTTTGCTGCTGTCATAGGCGAGCAACCACTCGGTGACCTCGACCGGTAATTGTCCGGGTAAAGCTAAACAAGTGAAAATGAGAGAACGATGACGTATATCTCTGTTTCTGTAAGAACCCGTGGCTTGACATTTGGCATGTAAGTAGTCAAAATATTACTCTATGCAAGGACGCAAATTATGCAAATTACGCAATCGTTTATATTCTTTAGGCATTGAAGCGAATGGGTAGTTTTTCATCTGGATCAGAGTTAGGACCCTTTCTATATCTATAGTATCAGAGAATTCGGGTCCAAAATAGGTTTAGTCCCTATGCATGGAACGTAAGAACTCGAAAATCCCCTATTGTGTTGTATTTCCCGCGTTCAACGAATAGGCGGATCAAATATCTAAAGCTATGTAACAGGTGTTAGGCTCTCTTCTCAAACGTCGGGATATTTTGTCCTGTTATGGATAGTAGCAGTACTGTTTGCTTCGTCCTCAAACAAGGTCACACCGTAAGACATATGATTTAAACTACACATTTATTCATAAACAGCCTTCACTGCATGACAATAGTTAAAAGTATGACGGCGGCGAACGATATTATTTGAAAATAGAATACTTTGCATTACAATGTATTTATATACATTATCCTAACTCCTTAAACTAACCATGATTCATTTCATGAATATTTCACTTTTCTATCATGTATTGCACTGAAATCTTCCAGTCTAATGGCTTTCAATTAATACATCCAACTGTTCCTGCTTTGGTTCAGAGAGTTCTAGCATACATGCTTTCAGTATGTGTTTACCAAGGCCAAGGTACAACCAATGTAAAATTCCTACTGGAATATCCCTATAGCATAAAAAACCCAGAGAATAACAAACAAGTTATTTAATTAGGCATGATTTATTGTAACCCTTTGTAACTGTACAACCTGGGTTGGTCATTGTAATGTTAGCAATTAACACAGGTTATGTGATAAATAAAATTATTTTATATTACAACTCATGAAAATTGCATTAATTAGAATTGATCGTGACAGTACATTTCCTATAATTCACGTTCTGCATAAAGCAACTCCAAATTACATGCATATCAATCTGCAAGAGACAGCGTAATTAAGGAAGAAAAATTACCTGTGTGGATCAATAATATCCCAAAATGGATTTTCAGATGGTTTTAATCCATGAGCCTGTCTCAACTCTCTGCTGTTGTTAATGGATAAGTGGTTTAGTATTCTTCTGGTATCTTCAGACTGTCTTACCATTCCTTTTGAAATGCAGGTTTCTTTATCAGCCTATAATTGAGTTTAATACTATCAAAATTCATAGTTTAATAGAATTCATATATGGACAGTTTAATCTACATTAAGGAAGTACATCAACATTACCCTTAAAGATACCCACTTAAAGAAAATTGTTAAAGAAACAAAGTTTTCATTCCTACTAATGAAAGATTCCAAGGTTATTGTCTGGATCTGATCTTTATAAAGAACAAGAGGCCCAGGGGCCTTATAGGTCACCTGAGTATCATGTAACAACCTTCCAATGTTTGAATTAGGCTTGTGTTTATATATAAGAATTTTACTTTTGGATGGAAGAAACATTGAATAGCTATGTGGTCAGCCACGCCTTTGCACCAGAACCCCTGAAAAACTACTGTAAAAAGTAGACTTAAGAAAAGAAAAATTCACTAGGGGACATAACTTACATAACATCTAGGACAGAATTTTTTGGTGTTTGCTCCCATGTGGTTTGTGGCTTCTGCCATCATATTAAAATCACAAACGCACACTGCAATGCAGTGAATAACAGTCACCTTCTCTCCTCTTTTGGCATCAAATGTTGACACACCTCTAGAAGTTGATTAGAAGTTCAGGCTAATATTTTAATAAGCTACATTTTAAGACCTCAATCATCAATTATTAACTAAAATAAAAGAATTTGTTCAATATTTAGAAATGCACTACTTCTTTACTGAGCATTAATTATAATCTAAGCAAATTTTAAAATTGTTTTAAAAAGAGAATAAGTTTCTTAAACCTAGACAAGGACTTGCCTTTCTGATTCTTTTATGTCAGAAATGACAGCACGGGCCATTTCAAGAATGGGCACATCAGTAGAAGCTGCTACAAATTTAATGGACTGTGGATTCTGCTTTAGATTTGTTGGAAGTCCAGCAAGTTGTAGTTGGAGACAGTGGAGAGGTTTCCATTTTTTGGATTTGTTGGCACTTGTGTCATCCATGAACAAATTAATTGGAATTGGAAATGAAGGAATGGATCTGTTTTGGACTCTTTTACCAATGATACTGGTTTTTTTCCTAAATGATTAAAAAGGTACTAGTGTATGTTTTATATTCTCATAACCAGTTCATAATGTAATAAACAATGTGCACAATAGCTAGTACACAGAACAAAATCAATGTTTTCCAAATGATGTCGGAAGACCTTAATAACAATTTAAAGTTCACCATTAACACTCTCTATGATTATGCAGTAAAACATGCTTATAATTAAGTGCCAGGGATGGATGACATTACTTTGCTATCAGAGTGTACTTCGTTATATTCTTTAAGTTTACAATATATTTTAAAGTCATGGGGAGAAATGAAAATCATTTCACTGAAAGCATCAAATCATTATAAGCGTGTTTGCTGCATGTTTTACTGTATACAAATCAAAATATTATTTTCATCACATTGGGCTATAATGCCTGTAATTTATTTTCACTTAATTAGGATTGTGAAATGTTTTCTTGAAAATCATAAACAGAAGTGTAAGAGCATAATAAAAAAAAATTCATCAGAAAATAGTGTCTTTAAAAAATGCTTACAGTTTCTGTAAGAAGTATCACATTGTCATTGACTGTTTTGTAGAATGAATAACTAGTGACATCTATCTGAGACAAGTTACAGATATTCCACCTCTTTTCTGTTTCCAAACAAACCAAACTACAAATAAAGTGTACATATATTGTCATTTTTCAATGAAGATTAAAATGACAAGTTCTGCCCTTTTATTCATGTCTCCTAATCTAATTTAACAAATTTCATTGGAGTATTTGAACTTATTTTAATACAAACCTGTTTTCAGCAGCACTTTTCCTAAACATTTTCACTCTAGCATATGTAATGTCATACTGCAAAGTTCAAGATACTGTGGTTAATATCATAATGGTATTAAAGAAGGATATTCAAAGCTTTAAGCAGTGTGCAATTCATTTTTTAAGTGAATAATTGAAAAATAATAAAATTGAACCATTTAACATATTTTTTAAAAATCAATATTGTATGAAATAGTGCTAAGTATGCAAAACTAATACTTGAATGTCTTGAAGGAATGAAGATATTTGTCCAATCTCTTGGTTGTCTGGATCATTTAGGTGAACAAAATCCCCTAAAATTAGAAAACTACAAATAACAGAATGTAAAATATCGATCTACATTTGGAAAATGTATAAAATTCAAAGACAGGTTCTAAGCTATACATATAGACAAACAGATGAATAACTAACACATATGGTCAAAAAGCTTCTTGAATGTAAGCTGGTGAGCTAAAATATGAAACATAAATAGTTAAAAAAATATTAATACACTTTCTCATTACAATATCATTGCATAAATTTACCTGAAAACAAAAGTGCCTGTCCGTTTCTGGCATACTGGGTATGAATGTCATGAACCCATTTAAATCCATCAGTCTGCTCTTGCAACAATGTTTGACCATCAGATGATATTCGACCATATCTTAAAGGAGAATGACATTTCAATGTGTACATGTTAACTATAAGTAATGCCAATGCAAAAGCAGAACTCTTACAGCTTAAGGCACTATTTTTCAGGTGATAGTGGAAATTAAAGAAAAGACATATGCTTGCTCATCAGTGGCACATAGCGAGAACATGAACCTTTTAAAGTGCATCACAAAAGAAAAAGAAAAAAATTGAATTTGGCTTATTTGTATGTGCATGTGTACCTTAACAGGTTTGCAGCAGTTTCAGAATATGACAATGACATCTTCAACACTGCTGATGGCTTTATTATCCAAAAAGGATTTCCATCTGGACTTTCTTCCTACAACACAGAGTAGCTCCCTTAGCCATTTTATTACATCTTATTTCATTCAATGGAATTGCCCATATATTAAATCTAAAATCTTGAATATTTATAGATAAGACAGTCACCTAAGGAAGCCTGACCGGTAAACAAATTATCACTAACTAGCAAAGTGTATAATTGTTATTGTGCATTGAATTACAATAATTATAATGCCCTGAACTACTTACGTGAGACAGCATACTTTCTGGTGTCATATCACCACTTATTGTCAAATTCTTCACTGATGAAAAAGAAGGCATGTCTATGCCTCTTTCCTTCATGATAAACCAAATGAACTTCGCTGTTTCATCACTCTAGAAATAAATTCATGTGCATTTGAACTTATTCATGTGTTTAATATTTCTTTGAGGTGAACACATATTGTGTGCAAGTGTCTCATAAGTTATTATAAACATGAACGATATATCTTGACAGATCCACGACAATTTTTAGTGAACTTTGTACTATTCTACCATGTCAGATCTATAATTTTACAAATATTGCTTAAGACAATGAATACAAATTCACTTCATATGGTAATATGTTTTTTCTCTTTGACCTACTTTACTAAGAAAAAGGACTATCACAAATATTTCGACTGTCCTTAGAGTTAAATTACAGGTGTATATGTATTTTGAGGTTGAATCATGATGTTGAATATTTTTTAACTTACGATCGTATGCGTTTTTGAATGTAATAAGATGTAAAGATACATCTGCAGCTTCGATGAAAATGGAAACCAATTAGAATTGTCATCTTCAATACCACATGTACTGGTGTCAGATGATTCATAGGGAACATCTGAACTTTCCTGATCCGTGAACCCATTATTGGTTTCAAAGCTAGTGGTATTGGAAAAATCCTGAAAGAGTATTTCATAGTGCTTAAAAAATTAAAAATTATACTTTGTATTTAACAATCATGAACAATTGAAGACGTTAACTTAAATTGGGAATGCACATGTGCATGGGAGCCTTTGGTTCAGGTGACCTAAAAATATAAAGCCCTTTGAATATGTGTTCAGTTTAAATCAGAGATATTTCCTTTATTTAAAATGCAGTACCGGTACTGTAAAGTAAATTAATGTTAAATTTTTATGTTATCATCACTATATTTCCTGCAATGTATGTTATGTGATTTATAGTGACTTATGTTGCAGATTTACAGTATATGGTCATAAGTGAAAATCATTTTTTTTCTAGGATAATAATTCATTAAAAATTGACTTTCTGAAGAAAAAAGTATTGCAGAGTTATTGTTAGATTTGTCAAGTTATTAGTCAATTTTATAAATATAGCATCTTGAAATGCAGATTTGTCCCATAATTCAAATTAAGGTAGTACTCTACATTGTCATAATGGCTGACTTCCTTTAAAAATATGGATGAAAAAATCTATATCAGCAAAATTCGACTTTTCATTTTCCACTTGAATACCTCGCCGAGTAGCTCAGTAGGTTAGAATACTGACTGCTGACCTGAAGGTTGCAGGTTTGAGTCCAGCAGGGTTTTAAATTTTTTTCAGATTACCTCCCACTAGAAACGGAATTTTTGACAAAATAAAGTAAGTTTGAAAATTTCCAACTTCTAAATATTGTTGGTATATACTAGTATCCTCCACTTTTCATCTACGTCAAATTTCTCTGGTGTAGCATACCTCCTTAAGTATAATTACATGTACAATGCAACTTTAGGTCAATTTTAACAGACACCGTTTTTTTATGATTTTTACTATATTATTTTGAGACTAGATTTTTTCTACTTTATACGTTATACTGAAACGTCTTTTGGGGCGAACCATCCCGTTAACGGTTACCCTTACTAGGTAGTAGGCACTATCCTTAGGCCTAGGGTAAATTATGAGATTTTCTGATGTCATAATGAAATTATGAAAACATTCCTTAGAATAAATTTACTTTGTGCATATTCATCACTTTTAACTGATGTACTGAAAACAAGCAGGATCTCTAACCTGAGTATGTACCGACGATGCTGCTGACGGTTTGTTGGTACTGTCACATGTAAATGTCAGTCTCTCGCTGAGAGAAGCTATCTTGGTGTTTCTTACATGTTTTTCGGTGTCATTATGTCTTAGTAAGTGGCTTTTCCGTCTTGTAGAAAAGTTACAAGGACTGCAAATTAGATCATCTGCTCGCCTCTTCATTTCGATTCGCTTATTAGAGATACATATCCATCGTGACAGATCGTCTGTTATTCTATAATTAGAAGTCGCGTCATCAAGATGTGGGTAGCACGTGACCTGTGTGTACACAATGATCGTCTGTAAGTTGAAGTATCGCGGGAAATATTGTCTATAATGCTAAAACGCGGATCAAAAGATCTGCGACCGTGTTCAGGTTTCTGGTTCAGTACCTTCTTTAAGAAATTCCTCAAAAAAGTTATATGATTCTTGTTTAATATGTCACAAACAGTTATAAAAAAAAGTTTGATGCCACTCTATCTACTATTAAGAGAGAAATCATGCAAAAATCGTTATCCGGGACTTTCGGCTTTCGGGTTTCGGCCGTACTAAATTTACCACTTGCCGGGAATAGTCCGAACGGGATTTGCGGAAATTGGTTCTTTTATGAAATCATGAGACTCTTTAAAGACCTCACACATATTTTTTTAACCGTATATTATCTGTGCATTTAAAAAAGTGTTCCACATATAACTGGTAGTTGTGTATTTCTAAAACTGATTTTTTTTAAATTGTAAAAAATCATATTGTAACAGGAATATGTGCTATTAACTTCCCCGTGTTTACATTATCCCTTCGGGTTTCAATGTTGACGTATGACGTCACATATACCGTCACATAGCATCTGCTTCGAGGCGAGAAACGTCAAAACAGTGGCCAGACAAGAAATTCTTTGTAATGGAAGGTGAAATGGATAGTCAACAATCAATTGATCTTTTCCGAGTAAGTATATGCCTACATTTCCTGTACCATGTATTATTTGTAAACCCAAGGGTCAAAAGTATTTCCTCACTTTTATTTTTAATTACTAGACAAACCTTTATGATATCTCATTCCTTTACAAACCTTCTATTTTAAAATTTTTATAGAACTGTTATCATTATGAAATTTTCACAAGATACACAGAATTCCTTCAAAGATTTATGATAAAAGTCAATTTATCTGTTATTTCAGATATTTTTATAGTTAATGCTGCAGTAGAAATGTTTTAACATTAATGTTTTTAAAATCTGAAGTTTGTAATGAATTATATAGTTAAGATTAACAGTGAAGAAATACTTTTTGACCTTTGAGTGTACACACACACATATATATATATATATATATATATATATATATATATATATATATATATATATATATTAGTAGTATTTAATGTTTCCTTTAACAAATAATTTTCTTCGAAATTTATATCCTAGTAATTTTCATACTAGAACAATTTATGAAATCATATATTGCCTGTATGAGCCCAGTGGGTGGTGGTGGTGGTGTGTATGCATGTTTTGGGGGAGGAGGTCTGATTGCTTTCCACATGAAAATGTATTTTTAATATATATTCTTATTTATTATACAAATAGGGTTCGCAGTCTGAAGATGCAGAGATTCGAGCAGAAGAAACAGAACTTCCAGTAATTAACAGACCGGCTCAGCCAACCATGAGATTATTATGTATGGACATTAATTTCATGCATAATATGTAAATAATGTGTGTGAGAGAGAAAGAGAGGCCCGGGAAGGGAGAAAGAAAATTTTAAATTTAATGTACTATGGTAATTAACATTTTAAACCCCTGCTGTTTACATATTTCATGCACAATGTAGCTAGATCAATTATTTGATAGATGAAGAAATTTGCGCTTTGCGGCAAGAAGTTAAAGAACTGAGGAGAGAAATGAAGGAAATGAAGAGTGCACCGAAAAAAAGTTTTCAAGTGGATGGTTCTAATGTAAAGGTTAGTATAATACATGTATCAATTGAAGAGGAAAAAAATATCAAGATTCATTATATGTAATGGTACATGTGCAATTTTACAACATTTGTGATCCTAACGTTTTCTCATGCACTTCACCTCGCCTTTCTGGGTTTTTGAAAAAAGCTAGCTTGTACAAGCATAACCAGTATCAGGGAGAGGGCGTAACAGAAC
Organism: Ostrea edulis; assembly: GCF_947568905.1. Classification (NCBI taxonomy): domain Eukaryota; kingdom Metazoa; phylum Mollusca; class Bivalvia; order Ostreida; family Ostreidae; genus Ostrea; species Ostrea edulis. The sequence continues at coordinate 7,408,236 of NC_079166.1, forward strand.
TTTAGCCCAATCCCTTTGTAATTAATAAAATTACAATAAAATATGTTAACATACTTTATTATACATACATGTTGAAAAGCATCCCTTTTAAATCTATGAAAAAACTTATCTTTCTATTACAGTTCCATTTTGTAAACCTTGATATACTGTAAATGAAAACTATTGTGATCAATTACATGTATATTTAGGGTGACTCCACTTAGTGAAAATTTACTAAATCAGTTGCTAATGTACTATTTTTTTTAATTCAGACACCTTTAACAGCTCTTCTGAAAAGCTTCTTCTTCACAAACTCATGGATTAGAGAAGATGACGAGGATTTAAAGGTATACATATTTTATAAATAACAATCTGTCGGTTTTGCGGATCACCACACTGTGGTTTTCTTATTCCGTATCAGTATCCTCTGAAATGCAATCACAATGACGCTTGTGTGCAAAAATCATGTTTTATTTACAAATAATTAATGATTTGTTTTAAATGTTGATATTGCAGTTTTCACTTTCTTATTAATATGGGCCCCTCTGACTGAGACAAATTTTTTTTTGTATACATGTTTTTTTCCCCCAATTTCTAGTTCAGATAGTACAATATCACTTACCAGGTACATAGAAATTGTAAACAGATGCAGTACTTTTAGAACAGTGAATTTAATCCACACCAATATCAAGAAAACAAGTACATGTTAATCCTTTTACTTTTTATCCTCAGAGACAAATTACATCAGTTCTGGAGGGGTGTGGATGGGAGGCAGACAAAAATGTCATCATCACATGTTTCTCATTTGCCTCCCATTCTTTCACCAACTGGAGGAACCAGGTTCGTCAAAAGGTACAGAATTTTACACTAAAAATTAAAATTTTGACATATATATATATAGATATATATATATATATATATATATATATATAACACATGTGAAATGCAAAATAATTTTAGAAGTTGCAGGAGCGTACAGTATGGCAAATAATTGTGATACATATTGTCTTAAGTGTCTGACATCTTTAAGATAATGGGGGGGGGGGGTGTTTTGCCCTCTCCCAACTCGGGATAAAAAAAATTTGGGTTGATAGGTAGGTGGAAAAAAATTCTAGAAAATTTCACGACCAAATTTTGAACTTTCAAAATCTAATAAAATTAAAGGTATAACTAGGATTAAAATCTTTGTTGACGGGAAGAGAAAATTATGGAATTAATTTAAAAAGTTATTGTTTCCTTGAGGTTAAAAAAGTTTTAAGTAGGGTCATTTTTTGCAAGTTGGTTGGGATAGGGCAACCAAATAATTTTTAAAGATGGCCTAGGTTTTAGTGTGTTATAAAAATTTGTCCAGTTTCCACAGTTGTCTGTGTTTTGACACATTGAACGTTCAAAATTTACAATGTAAAACTTCTATTTTCATTAATTTATTGTTTTCTTGATAGATTGATTAAATATCGCTTATTTGATGTAAATTATACACACCACACTTATATAGATAAATCAAGGGAACAGCTGTTATTGTTCAACTTGAGCATGAATGTTTTGAATGCCAAAGTATTCAACAGAGTTTATAAGAAAAAATGCAGATGGAATGTAAAGATAAGCTAGCCTAATGTAACATCCTACATTTCATTTCTCGAGTCTAAATAATATGAAACATTGTGGCGATATTTTCCTGTTGTTCATGTATACATTAAATTTCAGCTAGTGACTCAAGATAAGCGGGTCGAGATGATGCCCATCAACAATCTTCAAAGGTACCTTTTCTCTGCCTTATGGGTGTCGCCATCTGAATCGGATGTGAAGATTAATTTCAGGGTGACCCTTGCACTGGTAAGGATTGAAATTGTTTTTTACATATGATGTGACTTGAATCACTCGGTTGACCTATTGCTATTTGTTTTTGTCCTTCATAGTGTGATGAAAGCATCATAATGCATCCTTTAACATTTGAATATTTTCAACTTTCGCTTTGGAATGACTAAGCCATGTATATTGTTTCTGATATCTTTATACCCCCCGAACGAAGTTCCGGGGGGGGGGGGATATAGAGGAATCACTCTGTCTGTCTGTCTGTGCAGATTCGTGTCCGGGCCATAACTTCTTTGTTCTTTGACATAGGCATACCATATTTGGCACACAGGTGGATCACCATGAGACGATAGGTCCAGTACCTTCATGACCTCTATATGACCTTGACCCTCAAGGTCAAAATTAAAGGGTTTTTTTTTACAATGGATTTGTGTCGGGGTCATAACTTCTTTGTTCTTTGACATAGGCATACCATGTTTGACACATGAGTGTATCACCATGAGACGATGTGTCGGTTACCTTCATGATCTCCATATGACCTTGACCTCAAGGTCAAAGTTAAAGGTTTTTACAATGGATTCATGTCAGGGCCATGACTTCTTTGTTCTTTGACATAGGCATACCATATTTGACACATGAGTGTATCACCATGAAACGATGTGTCGGGTACCTTCATGACCTCCATATGACCTTGATCTTTGACATCAAGGTCAAAATTGATTATAGGGTTTTGACATTGCCATGCTCACAATACCTCTTGTTTGAATATATTGAACTTGTTATTTAATTGTATGATAAGAATCAGAGAACAGAAATGAAATATCAAAATCATGCCCAGTCTTATTATTTATATATATATATATTTTTCATTGTTTTACAGAGGGCTTTCGCAGATGGGCACAGGTTGTTCAAGAACCCAACCACAGCCATAGACTTCTGGCGTGCGTTTAGAAGGAACATTGACACAATGGTAGGCAATCTTTAAGAAATATCAGAATTATTAGTTTCTGCCCACCTCCCTCCAAAACCAAATTATAGGATGAATCAACTCTAGTATCCACTGTTACAAAAAGCAGCAACTTTACGGTATGTCTGTGCAAGTGTACCCAGACAGCAACTATATATTGTATTGAGGATATGTCATAATGTTAAACCAAGGTCATTAAGGCAAGTTCATTATTAGTCACAGAAAATGTTTACGTATAATTCATATACTGTCCATAACTCTCTGAGAAACATTAGAAGTTCCTGCTTTAAAAAAGATTACTTATGACCTGGCATTGTGTCATGACCTTGTGTCAAGGTCATTTGTATTAAGTCAAGGCCAGTCTTAGCCTGTCAGGAAATTATGTAATTCCTGCCTTGAAAATTCTTGTAACAAATACGAATTGCATGCTCAAGGAAACAAATATAATTATATACATTTGTACCACTTGAAGGTAGATCATGACAGAAAAATTTAATGTAAATCTTATCAATAACTATGTATGAGAGAAACATTAGATGCATGTACATTGTTGCTTATGACCTATGGTTTTGTAATTATTATCATTGAGCATCATTTAGGCAATATAAGGTCATTGGTAAAACTGTTCACTTCTTGTCTTTTCCATGACTTTATAACAGTGAAACATACACTGCAAGCCCAGACTTGATACAAAGAAGGGAACCATTATTATCTGGGAGTGTCCTAAGTCAAGGTCAAGTACATAACTAGGTCTGACAGCAAAAAGTGTTATTTCTTTTCTAGGGCTTGAAAATTAGAAAGCCCATAGTAAGAAAACCTTTAAATACGATATGGCCTTATCCAATGGTCATTCAAACAAGGTTTAAGGAAGGAAAATTCTGAATTTCCATTTCAACAGAAAATTTCTTCAATGAAAGTATTCCATGTATAATGAAAGGATAATGAGCAATTTTGAAGGATTTAGATCAATATAAAAGTTTATTGTTATATAAATGATGAAAGTTGAACAAAATGAAATTCACATGATTGGTAAATGATTAGAAGTTGACCTTTTTGCACTTAAGACTTTTTGGAAGAGTTGTCTGCCCTTTGTAAAAATAAGAAAAATCTAATTTTCTAAAAATGTGTGTGGTCAATGATTAATTTTATCTCATATTTTCATAAAAAGAAAGTGCATGTAACTTTCTACCAGAGATTAGTATGAAAATATAATTTGTTTTTAAAATATTGTAATAAAACAAGCTTTTCCCATATACTTCAATGTTAAATTATAGGTGAAATAAATCAAACAGTAAAAAAAAAATTGAAAATTCCTATGGTGGATTATTTTTATTTGATGAGCCCTTCAAAATGATACCATGATTACAAATATTCCACCATCCATTTATTAGATATGAGATATGTTCATTATACATTGAATACCTTAACTATTCTGACATCTGTAGATATATTTGTGGAGATTGCTATTTCTAGTTATAAATGTACTTGTTCAGTTTCTAGTTCATCTTGATAAATTTAGAAAATATTGTTTTTGAAACTGCAGTTGAGCAATCATGTATTTCATTAAAATTATTTACAATTGGTTTTCTTTTCCTTTTGCAGATGAAACAGACACCAGATAGATGGGTTGCCCTTGAACAGAGAATGAAAAAGAAAGTTGAACCTTACAATAAAGAAGATTAAGAAACAGAAAGTGTCCAGTTGTTTATTAATCAAAAAAATACCTGGATAATCATACTTATAATGGTACTTCCTCAAAATCCGGGTTCAAATTAAGGAGTTTTAAATAATGAATTTAGATGTAATTCATTTGCTGCATGATTTTGAGATTGTACTTATTATATCTCTGTATGAATATCATTAACAGTGAAACCTTGATGATCAGTTGTAAATTTAATTATAGACAAAACTGTAGATATCTGTGAGGAACAAATTGCTGAGCAACACAGAATTTTATGAAACTTTTCATGAAGTTTTTATAAAAATTCAAAGTCCAATTCAAGTACTAGCATTGAAATGTATACATTACATGGATTTCATATGAAAATATAATGATATTCGCATAATATTCGCATGAATATCGTGCGAAAAACCTTAATAGTAGGTAACAATAATATTCGCATGAATATCGTGTGAATTATTTTTCATATGATAATCATGCGAAGTTCACATGAAAATCATATGATTTTTTCATGCGAATATCATGCGTGGTCCTTTTCGTCTCCTTTTCATGCGAAGAATTCGCATGATATTCATGCGAATTTCATGCGAGCCACTTTTCCCTGTGTAGACCATTCTTGGTACACTGGTTTTGACTACGGATAACTCAACTATCTATTTTGTATTGCTTATAGGAGTCGTGCAGCATTTCCGAAAGATATGCGAGGGAGAGAAAAAAAAGAGCTTCTCTAATGTAAGTTGACGTCAGTTACAGTCATTTCTATAATGAAAATCTAAAAAAAAAAAATACAGAAACAATAATTTTGATTTAAAAATCATAAAAAGCATACTCAACTTCCATGACGCAAGACAGGTTTATATCGAATAAATTAAGATCGCTCCACCCCCATGTGACTCATCGATGACGACGCTTGTTTTGGTGAAGCGGAGTCGTCGCTGGCAGGATACGTCCTCATTTGTTTAGGTAGAATCTTTGGTTAAACACATTGATGGTCATACACAGCGGTCTGCAGTAGCTGAATTTGGAACTCCTGTGTTTGATGATGCTGGGGTGCGCAGGATTTCAAAGTGTGTTTGTATTAATAATAGATATTGAAATACGTGATATAGTGTAAACCAACATTTAATTGCGGCTACTTTGCGCAGCAGGGTTAAGGTGTCCCGAGTAAAGTTAAAATAATCATCATAAAATGTACCTCGGTGCACTTCATACTATATGACGTCACAATATAAAAGTACGTCACGACGTACAGGTATATAGTTGTATCACGGGTAAAATGTCATAATATTTTCTCGCTATTTATTGCCGTTATCTAGTGTTCAAGCTGTATGTGTTTTAATCTGTTTGTCAGATGATCCCCCCCCCTAAATTTCTTCAATAATATATGTCTCATATATTTATATATAATATGTGAACGAAAGACTTGTGACCTTGATATCGCCCCCGATGTGTATAGTCATTTAGAATAAAGAAAACCAACGCATGTACATATCGACTCGTTACAGGTGAAAGATGACGATATTTTATTTCGACCTAGGCATATTCAGAAAGGTAACTAGTTGCAGATTTAGGATTTTGATACGGAAGGTACAATATTTTGCCTCCTTTAGATACGATTTGGATGTGAATGTGGAAAATGCCCAACATTTGAGTTGAGATTGTGGAAATTGCTATATTTGAGAGGATATTGTACCGATCCGTATCACTCTTTAAATTTACTATATTAATGTCGACATATCAAGCCCAAGCTGCAAATGGTTTGAGTGCATCTTTCACCTGGAACGAGGTGATAAACAACTAAAAGTCTAGCGGATAAAAATAGCTCTACGTCACTTGTATGACGACGTAATAGGTAAGCAAAGGATTTCCCCACGTGATACGATGTTTGTTAATGTATTGACAAACGATTTTTACTAAAAATATGAGACGCTTGAAAGAATTTTACTTTTATATGAATATGCTGTTATTGCTTGTTATTTTACCCGGGACACCTTAACCCCGCTGTGTGGTTTGCGACGAGTAATTGTCGTGATTGAACCTTTCCCCAGCTTATGACATTCAAGGACTGGTTTGCAACGAGAAATATTCGCATCGATGAGGTTCGTGCGAATCTCGCACGCGAATAAAATTTGGTTTACAGTAATGCTAGACAAAATAATTGTTTCATTATCATTGTTTGGAATGTTTTAAATGGGATGAGTGGTTGATTCGGCACTCCTGTGTGCTTGATTCGGTAAGTTGGGAAAAAGGTATTCCGTGACCTGAGAAAATATCAGGTTAGCTTGTCGCATTGGAATTGTCGTGCGCACATTTGCCGATGGTCAATGGAATTACCATACACCGCTTTCATGTCAATTCCATTGTATTGGGACCTTCAGCAAGCACAAAGGAAAGAAAAGGGTATCATACTATCTTTTGATATCGTAATAAGTGGTCAAAACTTAATGAGTGGTAGATACTCCGATTGGGAATTGACTAAGCATTGATAACGGTAGATAATTATGTATGACACTGAGATTTATTCCTACATGTACTAGACTACGCTGTGTTTCAATATATATTTAATTTGAAGACAAATTTTAGTCGAAAGTATCTTACATATTAGTTGTGGGACCATTTTTCCCACATACACATGCAACAAATGAACAAGTGCATATAGGTCAAATATTTTACCAAATGGTGAATTCCATTGTTGTAAACTGGTAACATCATCAGGGTAAAACAAAACTTCTTGGTTACATTGTAAGCGCATAGTACATTTTATTTTAGCACTTACAATATTATACAAATATGGTGCCACGAAAATCACCCGTTCTGTAGAAGTTGTAGATTGAAATTGAAATTATCCGACGACGTCCGGACCGCCGCCAAGAGATCTGCATAAAAGAAACAAGAACAGGAGTCAGGATTATTGAACTATTGGGAGTATTCAGTTGAAAGTCATACTACATACCATTCAACTGTCTATTGAAATCTCCTCTAACCTAACTTAACCCCACTCTACTCCTCTCTAATGTTCAAATCTCTAAATTTCATGCAAATTGTGCAACTTGACAACAAATGTGTTCGTTTCCATGTCATGATTTTCCAATGACAAAACGGCTGAACCTCACCAGAGTGTATTTCTAATTAATTTTCGAAAAATAAGATATATCTTTCACTTAAAGAGCTAGTGTAGAATCATTTAAATTCGTGGTGGCCAATTTTCGTGGATTGCTGAATTTTGTTCGGGTTCGTGGGGACGTAATTTGATGGATTTATATATTTGTAAAAAAGATAACTCTGGAATGTAATTATGATTCTTTATTCGTTGAGGATGTAAATTCGTGGGTGAGGGGTACCCACGAATTCCACGAAAATTGTGCCAACACGAATTTTAATGATTCTACAGTATATATTATTTTTAGAGAGATATCTCTTTAAATACAACCTATCACTGGGTCAAATGTTGTCTGACCTGTTTCATACCGATTGTTAAGCCGTTCTTGGCACACTGATTTTGACTGCGGATAACTCCGTTTACCTGATCAGGATATGGGGCACACGACAGGTGTGACCGGTCGACAGGAGATGCTTACTCCTCCTAGGCACCTGATCCCACCTCTGGTATATACAGGGGTCCCTGTTTGCCCAACTGTCTAATTTGTATTGTTTATAGGAGTTATGAGATTAATCACTGTTCGTTATATTCACCTTCCATCTCTCTAAATGAAAGAGGTATCTCTTTTTTCGAGAAATATCTCTTACAACTAAAATATCTCTCATTTTCAATAGCTATCTCTTTATATAAGATATATCTTTGATGTAGAGGAAATTCGTACAGAGATATCTCTTTAAATGAAGAAAATTACTAAAAGATATATTTCTAGAGTACAAGAGCTATATCTGTAAGTGAAAAAGATATTTCTCAAAATGAGAGAGATATCTCGTTTTAGAGATATATCTAATGAAATAAAGATGTCTCTGTCATTTTAAATCGATGTCTCTTTAAGAAAATATATATCTCTTTAATTTATAAGAATATCTTGCTTTTTTAATAAATAGTAAAAGGACTTGAATGTAATTCATCAAAGTAATTTTGCAGCATGTACTGAAATCCACCCAGAGTAACTTCGGTCCAACCCAGGTATATTTCCGTATACTCCTGTTAGACTTTGATAAGATAAATCTGCTACTTCTTAGCAGCCAAAATGATGAATTTTTCCCCCGGATATTGCATATTTCCCCAGTGATTTTCATTGTGAGCAAAGAAACAATGTGGGTCTAGCCAAAAGTCACTTGATATGGCAAATATTCTCCCCATCCAAAGACTTACAGTTTATATGCTAATGGATACAGCAAAAGTAAATGGATTTAGAATTCACAAGCATCGTGGTCTGCTATCACATGCTATACGTGACCACATTAAGCGAAGTATTGCGACATAATGGAACACAGTGCTATAAAACTAGACATGGCATTACTCGGTCTCACAGATGAAATTGTACAGTGTGTGACATTCAGCGTCGTTCCAGTGGAAATGTAGATGCGATCCAAGATGAGCACAATTTTCATTTATCCCTCCATTGGGTTCGTGTGAAGTAGCATACCAGTCAGTGAAGGTAAATTTTTGGTTTGTTGAAAGCCAGAACCAATTACCCTCAACCAACATGTCAGTTCCCCCTATCCAAAAGCTGCCATTTCCTGCAGGACCGCCTGCGTGAACTGTTATGAAATTAGAAAGAACCAGAAATGAAGCTAAATATTGCAAATAGCTTTAATGCTGTTGAAACTATAGTGGGTTGATAACACAGTTCATTTACAACACATACTGATTATCATGACTGTACTGATGAGTTGAATATATACAAACCATACACACACACATACATAGTTATATATGTGCAAAGAACGAGTTTAAAAGAATCATAATAATCAACGATCAGTTCCTGCTAGTACTTTCGCCTTACGACTATATGGCCATTTTATCTTGATTTTTTTCATAGTTACATGGTAACGTTGAAAAGTAAACGTTCATTGTGACATCATAATAACGTCGGGTAGCTGTAGAACGCAAAGTCAATTGGGTAAGGTATACATTGTGATATCAATCGGTCTTCTGGTATTCTTTTTTTCCCAAAATAGCTCTTAAAGTTTATTGTTATTTCGGATGTCAAACATTTCGGTTGAGCATCACTGAAGAGACATTATTTGTCGAAATGCGCATCTGGTGCATCAAAATTGGTACCGTATAAGTTTTACATTTTACATATATAAATATAGGTAGGTATATATATATATATAGACAGATAGATATATAAACATATACAGATATAATAGGTATATCTGGATACCTAGACTGAATATATTCTGTCCCAATGGCATGAACAAACCCAATGACTTCACCAGAATGAATGTGGCCTAGCTTCACCTAGTTATTACTCGGTGTTGTTCTGTTTGTTTTACATTTTTTTTGCCCGCTAATTTTTGTTACAGCATCATCTTTAGCAGTCCGTTTTACATCTTTTTTATTCATTGTGTATTCATTATTATTCAGTATCTATAGTATCCTTACTCAGTCCCCCTAATTATGTTTGTCTCGGTTTTTTTTTTTTTTTTTTTTTGGGGGGGGGGGTATTATTATTATTATTTTTTTGCTGTATTCCAATATCAAATTGTATTGATTTATTATTCTATTCAATCTTTTCATATTATTTTCATCACAGTTCAACATTAGTCATTTAACATTACACCTCCAGATACGAAATATCCATTATAAGCCGTCATTATAATATGTTAACATACCCTTTAGTTTACCGCTTAATTAACTCGTTCTTTGTTTTTGACTTTATCCAGTGTAGGCCTTATTAGTTCAGTTCAGTCTTGAAGCTCGATTAGAACATACTTTTCTATTGTCACATATTACGCTCAATATTTTAATATTTAGACATTTTGTTTGTTATCAGCTTTTGCAGTTTAGTTGTAGTGTTAGTTTGTTTTCCTATTTAGTTTTCTTTTCTGTGTAAACATTTTATCGTCCTAAGGAAGGGACAGGTTGTCCCGAAAATTTGACAATTCACTGTTGTTCTTGTATTAGAGCAGATACTAACTGTGTAGATGATTGGTGGCGTAATCTATGAGGAAATTGTTCTCCTGCTGTGATTGGATCTCCACAAGATATCCTCCAAGTTCAGTACACATTGACTGAAAAGAACAGCAACAAATTAAGTCAGCAGCTAGTTTTTGGGTGAGAAAATAAAGTTTAAACAGTTTAAACCTGAGGCTTCTTGTATTGTTAATTCCTTTGGAAATATACATGTACATGTAATTTCAAAATTGAGGAATCATAAAACGAATACCAAAACGAATTGGCGTTGTAGTGCTTATAGATCTACAGTGTGACAATTTTGCAATGAAACTCTACATGTTCTTATGATCCAATAGTATAAACCTGTTTTTTCGATTGTCGATTTGTATAAATTCAATATAAGCAACGCAAATCAGTTTATACAGTACATTAATACAAGCATATGCTTTCTAGTATTACAGTACAGAATGTTTTAATCGGCATTTTTGCACGTAAAATACGCAAACAAGTCATCATATCGGAATTCAGAGTTTATATGAACAGCGTAGGGGTATTGCAAGTTTCTATTATTGCATAAAATTACATCTCATTGTCTTATAATTTCAGATGGAATATTAAGTCTGTTTATGGGGGTATTAATCCATTTTTGGTCGAGAAACTAAATCTATACACAAGCATTGCGGTTAAATGAGATAGACCTTTTTATAAAGGCAATGTTTTGTTTGGGATAAAATATATCAACCGAATTCATTAATCCACAGCACTCCAGTTAGTTACAGGGCTTCATTTTTCTACTATGAACTACAAAATTGAAATACATGTGTAAGGGATAAAACAATTGATAATATTTAGATAAAATAGAAATGTTAAACTATGCATGTATAACTTTTTATCAAAAATCTTTCTATTGTTAAACTTACAGTATACTCATTTACACATTTTCTAAATTGCCTCAACTGAGTATTGTGGTCCATGTCAATGGTCTTTTTATCACATTGTTTACTTTTCGTTATTGGGAGGGGGGGTTATCATGACTTTCTTTCTATGACTGTTTAAATTACCACACCCTGTAGGGCCTTACCACAGATTCAGCCCAGCTTTCCTTCATGTGAGTGACGAACAGGTAACAGGAGGCACCAGAGTTGACCCAGGGATTCCTACACAATCCTCCAAATGCAGCGACCACAAGGCCTTAAGTATCAAGGTGTTATGTAATGTACATTACAAATGTGTCTCATAGATCATAAAGTGTTGGTTGGTTAGTTGTTTTACCTCCAGGATTTCCCACTCATATTAAGAAGTCACCAGCTGTAACTTTAGACCTAAGCTTATTCATGGCTCTAGCAGTGGAGGATCTCTAATATTTTGACATCGCCTGTCATGGCACGGGACATTCGTTGTTTTGTTTTTAAAAGATCCGAAAGACCCGTGATTCTCACTTCTCGCCGAGAGTTTAGCGAAGGATCAATCACTACAAGTCTATGTTTACGTCTCAGGTGTGGCGCGGTCATGGTATAAGCGGCGCTCCAACTCACGACCTCGCGGTTACGAAACGAAATGTCCACTTGAGCTACTGACTAATACATACAATGTACAGCAACAGGATAGATACATGTACATATATCAATGAATAGATGCATTATATAAACATGGCATTATTCAAATTCATACGTATCTCTAATTATTTAGGGTGATTTCCAGCACGAAATGAATTAACAATGAATAACACGCCAAAATGATGGTTGTCCAGATTTCGTTCCGTAGAATATGCAAACGACCTCTGGCGGAAGTTTACCAGTTTCGTTGTTTTAAATTCTCAAATCAAATAACAATACAATTAGTATCATTTTTTCGTCAGTATCATCATTTAACTGAAAAGTACAATATCATATAATATTCGACTAGGTATTAGGACAGAGATAGTATTCCTGCACACACACGTGTACATGTACGTCACGGTAGCTCATTGGTAGAGCATTTACGTCATAAATCGGAAGTTGTGAGTTTCAGCCTCGCTCGTGCCACGGCAGCGTCAAACCTAAAACGTAAACATGGGTAGTGATTGCTACTTCGCCAAACGCTCGAAAATCAGAGATGAGAATGAAGAGTCTTTTGAATATGGCCTTTAAAAAGTCCCGTGTCGGGGCAGACATTCGCAAGTTAAAAAACCCTCACTGTTACACTATCCACGTTTTAAAAAAAGAAATTAAAAGAGTAAGACAAAGATTTCCCTCTGGAGTTTATTTTATTCTCGCAATTAATTGAAATGTGATTTTAATGTGAATAAGAATAATTCGGTTATCTAATTTTGTAAGAATGTTTTTACAACATTTATTAATTTGAGAAGTTTTAAAACTGTCTACATTGCAATATTTTTAGTGTTAGTCGTACGTTCTATTGTGAAACATGACCCAATCGCTAACGATAGGTCTATATTTGGTGTACTTTACCTGCAACTGGTGACGTCTCTATTTGAGTGAAGTATTCTCAAAGGTACGTAAAACAAACAAACGAAATCAAAACTAATGCATATGTACATGGAAAGTACATGAGTTCATACCTAACACATTATTGGTAAATATTATCCATTGCTACAAAAGCTAGAATATTTATGATAGAAAGGTTACTTACCGAAAAATACTAAAAGACGAACCACCATATCCAATGTGTGACGAAAATGATATTTCGCAAGCTTACGATTACACACGACCCTTTAATGATAAGATATTTGTGTTATACACATTTGTCATCTCTCATGATGAGCAGGCGCGGATCTAGATGTTACGGTGGATGAACCTCCCCGGTGAAAATGCCGGCAAAATATGTCTTTTTATGGCATTTAGTGATTAGCACTTGAGGGCAAAGGAGTGTCATGTGGGTCCACTTCGGATATCTCTTTGTTCTGCACCTCTTGTGTAATAACATGAAAACACCACTCTATATTCAATATGCACAATTGCAAAACCAAAATCAAAGTTGATTGACACACGTGTATTTATCCATCAATTTGAAAAGAATCAGTGCAATCTAAATCACAATGAATATCACGCAGGAGTAACGGACGTTTTAACCTATATTCAGGTACTGAACTAATGAATTTTTACAACCTCAATGCGTCTAAATGTTTTGAACTTATATATGAATTTATTTGTTTAATTTAAATAATATACGTCATTGACAACACACTGAAAAACGTTGAATTTCAGCTTTAACAGTTGTCGATGATATTTAATCATCCGATATCAACGATTATCGTCCCCAATGCAACGCTATAGGCAACTGCTTTGATAAATTTATGATGTCCTTATGCTAAGGTGTGCACCTCCAATTCCCTAATTATCGCTGCTCCACTTTTAAAAGGATGGACATGGCACCGATCATGTAATTGAAAATATCACATCAGAGACTTCACATAACTTAGTGCGGCACCGACTGGGTACATGTTATGCGATATCACAGTGATTATGCCCTCAAATCCCGGAACATAAGAAAATCGATGCTGTCTGTATTTGTTTCTATTTTCAGCAAATCTTTCTGCCAAATTTGAAGCTGATGAAATATTCTGTAGAATTATCTTCCGTATATATTGATAAGCATTACAGGAATTGTTTTGATGAATATATAGTAGCGAGAGTGCACGAAGTTCAATGCCGCCTAGATTAACAATGAGATCAGCCGTGACATACAACGAATATAGATAACATTTATTGAACATGTAAAGCTTATACGGGACCAATTTTAATGCACCAGGGCACCCATTCACAAAATATCCTACGACTAAGATAAAAATTTATGAACACTGTAATTTTCTTATTTTTCATTTCTTGTAGATTTTCTCAATAAATATGTAAAGTACATCCATGGCTTATAAAACTTTAATACATACTTATGGCCTTCTGATCGGATTTGGTTATCAGACGGGATTATTTTTTCAGCTTAGTCGTAAGATGTTTTGTGAATAGGGGCGCAGATGCACATTTCGACAAATAATGTCTCTTCAGTGATGCTCAACCGAAATTTTTGAAATCCGAAATAACAGTAAACGTGTAGGTCCTAAGAGCCATGTTTCCAAAAACAAAATCATGTATACGTTTTCGTCTTCAAAGAATTTCAATGCAGAGTGGTATTTAACAAAGTAATCTTTTGGATTGTTGACGATTGGCACATTAATCCTGACTACGGATAACTCCGTTTGACTGATCAAGATACAGGGTTCACGGCGGGTGTGAGCGGTCGTCAGGGGATGTTACTCCTCCACGGCACCTGATCCCACGTCTGGTGTGTTCAGGGGTCCGTGTCTGCCCAACTATCTATTTTGTATTACATATAGGATTTATGAGATTGATACGTGTAACTGTTCCTTATCGTCACCTTCCACTATATACAGTGTATTGCAAAATATTAATCAATAAGAAGTTCATTTGAATAGAAAAATGTGTTTTACAAAATGTTACAATAATGTATAGTTATACGAATTTAGCTCCAGTTTTTGGCACTCTAGCTTTCCTTTTATTGTTTTTTTGAATTTCCAAAATTTCGGTTTGAGCATCACTGAAGAGACATTATTTGTCGAAATGCGCATCTGGTGAATCAAAATTGGCACCGTATAATCTTAACATATGTGATCCATTATACATGTATATTGCAAAGTAATAAGGAATTGGTATATCATTTAATTAGGGAAATATATTTTGCAGGTACAAATTAAAACGTAATACATTAGTTCACTTTCTGAAAACAATCCTGTAATGGTGCGTATCTACAGATCGGTCTTTGTCTTCGATATGTACGAAGCTATATCCATTGTCTGTAAGAAATTGTTTTCTGTCTTCGATTCCCCAACTAGCCCCGTGTCCCACGGCAGGCTTTTTCGACAAACTATTCGGTAAGCAGAAAAATACGCTGTACGGTAGATGATTCTGCGGAGCCTTTTGACCAATATTTTCGGACATGTTTGATGACACATTGGGGTCAAATGCTACGATATATCCACTTGGTTTTAGAATACTATCTACTTGCGAGAGAACTTCAACAGGATTTGGTAGGTCATGCAATACCTCCATCAAAATGACAATGTCAAATTTTTCCGACCAGCGAGATTTAATGTCATCATCAAATACGGCAAAATGTATATTAGGGTGTATCGACGAAGCATTGCAGTACTGAATTGCGTCTGCGTCAATGTCTGTGCCATATATGTCAAACTGAGGACAACAGTCGGCCAATTCCTTCCCAAGTTTTCCATAACCACAACCAAAGTCAAGAACACATGTAGGCGACTCTGTTGATTTAAAAAGTTAAAAAATGAATTTATTATTAATGACACTTTTAGCGATAATGTTGTGTTAAACAACCTGTTTGATCTCTATAGAAGAAAAAGAAGTAGGTCCGTGAAAATCAGACTTTAAGACCTTACTACGACCTTACTTTGCCTGCTGAATTCTTCTGTAACACATATGCCAACATAGCATTGGCTCTTTAATCCACTGAGTATGAAAAATTGCATACAACTAGTTTGATTGAAGATACTATTAATATACATAACTTTACTATCACCGTTGTGAAGTACAACATGAACAGATACACATAATGAAATATGCGAAATTTGGATTTGCAATTTTATGCATATCGACAAATTAATTTAATGCGAGGATAATTAGAAAATCCTGGGTAATGAAGTAAAAGACATTCATGACATCGCAATTAAGAACCTTACCAACAGCGTGTAAAATATCCAATACTTTGGTTGTGTAGTCCTCTTTTATTTCATAGAGGAATCGACTTAACCTACTGTTTTAGAATTGAAATGTTTTGAAGGGCGGATTTCGATAGTGATCGTATTTTATTCTTTACGTATATACAATCAACACATCCACATCAGCTTTACAGTAATACAAGCACACCATAAGCCATACGAATACTTACTTCTGGTTTCCATTTTATACTGAGATATTACTGGTTGTATGTTATCCAGAATCCACGATTGATTAATATGGCTTAATTCACTGTACTTCCCAAGCCATTCCAGTTCCATAGTCGGATATTGATACCCTAATAACAAACAAGAAAAAACACCGAATCAGTAGTAGAAAACAGCATATGTAACGAACATCAAAAGAACGTCGTTTACTACATGTGTATAGAGGGGATATTTGGATTCACATTCAGCCCGTAATTTTTTTCTGCATGCAAAAATGCTAGAAATAAGATGAATAATTAACTATAATAGTTACCGTAGAGCAAACGTAATACAAAAAACAATGTTTTTAAATCTCAACGCCACAAAACAATGATGACGTCACAAAGTCGTCATCAGTACAACGCAGATCATTCCTGCGTGAGTAAGATAGAGACAAGTCGTGGTTTACAAGAGTATATCATGTTAACTGACAACAAGGCTCATATGACAGACCGGGTATTATACGTTTTCTTCAGATTATTTTACTGTGTTCATTTTATAGTCTTGCGTGTCACTTTTCCAGCACTGGATTAAAATTGGTACGAAAGTATATATAGAAAAAATCAGTGTTTTGCACCAAAAGTAGTGGAACCTCGGATAAGTTTAGAAAAACAACAGTTATGCAGCAGTTCATCGAAGAAAAGTTCATTATTGAAAATAAGTAGTTTATCCTATGACCACCTTCCAAAATAAATTCTCAGATCTGAAAATCTTGTCTCGTGAGGATATGGGTTAGAATAGGTCCTCAGTACCCCTTGCGTGTCGTAAGAGTCACATCATTACGAACATTCAGTCGCGTCTTACAATAAGCAAGGGGTACTGACGACCTATTCTAACCCGCATATCCACAGACTGAATTATATATATGGTGCGTACTTTTGTTTTCATAGGTGAAAATAAGGAACAGTGATCAATCTCATAACTCATCTAAGGAATGCAAAATAAAGAGTTCGGCAAACACTGACCCCTGGGCATACCAGAGGTCGTATTAGGCGCTTTAGAGGTGCAAACATCCCCTGTCGACCAGTCACACCCGCCGTGAGCCCTTGATCAGGTAAACGGTGTAATCCTTAGTGAAAATCAGTGTGTCAAGAACGACCTAACAATCGATATGAAATATATCAGACAGCATTTGACCATATGATAGGTTGTATTGCATGATTCGGAGAGACTATCATAAACGCTGCAGTACAACTCACCTGTGTTGGTGTTTTTATTCTTCATGGCTGTCTCGAGTTTTGAGAAGCAATCTGCAAACATTGGCAAAACAGCGGAGGTATGCACAGCTTTCCGAATCCGATTTGAAGTCGGCATTCTGTATTTCCCGTTTTCATAATGTATGATGCATTTAGCAGACATGCACATAAGCCATTCTTCAACATATCTATTAATTTAAAAATAACACAGTATAAGTTGTTTGTCTTACAGATAATAAATGGCGATGAAATATCTTAAGGGAGCATATTTGTCCACCTATTGTGCTTCAGAATTAAAGGAAACGAGAAAAATACTTTTGCTGACATATTTCACGATAATGAGTTTCGAATGAAATGGTCGATTTCTTGTATTATAAAACATATTTATATACAATTATAATGTATAAGCAATTATGATTACTGTATGAATTAAGTTGCACAGCCTGTGATAGTTTTATGCATTAGATATCAATAAAATATATATAATTCTGATGAGGTATGATAAAAGGATCATCAAATGCATTTTCAGTACATTTACACGCGACGGAGAAGTGAAGATAGTGGGGAATTGACTTTGAAGAAGATACACGATAAGTACAAGTTACAATCAATGTAATGAAAGAATTATTTTGTTAAGGAGGGCATTACTCGCTACAACATTCATATATTGTATGTACAGATTTAAATGGTTTTGCTCTGTTCATAGTTTCCGGTGAAGTTGTCATACTTCCTCACTAACACTTGTTTCATTTAGCTCTAGAATTAACTGTGTGAATTGTATATATCTAACATAATTCATAAACTATACCTTAAGCCTCCGCAATATTGCAAAACCTCGTATCCTTCAATTCACCAATCAATTAAAAAGGTAGACATATTAATCGTTGCAAGAGACCATCACATAGTGTAACAGTTGTCTAATATTATCAGCCATTTCATGTAAATAATCAATATATCACACATCTACAGTTGAAGACACGCTAGATACAGAGGTTGATGGGAACTTTTATTTTACTTTTATATTCGAATACCTAAATACATGTACCAGTACGTAGTTAAAGAAATAGGTATATTGTTTACATGTTACATATATATGTCGCAAAGGCGCCCAATATTTGTATTGTAAAATAACAAATCCATGTCAAGCTGAAAATCAGCAACTATTTGTAAATGTCAAGAAAATTAGGAGAATAAATCTAGAATACAAATATACAAGTTATTAGCTTTAAAATGAATGCAATCATATGTTGTTGAGCTGCATGCACATGTATAATGTAATTTAGCGTGATTTCCAATAGTATCACTGCACAGTGTCAATTGAAGCTGTAAAATTTATTTCATTTGACAAAAATATGCGATAACCATAACCCACGATGCAGAGATGATATAATTTGCAGTCCAGCTATCTGAGGGTGACATCATAATTAAAATTTAAATTCATTGTCATCTCAGTCTTTCTTTCGGTGTTATTGTGTTGATATATTTTCCTTCTGTAGTAACATCCATGGACATCGATTACAGGTATTTGTACCTTCAAACAATGCCATGACAGAAAAGAACATACAGATTCGTTTTGCGAAGTCAAAAAGAGTAAAGTAAATGACATATTAAAAGATCGGATATTATTACATTTAGGATATCAGTACCTTAAATTCAAATTAGCCTCCTCACTGATCTCTGCCGCTGTACAAGGTTTTGACAGGCAATCCATAGCGTCAACGATTCCGACCTTGTACCCGAGAGCCAGCACCATAGCGTGAAGCCCACTGTTCACAGTGTCCTCTATCACAAGTTCGTAGTTCGCTTCTTCTGTCATTATCAGGGATTTGATGAAACTGACGTATTATCCCTTCTTCTCGTGTGGCAATTGCCCAAGGATTTTACTCGCGGACTGTAGGTTTTATATCAAATAAACTTGCATCTGTTTTAATTACACATCTCGGAAATGTACGGATATCCCATAAATGACTTATAAAACAAGGAAGTAGAAATACACATACACAGTATTCTGACCCGCCGTCTCCCAGTGAGATGCATTAATTTGTCAACAGATTATTTATGCTACCGTTTCTACTGGAGATGTCCTGTTATAATGTTTATAAATTATTCTGCGATGTATATTTAATGGCTGTTATAAAATTTAGAAATTCATTTCAAAATTAAGGATTATCTCCCTCATGCATAGCTCTTATCCTTGGACGAATTTGGCTCCACTTGTTTGGCACGCTGTTTTTGGCTATATTTAGATCTAAAACTTCATAGTTATTTCGGATTTCAAACATTTCGGTTGAGCATCACTGAAGAGACATTATTTGTCGAAATGCGCATCTGGTGCATCAAAATTGGTACCGTATAAGTTTTACATAGGTATACGTTGGACTTATTGCGTTTCTTAAAGAAAATACAACCGTTCTATGATCTTTTTAAGTTTGTTTCCCTGTTTGTTTATCTCTTTGTTTTACGTCACTTCGAGAATTTTTCTCTCATACGTCACAAGCGTCACATACGTCATACGTCACAAGCTGTAGGTGAAGTACCGCGAATTTAGACCTTAGGATGCGGCTTTCAAGATCAAGTCGTCTATTGTTGTTTCCTGTCAACGTTTATTAGTTCGCATTTCCTCCACAGAGTTGACACATTTCTAAATGCGCTCCATTAAAGTTTTCAGAGTTTGTTTTTGACGATGGAGTATTTCCAGGAGATTTTCTGAATCCTTTGATAGGCGTCGAAATTTTCCGCAAAAAGCACAGCAATACATATTTGATAATTATATGTTTAGAAAACGTTTGATATTGATGTGTGTTCACAGAGAAATTTCACTATTGTACCCTGCCAAATTTTGGTGATATAGATTAGAACTTGTAATACAGAGACAATAACATTATGACCTATTACCGTTCAATAATACAAAATGTATGCCGTAGTTCTTTTAATCCGAATGAAAATACCACTTTTATTTCATAAAGATTTCGAACTTCTTGAATACATGCTCGAAAACCATTCTCATTAATTGGTATTGTTAAACATATTGGCGTGTCATACGGGTATTTACTCAATTGATCTGTTCCTACCCATATCAAGACATGTCTATGGGGCCATATCTATTATGTCAACACCTACCGTGACTCCACTTAAGGACATCTGACTTTCACTTTTAATGTTTGATGCGATACTGGGATGGTACAATCAACACTTGACCTCATGGATACGAAGCAAGCGTCCTAACAATTAAGCTTCGACGACCGGTATATCTACATTTTCATTTTCTCTCTATAATTGTACCACTATGTTGATTTTCATGAAAAGGTATCAAATATATGTGTATCGAATTTGTTTTTTATTTTAATCTCTTTACTAATTTTACGTTTTTAAGTCAAATTAAAATTTTGTTTTAGATTATCCATTCTATGCATTGGTTAATTTTTCTTTCAACATTTATATACACCGTACATGTACTGAACAACCAGGCTTGGTATGGGGACACATAACCTTTATATACACCGTACATGTACTGTACAACCAGGCTTGGTATGGGGACAAACAACCTTTATATACACCGTACATGTACTGTACAACCAGGCTTGGTATCGGGACAAACAACCTTTATATACACCGTACGTGTACTATACAACCAGGCTTGGTATGGGGACACATAACCTTGACAACTCTAGAGACGGAACCATGTTTTTTTTCTGGAGAAAATATAATATTGAACGTTACGCATTTAAAGGACACTACATTCAATGAAAATAAAACTTCATGTAATAAAAAAGACAACACTAGTGTCTTCATCAAAATTAGACATTGTGTTCCGTAGATGAATAGGTGCGTTATTAGGAGTTAGTTTTCGTTGAGTTGAGTTCAGTTATAAGGATTATTTTCACCTTTTAACAAGTTATCCGATACCACTACTTCTGCAACAGTTTATTAAAAAATAGCAAACGGCGTACCAAGCGTAACCAGTCCCAAACCGAGTTACGTCGGATAACCCGATAAAAGTGAAACCAATCCTTAAATCTATATATACTACGATATGATAATCAGATGCATAAGCTCCATTTTTTTGTCCTTTAATACTGGTAAATCAAGAGATATTTGTCGTTTGCTTTTGATATAATAACCAGTGTGCCTTACTGTAATTTTCATATTTGAACTTGTTTTCTATCTATTACAAATAATTCATTAATTGGCAAAAATGACAAAACAATTCGTAATTTTAAAACGAGATAACTTGAATTTTATTATGAGAGGAGTGAATCACGATCGGAAGAAACCACACAAATCAAACCCATGTTCGTTATCTTTGCCTTTCATATTCACTTTATAATGGATTCGGAGTAGGACATACAAATTAATCTCAGCCCCCGTTTTCCTTATATCAGTTTTTAAATCGAGGTAAGCTACTGACAAACAAGTTGATGGTACAGGGATTTCAACAGTCTCGATTGAAGTCAGCATTTCGCAAATTCTATGGTCGTTATAACGATCTAGTTCGTCAATACAACCTCGCATTGGGTCAAATGCTGTCTGACGTGTTTCATGCCGATTGTTAAGCCGTTCTTGGCACACTGATTTGACTGCGAATAACTCCGTTTACCTGATCAGGATATGGGGCTCACGGCGGGTGTGACCGGTCAACAGGGGATGCTTACTCCTCCTAGGCACCTGATCCCACCTCTGGTGTGTCCAGGGGTCCGTGTTTGCCCAACTATCTATTTTGTATTGCTTGTAGGAGTTATGAGATTGATCACTGTTCGTTATCTTCACCTTGCATCTTGGTCACTGCCAGTTTGCAGTATGGGAGTCCTTTATATCTCGGTCACTACCAGTTTGCAGTATGGGAGTCCTTTTCCCTATCTGTACTCAAAACCGTAACACATTTTTTGGCTTTTTGATACATGCCTTTTTCACTCTTTATCCACCCCCTCTCTAAATTTTAAGGGAATGCGGGTACAAACCCTGTTGTCCCTGAGGTCCAATACTCCTATCTCTAATGAAATTGCAGATACGTGGAGTTCAATTAGAGAAAGGTATTGATACTTTGTTAGTTGTGCAAAACAAATTCAAAGTTTAATCCAATACGCAACTTCAGAGATATCAGCTCTTTTGTGATAGAGGTACGTTCAGTGTTCAGTTGAACGCTTGGGTGGGTACACGGTGTATACATATACTATAGACTAGCTATGTTAATACGAATAAAAGTAATGAAAGTGTAAATTCTGTTTATATCAGCTGTTGGTATACATTAAATTGACCATATCAAGAATAATATTTGATTGAATTAGGCCATTAAATTAAATATAAAATTATTTTTTATTTCCTCTTCTGCGCGAGTGATATTTTAATAAAAGAAAATGGTGATTATCGATTTTTGTTTGAGCTATTTTATTATCAAATGCTAATAAACTTACTAATATTGTGTGTCCCTGCAGTTTGGGTGGTTGCATGATGTCTGATAATCAGCGTTTAGGCAATATATCATTGCAGCAATAAGCATTTGTACCCATCGCGTGTGGACGACAGTATGTTTTGCGTCTCACTGTGCGTAAGAGTTCCACAATGGGAAAGAACTATTGGGCAACTCGGAAATTGCGTATTACATGGATTTATAAATCTATCAAACCTATCTTTAATTTTCCACTATTTGAACTCATCTGTAATTGAATTGGACATATATAATTTACTTGATGCAATTTGATGTTTAATGAATTTGAGATTACATAATTAAAATTACATGTATCTTTAAATGAACTGAATTCATTTTTAATTACTTTTAATTATCTCCAATTATCTAAATATGAGTTTAAGTCATAAAAACAATGATCAAATATTACAAAATATAGAATATTTCAAAATTCGAAATTCTCAAATGTTTGACACACTAAATCAAATTACGAAAATGTTGAATTCCATTTAAAATGGGTCTATTTCAATGAAGATTTGGTATATTTCTAATCTAACTAGATCAATTCATATCTACTCGTATTTACCTATCTTTAATTCGTTTAGTGACATGTTCAATAATTAGAAGAGAGGCTTAATATCAAAGAATACCTTAATGAAATTTCACTACTGTTTCACTTACAATGTATAGGAGGCCCTCTTATACGGAGTCATCACATTTATGCAGTATTCATTCCAAAACTGTTACTTTCGTATAAAACAACAATTACAACAAACAACAAACACCCATAATAATTTTCAATCAAGCCTTCAAAACTTCCAAATCCATTACATTGTTTCTACCTGTGTATGCACGGGTTTATGTGTTGTATTATGTGAAATTGTGCAGTCCATCCGATGTGGGAAAGTCGGTAACCGAAACCGTACTCTATGAAAAACATTGTCTTCTAACCAGGTATCTACCGTAAGTGCCACATAACCAATGAAATCGGCCGTTAAGTGCCACATAACCAATGAAATCGCCCGTTAGGTGCCACATAACCAATGAAATCGCCCGTTAAGTGCCACATAACCAATGAAATCGCTCACAAAGTGCCACATAACCAATGAAATCGCCCGCCTAGTGTACAGTGATACATGTAGGAGGAGAAGCAGTTAATGATGACTACGATATCCAAATACAGCACTGTGACGAAAACATGACATTTTCATTTATTAGATATATGTTTGCTAGTTTTGCAAAATACTGACTTTAAACGAGCCTGTTGAAACCCCTGAACCATTAACTTGTTTATCAGTAGCCTGTATCGATTTAAAAACTCTATGGTTTGCCCAACTAACTATTTTGTATTGCTTATTATTTGTCGAAATGCGCATCTGGTGCATCAAAATTGGTACCGTATAAGTTTTACATTATAGGAGTTATGAGATTGATCATTCTTCGTTATCTTCGCCTTTCATATGTTGAGTAATATGTCATCTAGCCCCAAGACCATACACTGAGAATAGACTTAAGTCAACATTTTGATTACTTATATCTTAAGATTTATCTAGGAGTTATGAGATTGATCACTTGCATTTAACCATCGAGTTTGTATCTCTGCTGGTGGACAGTCTGTCCCCGAGGATACTTGTCGCTCGATATATGTTCCTTCATGAATATATAGGAGTTATGAGATTGATCACTGTTCGTTATCTTCACCTTGCATCTAGCACAGATGTTTAAAAAACAGGTTTATAAAAAAAGAAATCAAATGCAAACATACACTAAAAAATTTAGATGTTAATGAAAATTCTTTCAAACGTTAGCTGGATTTGAGATTTAGACTTAAGATTATTATCAGTTTATGGTATTGAGGCCTGAACTTTGATGAGCAGATCGATGAATGCTCTATTCATAAAAGAAGGAAAGAAATCCGATACCTTGATTAACCGTTATCTTTAGTCATTGAAATAAACCATGTATGTGTAGTTTCCTATTTACAGAAGATATCCATATAAAACACATACAAACACATAATATCACACGTGCAATTACATCGTTATAACGACTATAGAATTACGAAATGCTGGCTTTAAACGAGCCTGTTGAAACTCCTGTACCATCAACTTGTTTCTCAATAGCCTGCTTCGATTTCACAACTGATCATACGGAGACGAAACTCATGCGTATTGAATCAGTTGAGAAACACCATATATATTTGAAGTTGACGATGGAGAAGCTGAAATACTCCCGTTTGTTATGAAGTTGAGTTGTTAGTTTCCCGTTAATATATATTTCTAATAAAATATCTTAGTATAAAGCAGAAGGGAACGACTCTGTGGTGTCTTTTATTTCGAGTTCACATGGATATATCTAATCGAAATATGAATGACAATTATTATTCTTAATTAATAGAGGTTTTGGTATAATATTTGCTTCATTATTCTTTTCTTCTAAGAGGAAACAAAATCCACCTATGGCCATTAGAATCCCTGATATATTTGGAGATTATATGGAATGTTGCTAAAAACGTAACGATATTTTTATTTTGATTCAAACGAATTCTCCTCAGATCCATATTGGACTCACCTGAGACTATTTTTGTTCTACGACGGGTGAATCTTTGACATTTGGGACTTTATAGATTTATCTGTAGAATATTGTGTCACTTTGCTCACAAGTGAGATTTATTTCCGTAGGACTGACCATTACATTGAAAAAAGATTTGAAGATGATGATGGTAATAGAGAACATGTCATTTAATTCTTTAGTAAAATCATCAACCGACTAATCCTCCTCCACCCATAGCTAGTTCAATCCTGTCAAATAAATACATAAACAAATTATATCATTTTAAAAATTACTTTCAGGGTATATATGCATATTCATATGATCCAATATTCACTCCATTTTTTATATGAAAAATATCTAGTGTATAATTAATTTCATAAAAGACCTTACTCTTTTTCACAGATAAAGCCATATTTCCGATCACAATAATCATCGTTCCAGTGGTGGTTTAAATTCCCCGCTAACGTCAGGCAAGCTGCACCTGCACCATTGGCTGGTTCTCCAGGGGACCACCCTAAGAATGTCATTGGGCGCTGATTGCCAACCCATATCCAATTGCCATCTGAGAATGCATCCGTGGCGCCTAACCAGTATGTATCTGTTAATTAAACGTTTGTACTACAATTAAACGATCCCGTTGACTCGTGTTATAAATACGTTTATTACTGGTTGTAATTGTCTAGTGGAAAAAGGCGCTTTCTTTACAACAGGAGGGGCCTATGTTCCATCACTAACGGTGGAATAAAAATTAAGACAATCAAAATGGGTAGCACCTATTCCATCGCCAAGTAAATGACACGAGTCATCAGATGTCATTAAAGTTATATCTTTAAAAGAATCAAGGTCCTATGATACAGTAAGTATTTTGACGATGATGAACCCTCACTGCTCCAGCCTTGAGCACCATTATGATTTATCAGTTAATATTGTGTCATTTCGACTGAATTTGGTGACTTATAATTATGAGTAGGATCAACATGAAATATTCTTGAGTGGGACATACAACAAACACATTCATATTTCCTACCGTGATTTGTTCCTATGTGGTTTCGTAAGAAGTCATTTTCATCCTTTGTATCAACCTCCACCAGGAAAGAACTGAACCTCTCGCAGAATGCCTGTGTTGAACATGCAACTCTTTTAAATGCAATACCTAATTAAGGAATATATAATGGAAATAGTGTAAAAACGTGTGTTTGTGGTACGGCATGCGCCCCGATCATGACCAAGTCAATTCTGGCAATACTTTGACAACTGCTATATGAATGTGGGAAATAGACGGCGGAAAAGTTGAAGTTTTGAGAAAGAGAGGTCAAATTGCCAATAATGTACAATTTCAACCACAATTCCGATATGAGCTAATTGCTTACCCCTGCTTCGATCCAGTCGGTTTTGATATCTTTAACAAATCCATAACACGAGCGCCCATGTAAGTACCATGAGTCAGGACATGGATTAAATGATGCCCCATGAACTGTTGCAGTGGCTGAAAGGACTAAAAAAGAATTCATGTCCTGAAGAGTGCAGACGTCTAAATTCCGGAATAATAACCTGACACAGAACTGCGAGTATTACACCTACAGTGTGTGTGTTATTTGGAAAACAAAATAAAAAGTTATTTCTAAATGTAATTGTGAAGATATAGAAAAGCTCGAAATGAAATATTGATTTACTATGCCACATGGGAAGCTTTGACCAATAGTTAACCGTAAATATAATTTGATATACTAATGCTCAAGAAATAAACTTCATTTTTCAAATATATCAGGGCATGAACTATGATGCTTCATGCCGGCGTACTCCATGAAAATTATGTTGGCGTGAAGCATTGCAGTTCATTCGCTTTTGCATGTTCAAAAGTAAAATTTGTTTCTTACATTTACATTTTACTAAATTGTTTTAGCTATATTTATAAGCGTTTTGTTTATAGGTACAGTGTATTAATAAAAAATGATTATCATTACAGTTTGTATTGAAAATGTGAGCATAAACAAGTGAAGATAAGGCAAATTGATCAATTTCATAAATCCTTAATTACATAGGGTCTATCTTTTATATTAAAAATGAAATCACAATATTTTGCAAGATGAACTCCAAAAAGCAAATGTATATTATTTATTATGAGTTATATATAGTTGCAGCGCTTTGAAATTGAAGTCCTTTTGACGTTTTAGTCCTTTATAAAATGTTTCTCTGGAGGACAATATATTAAACTGGTACCCCGCTGATTAGTGGCTACACACAAGCATAGGACGCAGCTGTGTTAAGTAGGTCCATAGAAATATATCAGGAAAAAAAGCATTAATAAACAGATCAATTTGTGACAAATTCTGTAAACACAACCCTTTTATACAAAAACAATATGTATATATCATTAAGTGCATATTGACCTCTTATACATGTTTCACCAGACCGACAGTCTCAACATCAACTCTCTATCACGTGATCAAATGTCAAGATAAAAACGTATCGTGTATGTATGAATCGTAGAATTGGCACGATATTCAGATATCAATGCAAGTTTAAGTTAATATAACTTCAAAGCATATTAATTTCTTAATTTGAAAAGTGCTGAGAGGAAACTTATTGTGCCTTGTAACATGTCTAATTTTTGCATTGAATATGCAAGATGCAGCGATTTTTGCACATACGAAGTTGAATCTAGCCTGAAAAACATATTTTCTGTTGAAGCCAGAACTTGCTCCCCTAACTTTCCTTTGGCACTGAAGTTCACATGTCACATAAATGAAACATCTTTCACTTAAAAACCTCGGGGTGTCGTGCCAATGATGAAATTTTTATGTACGGAAACCCTGTTTATGCAAATGAGTCCATTGTTAAAGTAACTATACGTGTAGATTAGGGGTGATATCAATATCACAATATAATATGGGTATTGCTTTAGCATGTATGCTATATAAAGATGAAATTGAAACTTTTTCAATATCAAAGAGAATTAATATAACCCATTTGACAGAAACTTTTACGCGATTGCAGTTTACCGTTTGACAGCGGTGGTAAATAACGAAACAATATTTTGACATTTCCTACCACAAAAGGACTGTAGATATGTACGTCATGACCTTCGTCATGACGTAATTTTCATTGTGACGTCGTGCAATGTGCCAGTGCGGTAAAGTATATTTATGTACAGCACTGGTATTAAAAATTTTATGGAAAAAGCCTTAACTCAACCGCGGAGATACGAAGTCAATAGGTACCAGTTTAGGAAAATGTGAACAGGGAATTTTTTTGTAATTAGTATTGTATCATATGTTTTTGTAAATATTCTGAAAAACTTTTTGTGATTTTCTTGTTATGATCTTTAATTTCACCACCTTTTTGGAACATGCAAAATTTTACCAATGTCTTAGACCCTACGCCTTTAAAAGATACAAAATTAACACGGACACAACTGAGTATGCATTAGGTGCCCAGGAGAAGCAAGCTTACATGTATCATATCATATTAACAAGGATACCACAATATGATTTGTATGAGGTACGCGTGCTCTTTTGTCGTCGGTAGAACAGTAAGGACACACACGGACCAATGTCGACCTCCAATAATTGTCTGCTGAACTTTATATCATATTTGCTTTCCTTAGAGCACCGTTGTAAAACATTCTTACCGAATAACGAAGTTACAATATCCATGGTGTTGAAAACTTGTGGTGCAATTCGCCTACTACTCAGCGATAGTACAACAGCCTTATCGTTCTAATTTTGACCTGAATTCACTGTTGTACGTGTAGCCAAAACATTCCATAGTGACCTGTAGATTAGCAATATCTCTAATCAAAAATTTAAAACACTTACAACGAATAAATGTAGTAAACGTGAATTTACTATTGTTTAATCTAATTCCAATACAGCTTTGATTTCCTATGAAATATTTAAGATCAATTTTGATATCATCGTTATCCATATTGAATACTTTGATAGTATAGGTACGTACTCAATTCCGATAGTTCATCACTTGGATTCAATATGGATAATATGTTGGTTATTGACTTTTTCAGTATTTCAGTAAACAATTTTTGAATAGATTAAATACGTTTAATGATAGTTTTAATAACTTAATATCCTAAATTAATGGTTTCGTAAACACTCCATACAATACACAAATTAAAAACATCATTTTAGTTGATCCAAAATTTTCATATATATCGATATACCGTAGTAAAAACAAAGTTAATATATGTATCTATAATGGTAAATTATTTGATACTACATTTTAATTTTGAATTAAGGATTATCTCCCTCATGCATAACTCTTATCCTTAGACGAATTTGACTCCACTTGGCACGCTGTTTTTTTTGGCTACAATAGCTCTAAAACTTCATTGTTATTTTGGATTTCAAACATTTCGGTTGAGCATCACTGAAGAGACATTATTTGTCGAAATGCGCATCTGGTGCATCAAAATTGGTACCGCGTAAGTTTTACATGTATAAGGACGTATGGTAAAAACTCACTACGGTCCATAATAATTGATATCTAGAGTTAGTTTTACTGTGGATATAACTTATTTCAATATTTTTGTTAGAGGATATCAATTTATCAAGTAACATAATCTTTTAGACTTCATGCAAGGTGAAGATAACGAACAATGATCAATCTCATAACTCCTATAAGCAATACAAAATAGATATGCATTCGTTACTGTACAGAGTGCACCGTTTTACAGATTTAAACTCATCTCTCAATCACTTTATATTAAAACAGTTTATGTACAATTAGTTGTCATTTAACAAGTCTTCAGAATAGTATGTCTTATGAGCCGGTTATGCTGTCTTTTATGAACACATTTCAATATTATGCGTCTTAATTATGGCGTCATAATGTACCCCAGTTTACTTTATTTTGCAATTAATGTGATATATCTAATTTGTTATATTTTCATGGCATAACTGTTGTCTTGTTCATAGATATTGTAATAAAGAATGGTATCGATCTTGCGCAATCAATCATACAAATATTATGTAAGCTTTTTCTGATCAAGTTTGTTTTCCCTGCAAGCTCCAAGATCGCATGGTCAGATTTGTTCTTAAAGATTGTTTAGATAATTTTAGAAATTATAAAGTTTCCATACATAACCCATGTGCCTAATCTAATAAAATTCATAGCATTGTATTAATCAGTAGAGCTTTGTTCCATACACGTTTATAGATATACCAATCATCAGGCATTGTCTGTCCATTATCTGCTAAACATTTCGAACAATAAATGCACTTTTATATACATTTAGTGTTATAAACTGTATGCCTTTCCCCGTTTTTACTTTAAAAAGGCGTTTAAAAAGACATACATCTACGATTGGCGATTTTAGAAATTGTAGGGGATGTTTACTCCTCCTAGGCACCTGATCCCACCTTGGTATATCCAGGGTCCGTGTTTGCCCAATTCTCTATTTGTATTGCTTATGGGAATTATGAGATTGATCCCTGTTCGTTATCTTCACCTTTGATATAAAAGTTCACCAAATTATAAATTTGAGATGTAAACATTGCTTTCCGATAAAACTAAATGATAGTCTGTATTTTATTTACATTCTTTACATTGGTAACTTTTCTAATCAATTAAAAGCAGAAAAATTATAAATCAACATGGCATTAAAAGATTGAAATCACTTTGCAAGAAACAAATATTTCTCATTACATTGATTTTTAAACACCAATCTAGAATATTGAGGGTCAAAGGAATTATTATCAATATCAAGAATAGTAAAACCATGTTCTGTGATAAAATTTCGTCGATCTTCAACTCCCCAGCCAGCCCCATATCCAACAGCTGGACTCTTTGACATACTGTTTGGTAAACAGAAGAACACGCTGAATGGTAAATGAATCTTTGCAGCTTTGCTTCCAATATTTGTCGAAATGTCAGAGGATATATTGCGATCAAATGTTACAATATATCCATCAGGTTTGAGGACTGTTCTTAACTCTGATAAAACTTGCCCTGGATCTGGAAGATCGTGTAGAACTTTCATCAATATGATGACATCAAATCTATATTCAAAATCGAAGATATGTCTTTACTACTTGTAAAATGAATGTTTGGACACTTGTATGTTTTCTGGCAGTGACGAATGGATTGTTTGTCGATATCCACACCAGTGATATTGAAATCTTGATATATTTCTGCAGGTTGCTAACAGAGTCTTCCGTATCTACAACCAAAGTCTAAAATGTCCTTTATTTGTTCTGCCAAGTAAATTACAGTAAAATAATCTGTATCTCGAATATGGTTTATCGCGAATACCCTGCTTGAGTCGAAGTCGACCGCCGGTCCCGGCCGTTTTCCCCATATAAATGATTATAAAAAACTTCTGATATTTCGAACACGGTAATCTCGAATATTCCGCTTATATCGAAGTATTTCCAAGGTCCCATACCCTAAATTCACCCGGTTTATCTCGAAATGCAGTCAATTTTCCGCTCTGCTTCCCATATCAGGCGTCGTTAAGACACACATTCACACCCGCGGATACATCAATTATAATTAATGACCGCTAATCCAAGCTCGCCTTTTCCGAGTAGACTCAGGTCGCCATAAATGGTTCAACAGCTTGGGTGATTAGTGCAGCCGTCCAACATTACAGCTAAAGTTCACCACCAATTATGAACTAACACACCCGATTCCAAAGATGGTGTTTTGAATGACACACGCTCTATCATTAACATGTGGGTTAGATAAACGCACAAAATCGTCGAAGTACGCTTGAAGGTAATGCTCTTAATAAGGATAATGCATTTAATAATACACACTTCATCATTAACTCTAGTACAGAGAAAACACAAACAATTATTTAATAAACATTTAAAAGTGGTTTTTTTAATCCGTCTTTTTTTGTTTGTTTTTTTATTACAACGCATTACATTACATTACAACTACATCCCAGTCGAGCCTGGATATCAGTAAACTTAAAGTAAGCATACAGGCACGATCATCTTAATTTTGAAACACATTGTGAATTCAATTGGATGTTTATATATATTAAAAATCCGAAATGTAACCGGTCGACAGGGGATATTTACTCCTTCTAGGCACTTGACCCCACCTCCGGTGTGTCCAGGGGTCCGTGTTTGCCCAACTATTTATTTTGTATTCCTTATATGTAAAACATAGATCACTTTCCTTATCTTGACATTTCATACAATTTATGATATTAGGCATCTTTATCCTGATCCATCCGATTTGCAATCTCAATAATGTTTCTCAATAATCGAAAACGTTCCTAACTAAGGGGAGTAACATGTACCCCGGCGTTGATATTTTATACTGTAAATACTTAAGCAGGTGACGTTACTGTTTCTTTCAGATGGATCAAAGATGTCAGGGATACTGAAAGCACAGCATTTTGGTCTTAGTATTCGGTCAGTTGAAATACAAAAAATTTCCTAGCGGCCCTCATTGACAATATCGTCGTGGTCTTTGGTGATCAGGTCTTCCGACAGTCTGTTGGAATTCCCATGGTCACGAATTGTGCTCCTTTGTTAGCTGACCTGTTTGTATATTCATATGAAGCATCATTTATTCAAAAATTTCTACATGAGAAGACAAAATATTTCGCTATGGCCTTCAATTCGACATTTCGATATATCGATGACGTTTTGTCTATTAACAATAATAACATTCATTCACATGTCGATTCAATATATCCCTGTGAGCTCGAAATAAAGAACACCACAGAGTCGTCCACTTCTGCTTCAGACTTAGATATTTTATTGAAAGTAGACATTAACGGCAAACTGACAACTCAACTGTATGACAAACGGGATGATTTCAGCTTCTCCATCGTCAACTTTCCATATTTATGTAACAATAGTCCATTATCACCTGCACATGGTGTATATATATCTCAACTGATTCGAAAAGCAAGAGCTTGTTCTGCATATGGTAAGTTTTTAAACCGAGGCAAATTACTGACAAACAAGTTGATGGTACAGGAGTTTCAACAGTCTCCATTAAAGTCAGCATTTATCAAATCCCATGGTCGTTGTAACGATCTAGCTTGCCAATCATTGGGTCAAATGCTATCTGACGTGTTTCATATTGAATGTTAGGCCGTTCTTGGCACGCTGATTTTGACTGCGAATAGCTTGGTTTATCTAATCAGCATATATGGTACACGGTGGGTGTGACCGGTCGACAGGGGATGCTTACTCATCATAGGCAACGGATCCCACCTCTGGTATGTCCAGGAGTCCGTGTTAACCCAACTCTCTATTTTGTATTCGGTTGAGCATCACTGAAGAGACATTATTTGTCGAAATGCGCATTTGGTGCATCAAAATTGGTACATTATAGGAGTTATGAGATTGATCACTCTTCGTTATATTCATCTTTCATTTTCATTCATTATTTGAGATAATGAATTGGTATCGTATAAGTTATATATCCAAAACATTTCGAAACTCAAAAAAGCCAATGTTACCGATCTCCATATCGAATATTTTATCACCCCCGGATTTATGACGTAACATCTCGTGTAATTTTGCATTGAGGTTATGAATATTTGTAACAGAAGACATTCACAGTGCTTTTCTTTCGTTTGTACTAAATTTATTGAAGAGAGAGGCGTGGCAGTTTCGTCGTTGTACATACAAACGAACGAAAGTACTGTAAATATAACGTATTAAACGTTTAATGTTTCACACACAGGCTTGGATCGAGAATATCAAACTTAGGGTTTCTTGGTTGGACAAAAAATGACAATATAAAGGGTATGATAGTTTTAATAACTTGATCATCATATATTTATTTAAATCGAAAATCAAAACTCTCCGAATAAGGATATGCATATACTGCATAATGGATGTTCCGAGATCAGTTTATATTCCATCCAGAGAATGTTGATCGGGCCTCCAATGAACTTTCTATATTCCCCCGACCTGGTTCTGTCTCGTGTGTTTTCACGAATACCACGTCACCTTTATTCAACATAACTACGACTATGCCAGTTGAAGCATGGCGGTCACCGTTGTCTGCTGAATTAGCAATAGCGCTGTTCCAGATGTCTTGGTTTACTACCAGGTTGGAAAAAGCATAGCTATATGCATCGGAGTAGATGTTCCATGTTATAACGTATAGTCCATTATAGGGAACGGTAAACACACCGGTGTACTTGTTGTAAGCATTTGCAATGTTTGTCTTCACCACATCAAAGATGAGGGTATGATGAGGTGCCACTGTGTGTTCGTCTTGATTCATGTAGGCGTAAAATGCACACTGGTATCCCTGTTCGTATTCCGGAGTGCTTGTGGGTATCAACAGATTTTGTCCTACTACAAAATATAATCAAGAGTCATGAGCAATCATATACAATCCAGTATACTAAATGACTGCTGACACCCGTTAATATCACATCCCTGAAGTTGATGAATTGAAGTTTCAAGATCATCAAAAGGAAATAATGAATTGTACAATGCCAATCTGACTTGGATTAGGAAAGAATTTTGTCAGCGAGATTTGAAACAATCATTTCAGTAAAAGATGCTAATGATAAGTGCATACAATATTATATCGACAAGTATACGTGGATCTGTATATTCTGATAGTTAATCGTATGTCCGCCGTGATATTGTTGTGGGCGCTCTGATCGCAACTGGGGGATTCCGGGTTCAAATTTCAACCATGTGGGCCGCGTTAAACCCACAACATTATGCGAAAGTGCATACAGTGATAGTTACTTCGCTGAGCGCTTATCATTAGACATGGAAATCATGGTTACGTCGAATGTGATGTTAAATGTGAATATTCCATGTTAGCGAAGGCGTTGCAAGATAGAATGATAAAGATTTACTGGTATGACCCTGGGCGCCGTACATAGGCCACAATTTGTATTACTTGACCTAGAGCTGGTGACAAAATCCTCCAATTGGACGAACAACAAAGAAATAGACAAATATGCAATGCATAAAATATTAAATTAATCTAGGGATGAAAAGAAACTTACAAATTCTAGATCTTTTCTTAACATCGTAGTCCACTTTGTTTACAAATTTTCCGGTGGGGTTACCGTCAGATAAGGATCTTGTGTTATTTTCCCCTTGCATGCCACTAACCAATTTTCGTAGTGCTTCTATTTCGGAGCTTTGGGACGCTGTTTTCAACACCAAGTCATCTATTGTTGCTTCCTGTCCATGGATTTTAGTTTACATGTCCTCCACAGTGTTGACGAGTTTCTGTACGCCTTCCATTAAAGTTTTCAGAGTTTGTTCTTGGCGATGGACTATTTCCAGGAGACGGTCGGAATCATCTGATAGGCTTCGAACTTTTCCGACATTGAACACTACAAAAAGTATTGATATAAAACACAACAACGAACGTTCGATAATCATTTTGAGAACACTTGTTATGTTGAAGTCCGTTCACAGAGAAATTACGTTCTTGTGTGATAGATTAGAATGTGTAATGCAGAGATAATAATCAGTGTGACCTATCACCGCCTCTATTTATAATGATACCGTACGAGCTACAATATATATGTCGTGATTATTTTCATCAGAAGGAAAATAGGAAAACCAGTTTTACAACTCTTTGAATGTAAACAAATGCAAAATAACATTAGCATTAATTTGCATTCTTAAATATGTTAGCGCAATTTATGGGTAAAATCTGAATTAATCTATTGCCACTCATATTAAGGCATGCATTAGGTGCCCTTAGCACTGATTATATATCGGGTTAACACCTACCGTGACTCCTTTTAAGGACATATCTGAAAGACTCGTGATTTTTATGATTGGTGAAGGTGCAATCACTGACCATGTTAAATGTCTTAGGTATGATGCGATACAGGGCCGTACAATTAACACTTGATCTCATGGATACGAAGCAAGCGTCCTAAGAATTAAGCTTTCAGGACCGGTATATGTTCCTTCTATAAATGTCCCATAATGTTGATTTTTATGAATATCAAATATGTATCGATATTTTATTCAAGTGTATTTATTTATTTATTTCATGTACATTTGTATTAGGGAAAATTATAATTTGAATTTACATTGTCCAGTGTACCCATTGGTTAATTCATTTTCAACAACATATATATACATGTATTTGCTGTTCAACTAGATTGGGAGATGCATAACCTTGACAACCATCCAGACGGAACTACTTTTTTCTGGGGGGGGATGCAGCATTAAACGTTAAAAATTCACAACACACTATATACAATGAAGATAAACTTGATGTAATAAGAAAGACAGCATACAACACACTTAATCAAAATCCGACATTGAGTTCCATTCATGAAAACGTGTGCTACATATTGTTAGGCCGTTCTTGCCAAACTGATTTTGACTACGGATAACTCCGTTTACCTTATCAAGATATAGGGCTCACGACGGGTGTGACCGGTCGACAGGGGATACTTACTCCTTCTATGGACATGACCCCATCTCTGGTGTGTCCAGGGGTCCGTGTTTGTCCAACTATCTACTTTGTATTTTTTGTAGGAGTTATGAGATTGATCACTGTTCGTTACCTTCACTTTTCATTAGCAGGTAGTTTTCATTGAGTTGAATTCAGTTATAAGGATTGTTATCCGATATCACTACGTCTGAGACAATTTCCTTAAAAGAAAATATGTGAGCGGTTTGAATTACGTAACTGGTCCATACCAAGAAACGTCTGATAACGTACTCAAAAAAGTGAAATCAATTCTTAAATCTATCTATACACCTATATAATAATTATGATCCCCATTTTTGTCTTTTAAGGAAGTTAGTTCCTGGTCTTTTTTATCACAACTGCGCAGAATGCTACAACTAAGTAGTTACTGTTTCAATATTGATCCCATTAGTGCAAAAATAGTATACATCCACTTTTTTAAATTCAGTTTTTGAATTTTAAGACAAGACCTTAGAAATTATGTGAAATTTTAGAAATTAACATTGCTCCTAATATGTCCTTTTAAACCTTCACATTTGATATTATGAAGTTTTTCGTATATCAAATGCAAAAAGGTCATTACTTATTTTCATTACTAGTATTGAATGTTTCTATCTATAGTGTTAGAAGACATTATTATGTATCTATTTTATTTAATGATTGATTTGTGTTGCTTATGAAAGGTGTAGATAACGAACAGTGATCAATCTCATAACTCCTATAAGCAATACAAAATAGACAGTTGGACAAACACAAACCCCTGGACACACCAGAGGTGGGATCAGGTGCCTAGGAGGAGTAAGCATCCCCTGTCGAAGCCGTAAGCCCTACATCTTGATCAGCTAAACGAAATTATCCGTAGTCAAAATCAGTCCCACGAACGGTCTAACAATCGATATGAAACACGTCAGACAGCATTTGACCCAATGATAGGTTGTATTGGCAAACGTGATCGTTATAACGACCATATAATTTCCGAAATGCTGATTTTAAACGAGGCTGTTGAAACCGCTGTATGTTGTGTTGACGCCAACAGACTTGATTTGATGTTTTCCGCCACACTCAATCCAGATACAATGTACCTGGGAAGAGACCACCGACCTTCCGAAAGTAAACTGGGAAACTTTCTCACTTACCGGCGCAAGCAGGATTCAAACCCGCGCCGACAGAGGTGAGAGACCGTGTGATTTTGTGCGCCATGATCTAACCACTCGCCCATAGAGGCCTCTGACGCCAACAGACAAATCAAGTTTAATTAAATAAATTTTAAGTGCAAAAGGTCATGTTTAGAACACTGTAGCTCAATAACAAGCATTGTATCCCAGTTTTTCTTTTTAATTTCCTAATTCTCATTCAATGTAGAAATCAATAATACACCCCGCCCCGCAACAAAAAATGACATTACTCAAAATCTCAGATGCAAACCTCTTTAATGCCGGCGAATCGTCTTTTATTTTTAGCATAATAAACATTGTGCCTTACTGCAGTTTTGATATTTGAACTGATATCGTATATACCACAATCGGTAATCACAAACTGGCAAAAATTACAAAAGAATTAGGAATTTTAAATCGAGGAAACATGAATTTTATAATCGGTGCTCACATGAGGAAGCGAGACGAGGATATCTCGATCGGAATCAACCATACAAACTAAGCGCATGTTGTTCATATTATAGAGGATTCAGAGTAAAAATAAACATGAATATCAGCTCTTATTTTCTTTATAGCTCGGTCATATATAAAACAAATATGCTTGAGTTCCTTATTGACAATATCTTTGTGCCCGTGGAAATTCCAACAGACTGTTGGAAGACCTGATCACTAAAAATTATAAATATATTGTCAATGAGGAACTCTAGCTCATTTTAGTTCAACTTTAGAGTAACTGTGCGTAGAATCAGAATGATGTTTAACAAAGTAATTTGATTGGATGACTGATCACTAGAATATTTCTGTTTTTCATTTTTATTGAAGAAGCAACTGTCTATGATGTCAAAAAGTCTAGTCTTTAATTTATCGTGATTAATGGTCCTATACAGTATTGCAAAGTTATGCTGTTTGATGTTGTTGATTTGAAGGAAAAAACTTTGTGATATAAGGTTCTTTAGACGTTTTAGAATCCGCATTTGATTTACACTACTTCTTACATATGTAGTGGCACAGCACGTTTGAAGTTTCTCCTTTACATCTGATGACATTTTCAGGAGGAGAAAACATAGGGGCTTGGTAGAACATTTACTGGATTCAGCAATGTAAGGGTTTTTAAGGAGATTAGGAATCCAGTACAGGTACATTAACTCATGCTTACCTGACCCGTTGACTAGGATATTAAATGTGTGTGTCTACAACTGTAGTATGATTTTGAAAGGGCAGTTGGAGTATAAATATGATAACCAATAGTGTCTAATTCGTTTAAATTACACTTTACACTTTACATTTCGGATTTCAAACATTTCGGTTGAGCATCACTGGAGAGACATTATTTGTCGAAATGCGCATCTGGTGCATCAAAATTGGTACCGTATAAGTTTTACATTACTCCTCCTAGGTACCTGTTCCCACCTCTGGTGTGTCCAGGGGTCCGTGTTTGCCCACCTATCTATTTGTATTGCTTATAGGAGTTCTGAGATTGATCACTGTTCGTTATCTTCATCTTGCTTTTATGAAAACATTTCAATGTAAAACTTATATGGAACCAATTTTGATGCGCCAGATGCGCATTTCGACAAATGGTGTCTCCTCAGTGATGCTCGAGCCGAAATTTTGGAAATTCCAAATAACAATAAACTTTTAATAGATAAAAGGATTCTCTGGAGTCAAATTCGTTTAAGGATAAGAGCTATGCGTGGTGGAGATAATCCTTAATTTTGAAATGAATTTCTAAATTTTATCTCAGCAATGAAATATAACTGTAGTTTAACCTAGTAATGAAGTACTTAGCTACTGGGCTGTAGAGACCCCCGGAGACTAGCAGTACAAAAGCAGAGGCCTCGACCTAGGGGTCGTAATGTAAAACTTATATGGTACCAATGTTCGAAATTCCAAATAGCAATAAACTTGCAAGAGCTAAAAGGAAAACTAGAGTGCCAAAATATAATGTGTCTTAATATGTGACTATGATTTTAATCGTATGATATTTGTAAATTATCGCGTCATATTGTTCCCCAATTTACCTTATTTTGCCATTACTGTAATCCATTTCATTTCTGATATTTCCATGGCATAACTTGTATAGAAATATTGTAATTAAGAATGTTATCGTTCTTGCCCATTCAATCCTACAAATATTATGTAAGCTTTTACTGATAAAAGCGTATGATCATCTGTTTGATCAAGCTTGTTTCCCTGCAAGTTCCAAGATGATATGGTCAGATTTGCTGTTCAAGATTTTTTAGATAATTTTAGAAATGATACAGTTTCCATACATAACCCATTGATAGCATTATATTAATCAGTAGAGCTTTGTTGAAAAGCTTTTAAATGACCCACACGTTTTATACATATCCCAACTATCAGGCATCATCCTTCCGTTACCTGCCAAAACTTTTGAAGGATGCCTGTACATTTAGTGTTATAAACTGTATGCCTGCCCCCGATTTTACTTTTAAAAACGTTAAGAAAGACATGCATCTACGATTGATGATTTTAGAAGATGTTTTATGAACCTAATTGCATTTGAATACACATACACGTATTTACATCCGTTAAGTCTTCAAAACAATTTCAATGTCTATACGATATATATCGCAACTGAAAAGTTTATTGCCTTGAAAATCAAATTGTGTCTGAATTACTTGTTTCGATATCATGAAAATTACAGCTGTAACCTGAAAGATACAAGACGTTGTTATCTTTCTCTGAAGATCATTTGATATACGCCCTGCTTCTGTCTGCCAGGATTGTAGGTGCTTGGTCGTATATTATTTAACGTACGGATCTAAAAAAAAAAATTATATCATATTGAGAGGTCACCATCGCCCGGCGGTTTGAGGGATCCTTATCGTGCCACACCTACTGTGACACAGAGGCTCTGTTTTTGCGGTCTCATCCGAAGGACTGTCCCATTT
Source organism: Ostrea edulis (assembly GCF_947568905.1). NCBI lineage: Eukaryota > Metazoa > Mollusca > Bivalvia > Ostreida > Ostreidae > Ostrea > Ostrea edulis. Next base: position 7,449,326 of record NC_079166.1, read on the forward strand.
ATTCACCTCTTATGACAAGCAAGGAGTACTGTTTACAATTGTATGTTAACCTTTAGTAATTCCTGCATTGCGGCTACTTTGCATTTGAAAGGTGCTCCTATAGATATTATCATATTCTCAAATCTATTCTTATTCTTCCATGTTTATGAATCATAATATCTATGAATTAGTACTCGTGTGGCAAGCACATGTACTTCCTAACATAACCCTAGTATGAATTGACACTTTTATTCAAGTGTCCTCTTTGTAAATCCTGATTGGATATAAAAGTTCACAAAATTATATATTTGAGATGTAAACGATGCTATGCGATAAATCTAAATATCAAACTGTCAAACATTTTTATTTATGTTCTTTACATTGATAATTTCTCTAGTAAATTACAAACACCAATGCAGAGAAAATATAAATCAACATGACATATAAACATTGAAATCACCCGCTAGTAACAAATGTGTATCTCATTACATTGAATTTTTAAATACTTCATTACATTGATTTTTTAAACACCAATCTAGAATATTGGGGGTCAACGGAGTTATTATCAATATTAAGAATAGTAAAACCATGTTCTGTGATAAAATTCCGTCGATCTTCAACTCCCCAGCCAGCCCCATGTCCAACAGCTGGACTCTTTGACATACTGTTTGGTAAACAGAAGAACACGCTGAATGGTAAATGAATCTTTGCAGCTTTGCTTCCAATATTTGTAGAAATGTCAGAGGATATATTGGGGTCAAATGTTACAATACATCCATCAGGTTTGAGGACTGTTCTTAACTCTGATAAAATTTGCCCTGGATCTGGAAGATCGTGTAGAACTTCCATCAATATGATGATATCAAATCTAATATTCAAAGTCGAAGATATGTCTTTACTACTTGTAAAATGCAGACTCGGACACTTGTATGTTTTCTGGCAGTGACGAATGGATTGTTCGTCAATATCCACACCAGTGATATTGACATATTGATATGTTTCTGCAAGTTGCTGAGAGAGTTTGCCGTATCCACAACCAAAGTCTAAAATGTCCTTTATTTGTTCTGCCAAGTAAAACAGTTTATAGAAAACATGCAGTATCATTATTACGAGAGTCTACTGTTATTCGTATAGGAGTTATGAGATTGATCACTGTTCGTTATCTTCACCTTGCATCAGCCTATTGACAAGTTTTCCTCTTGTAATGATTCTAATATCATGCATTGAATTGACTTCGCATCTGTAGTTGATTAAATGTCCTTCGGGGCTAAGGTGTTTATCGGTGATGTGAAAAAATCGAAATGAAATATAAGAAGGTGAAGATAACAGAATGAAGCATAATAAAAAATTATAAATTTTGAAAGGTATAATGACACCTGCAATATTTTGTGTTTTACCGCTCATGCTTGTATCTTTTCGCAAAAGCAGAAACCGTGCGCTAACTGTTCACTTCTTACATTTACATGGGGAAATTTGGCCGAATTATGACGTCAAACAGAACATACATACATTATACCTGGATATCAATTGATCATGTATTTGGAACCCTTGCACTTTCATATGAAAATGATCTTGAAATTACTATATATAAATACGGGAGCATTCGTACCTTGTTCATGGGTAAAATGATGTTGTTCTATCAATTACATATCAACACGCTCTACATTATTTGACAAATCAGTGTTTGACGTTTGGTTGGTGTCTTCTCGTAAGTACAATAATAAATAGACGAGTGTTTGCCCAACTCTTTATTTTGAATTACTTATACGAGTATTGAGATTGATCAATGTTCGGTATCTTCACCTTTCATTTGATAAAGTTTTCGTTTAATCGTCGCCTTTCTGATGTTTTATTTTAATTGAAGATTAAGTTATTCGCAGCAAAATGCATTTATATGAAAGATTAAGATAACGAACAGTGGTCAATCTCATAACTCCCACAAGCAATTCAAAATAGACAGTTGGGGAAACACGGACCGCTGGACACACTGGAAGTGGGTTCAAGTGTTTAGGATGGGTAAACACCCCCTTTCGACTGGTCGCATTCGTTTTCTGCGTTAACCTGGACAACTCTCAGTGGACAAGTACTAGGATACTAATAACTAGTATCAAATATAGTGAGTTCAGGCACAGTTTAGCGCCAATTTTAAAAGTTGAGGAGTAGGTAACAAAGGGTATTAACTTACAACATTCTGAAAAAATAACCTTCAAACCAGAGAGATATCTTTGTACCAGGAATGCGTCGTCTTTAGCCATCACTATTTTGTATACAAGAGTTGCCCAAGTGACGTTTATTTTCGTAACTTCTTTTTCTGCAGAGTTCCAACATTTTCTATTTCGATACCCCGTATTTCAAACGTATTTCTGTAGTTTTGCTTTTTTTCGGTATAATAAACAATTTACTGAATTAAACGAATGTTTGGGAGATACATGTATGAGGATCTATTCACGTTTCCCTCGGGGAATATGATATTTTTGTGAATAGATCTTCACATCTTTCTTACTGTCATGCAATAAATGTACATTTCATTTGATATATGTTTCTATTGACCCATAATTTGGAATGTTGTAAAATCACAGACCTACATGTATATCATCAGTTCCTGTCTTTTTTCGCACTCTCTTTCACATCTGTTATTGTGGCTCGAATGTTCTTTGAAACGCGATTTAGTGACGGTTTTCCTTTCGTCAGTAATTTGTGTAATGCCAAATTCAATGCGAACTTTTCAATCTCAATTTTGGACACATTCTCTTTGAAATGCGCTTCAGAACAGATTAATCCCACCGCTCATAGAGAACTAAAATTTCTAACAAATCTATATTCATCATTATTAGTTACCTTGCGAATCTTTGAAATGGCTTTTGAAAACTGTTCCTAAATTACTTTCCACCCAATGACTGTTAAACGTGTTTAATTCATTGAACTTCCCGAGCCATTCCAAATCTTTTTGTGGAAAAGGGTAACCTGATTAAATTCCAAAATGAAAAAAAATAATGGAACAAACATATTTGGCATTTCATTCATACACTCTTCTGAAAAAGGTGAATAGAACGTTAGATGCTTGTTGTCTCATTTTGCAATACCTACCAGTGTTATGTTCCTTGTCTCGCATTGCAGGCTCCAATTTTAGCAGACAATCTGCAAACATTGGTAATACGGCGGAGATGAGAACAGCCCTTTGAACTTGTTCAGAGCAGGGAAGGCTATATTTTTCATTGTCGTATCGGATGATGCCCTTCGTTGTCATGCAGATCAACCATTCCTGTACATATCTAATTCAAATACGCATTTTTACATTTTTACATTTAAACACAGCTTTCTCGAATCACAAAAATAAAGGTAAATGGGAAAGAATAATGATAGCTCCTTTATAAACTAACAAACCAACTTTCTTCAGGTCAACGGCCATAAAATCCGAGTGTAGTTAATCAACGTTTGTCTAATATATAGTTAGTAACAGATGACAGCTGTCATCCTTGAAATATATTCTATTTCACACTTTTAAAAAACTATAAATGCGCTCGCATTATGCCTGTTTAACTTCAAACTTTAAAGATTGATTTGAATTTTAAGATAAACTTATGAAACGGTGAATATTCTAATAATAAACTAAGATACTGCACCTCGGGTTTAATCCGGTTTCATCGCTGATCTCTCTGTCTGTACAAGGGGTTTCCAGTCTGTACAAGGCATCAACAATACCCACTCTATAACCTAGGGTTAGCACCATCGCATGTAGTCCGTCTGCCACTGTGTCTTCAATAATTTTCTCAACAGTGTCTACTCCATCGGTCGTTTGCTTGTTCTTTTCGTCTTTTTCAGAATTCTCCATCTTTTATTGGAGTTTTATGTTGTAATAATTCATTATATCCGGAACGATTTTCAGAAGAAAAAAGCAATACAACAGTCACTTGCCAGATATGAAGTACATGTTTACATGTTGATGCCTTTCACGAGTGTGTAAGGTACATTGAAATGCCTTTTTACATTACTGACAAAACACATTGGTCACAAAAATTGAATTTAATAATATTGGTGGATCTTCAAAACTGAATTAATACAATGTATCTGTATGTTATAGTTGATTATTATGCAAAAAAGTTCAATGTCCAATTATCTTGGCTGTGCCACATAACCTCTCAGAGTTCTAACAAGTTCACCTTCACAGGTTCATTGACTTCTACTTTGCATCACTACTAAAAAATGAAATTATTGTTTGCTATATTTCAAGAATAATTATTAATCATGGTTACATACGAAATTCAGAGCTTGTTTGTCCTCTGTGAATGAATTTCCTACTGGAATCCATCTCACCCATCCGAATGAATAATATCCAGTGTGTAAAATTCATAATGGTGTGCATCCATTGACTGAATTCGAAAGGGAGTAAATGCAGCGTTTGACGAAACCGATTTGTTTGTTCGTATATGTTGTTTTTAGAACTAGATTTTAAGTAGTGAGCTTCAAGTTTGATTAAACACAAACCGCGTGATGTTGCATTTGGACAATGCAATCAATCAAACCTTGCTGTATTTATCAAAACGCAGCGTTGCAATGACCGACAAAGTACATATATGATACCTGTTTAAGTCTTGGTCTTTAAACATCCTACATGTCTACTTTACATGCTTATTTAAAATTTTGAACTTCATCACCGATTTTTCCATATCCAAGTAATTATTAAATAGATTATGTTTGGAGACACTCTAAATTCAATATTTCCTGAAATTTTACTCTGATTTTACTTCATCTTACAAACAACACGTGGGCATATCCGTGTTTACAGTATTCTAATCTTCACAATGGGAACTTTTTTCTCAATTTACATCTCAATCAAACAGGTATGGAATGTAGAACTTTTCTTCCCTGGGGCCTTCCATGTGCTACAGACAAATATGTATACAAACAATCATTTGAAACAGAGTCGCAAAAGCATGAACACAAAAGTTGGTAGCAAACTTCCATCTATATCACTTAATTTAATTAAATATCAGTAACAATCGTAAAATCAAAAGACATAATATATAGAAATTGTATACCAGAAGAAAAAGAGGCATGTTTGAATAGTGATGTGGCAGTTGATAATTGATTCCTCTACATTATTTTAAGAGTCTGATGAGACTGAGAGATCATTATGTGTAGAGTTAGTACAGTATATAGAAAATCATCAGCAAAATACAGGGTAGCCCGCGTTCCTATATATACAATTCTAATAGTATAGACGTCCGACGTTGCTCCAAAATGTAGAGCAGTGCAGTAATGTAGGAATATATTTTGATTATACAACTGTATATCAAAACTTGCATTACTGGCAGATACATCTTAAGCTGTTCACTGTTTATATGAGATGCTCTTATTCATGCTAGTGGGTTCATTTACAACCCGTCATATATGCAGATTAGTGGCGATTTCAAGGTCACAATATACACTGTCCTATCAAAATTACCTTCATGCATACTACATATAGGTATTAGAACTTGAGACATACATGACACCAAAGAGAAACATCATATAATCATTTGACAAGGATGTTGACATGTATACATCTTACCACTTGATGCTGGTAATAAATGATGACAAAATATCATGATATTTTTCCTGCAATAATACTACAGAACTGTATGTCTTCACGTACAGTATGAAGTGCATTGTGGAACAAGGATGCACTGTGACGTTTCTGGGGGAAGTCTTATCTAAGGTGCGAAAGAACACTTCAAGACGACGTTTTACTGTTAAATAGAAACACTCCAGGTTTGTGCAAACGAAACATTCTTTTGGGGAAAATAATTACATAATATCATCAACGACCTTAAGGTAGGTAAATACTATTAGAAATTTCTGTCAATCAATTTTTTTTCCATTTAAATAACTTTACCAACTCATAAACTAACTAAAAAAACCCATATTAGACATACCTTTGCGGGTTTATTTTTATACTATGTGCTACAGAGCACATATACCCCCAAATGCAAAAGCCAAATTTTAATACAAGAATGCATGATCTCATATTTTATTAAAAATACGCACCAAAGCACATCATCTTAAGCTATAATATATAAAAACCAATAACTATTCATTTACTGAGAGAATTTTTAAAGATATTCAATTGAAAACATACATAATTGCTGTTTAATCTGCTCACATCCTTCAGAAAAAAATCAAAGAATATCGCAATTTTGAAAAATTCTCAAAATCTAAATTGTTTACATGCCAGTTTTTCTTTAAAAATATTTAGAATTATATCTAAGGTTAACAAAAAAACATATTTTACCATAGTTGACCAGAGATATTTTGCAAAATGGTCTCCTGACTACGTAAACCCCCATTTTTAAATTTAGGTTTTACAATTATTCTTTGCACACTTTGAAAATAGTCAATTGTAACAGCAAATACAGTCTTAAAATCAAGATTAACAGAATATGACAATATATATATATGTAAAACATATACTGAAAATTTTGTCCTACCAGACAATTAGAACACAAGGAGTGTGTGGGGGGGGGGGGGCACCCCCACCCCTTCCTTTTTCTCACAATTTTTTTTGGTGTGTGTGTTATTCTTTTTTTGTTTGGCTATCAATCATATCATACATAAAAATACCTGCATGCTATCTCATACTTGTAGAAAAAATAAATATAGTGTAACATATGTGTAGATTCTAGCAACTACAGCTCATGTACAAATAATTTTGTTTCTTGAAAGTACTTGTGAAGAAGAGTTCAAATATTCAACAACTTTGCTGATGATTTTCTGAGGCTTTATAATTCTGGGTTTCTTTGAACCAAACACAAACTCACTAAAAACAGTTTGAATTCCACTGTGAGGCTTCTCGCCTATGTATGATTTTTAACTTGTTCAGGCTTAGATTGCAAGCTATGAGCCTTTTAAAAATCAATGTAGATATTACATTGCTTTGTACCATTGGAGCTAGTGAGGACTTAATACTATAATAATTCATGGTAAATATATCTAAGATTCATATTTGAATGCTAAATTTGACTCGTACAGTTCTCGTAAACTACAAACATCAGACAAAGAAGTTATAACTGGAACTTTCTAGTCGGTGTTTAAAATTTAAAACCGGATACGTAAAAGCATGGACTTTCCTTAAGTATTGATCTTGAGAAATCTGCCATAGTGACATAATGAGAATAAATCAAAACGAAACAATTAAGTAAAAATCAAACTAATAATTGTAAGTGTAAGACTTTAATGATTTTTATCGAGAAATCTAAGAATAGATTTGCATGTAAAATATATATCTGAAACATTTCATACTGCATGTACATATCTACTTAACAGTCATTTAATTTAATGCATGATTGCATGTTGGTAAGGTGTGATCTGTTTCTAAAATGATCTTCCAAGCATCAATTTAAAAAGAGATTACCAGAGTTATCAAATACCTGATCATGAATATGAAACTATTATCAAACAGAATAGCACTTTTTCGACAATGTAACGTATATGAACTATACTAAGCACCATACCTCTTCTAAATACTAACCGTCTGTCCCATTTCTTCTGTAAAATGAGAGTCAATGAGGCAAACAAATACTATACTTCTTTTGTCAAAACTAATGAAAAACATCCGTTCTTCTAAGCAATTGGTAAAGGTAATGTTTTTTAACAATATCGGATAGTACCTGACTTAGATGCACGGACTTTTTCATGGTTAGTGAACACATGTTGTTTATTGAAGTGTTCGTACGCACGAGTTTTACTGGCCAATACTCTTTGGAGTAAGAAGTGTAAAAGGTTTGTTTGGACACTATTCGTTAAGGAAAACACTTAAGTTTTGACAAAATTTACCCTTCTGTCATGCCACGACTCAGCGAAAACCATCAGAATCGTGCTGTTAGGATGCTTCAAGCTGGAATGGCACAGCATATCATATCAAGACACTTTGGAGTTCATCGGAACTCCATCCAGTCATTATGGAGACGTTTCCAACAATCTGGTAACACTCGGGATCGACCACGTCCTGAGCGTCCTCGTGTGACGTCGCGTAGACAGGACAACCACATTAGACTTGTGCAACTGAGAAATCGTTTCCAGACAGCAAGTTTGATTGCTCGTAGCATTCCTGGACTTCGACTAATCAGTCCAAGAACTGTGCGTAATCGTCTGCGCGAGGACAACATCAGACTAAAACGTCCAGCCCAATACTGCTTCAACTCATCGTGTCGCTAGACTAGCGTGGTGCAGAGAACATCTGCGATTCAAGGGCCCGTTTTACAAAACAACTTACGACAAAGTCGCAAGTCTTAAATTGTATTACACTGTTATTACTTTGAGTGAATGAAGTAAAACTTTCTGAGGCTTAGTTTTCAATATTTAAAAAAATATTTTGCATTTGGAGTGAATGATCTTACAATAAACTAGAAAATTCCAGTATGTAAAATTGGTCGTAAGTCGTAAGTTCTTTTGTAAAATGCGCCCCTGAATACAGGACTGGGCCAATATTCTGTTCACTGATGAATCCAGATGTCATTTGGATTGCAGTGATGGCCATTGTAGAGTGTATTGTCGGGTTGTGGTGTGGCACCAGGACTCTTGTGTTATGCAACGTCGACAATTCGGTGGAGATAGCGTTATGGTGTGGGGTGGAATAACAGCACGTGGAAGGACCCCTCTACAATTTGTCAATGGAAATCTCACCGGCGTACACTATCGAGACGAAATTATTCAGCGCCATGTGATACCCTTCATACAGAGACAGCAAAATCACATCACTCTGCAGCAAGACAACGCAAGGCTGCATGTTGCACGTGTAGTCAGGGACTTTTTTGTTCAAAAGAATGTCGATGTCTTGCCTTGGCCAGCTGTCCCCCTGATTTATCGCCGATCGAGCACGTCTGGAATGAAATGGAACAACGTCTACGCCACACATTGGCTGATTTCGGCCAGGCTTTAACCAACATCAGGAACAACATCCCTCAAGCATTTCTGAACAATTTAGTGGCATCAATGAGGCACCGTTGTCAAGAATGCGTGAATGCAAATGGTGGTCACACGCGTTATTAACTTTGTTAATTCAAGTTTGAATACCAGTGTCTTTCGAGTGTGCTGAAATTGACGTTATTCGACGTTAACATTATGGATTATGAAATGTTGTAAGAAATACATTTGTTAACAGTATTACAAAAAATAAAATTTGTTCATTATGTTTTATTATTTTTTCATATAGTAAATAATGCAGTTTCTTTTTTTTTCCGTTAACTAGTATATATGCAGTTTAACACTTGATAGTAGTAAAAAATGACGACAAATTATTATATATTCCTTTCCCGTGATACGACTTATGTAGACACTTAGAGGGGTAATACGGAAATATATGGGATCCTTGAAAAAATTCATATTGGGAGACCAATTTTTTTTAAGGACATCATATATTCCCATCCGTATTACCCCCCCCCCCCCCCCCCTTAATGTCTATATAACGAATTCATCAGGACTAATTCATTCGTGATGTTTTAACAACGAATAATAATAATATATGATTGCAAAGTACATATACGTATTTTTCAGATAGTTTATTAAACATACAACGTTGAAAAAATGACTGAACCATTTTATACCAACAACAACGGGATAAAAACATTTTTTAAACAAACTGTAAATTCAAAAAGAATACATTTGTTTTCGTACTTTAAAATGTTCTTACCTATGACGTCATGATATGCGCTGACTAATTTCTAAAGACGGAAATACGTATTCCCATAACGTCATAGTATACATGCGGGGTCAGTAAGGGCATATTGGCATAATATATCTACAGCGTGACCGTGTTTGAGGGTGAAGCAAAAGGTATTGAAATCAGTATCTATATACATAACCACTGGTATCAAACTGATCGTTACTATCATCCCAAGATGGCGGAAGGAAATTCCGGAAAGACCATGTTTACTTATTATATATATTTGTACTGTTTATTTGAGAATGATGTGTAGGTAAGAAATATCATACACTAGCAACAATTAAGATCAGGTGTTATTTTATCTTTATACGGTTCATATGAACAGAAAATTCGTCGTTGAAAAAAACAGCGAGGATGATAGTAACAGAAATGAATGATGATAGCAACGTAAGAACTTTCGTACTAGAATTGTTGCTAGTGTATGATATTTCTTACTCACTTATCATTCGCAAATAAACAGTACAAATAGATATAATAAGTAAACGTGGTCTTTCCGGAATTTCCTTCAATTGCTTCAATTCGAGTAAAGAAAAACGACCGACTTCGAAATCGCATCACTAGGTATTTCATCATCATTGTAAATAAATTCCCATTACACGCAAAGCACAAGATTTGGAAATTGCAACACCATGTAACCTCGGTTTCTCCATTAGCCTTTACACGTGAAAAATACCACTTTCCTTGCAAACGTGAAAACAGTTAATCAAAATGTTCCAAATTCAGTTGAAACAAGATACATTGGTGCATGCACCAATTTATGGACCGGAAAGGGTTTGGGAAATGTAAGAAATAAAAATTTTATCTTCGCGTTTCAACTAAGGAACTTCTCAGGAAAGAATTCCTTCCTTCAAAAACGCAAAGGCGTGTGGAATTTAGAGGAGTTTCGATCAAATGCGGAGATGAACAAAAAACTTAGTCGAATAAACCGTCTATTTAGCGCTATCGTAGAGATTGTATTTGCATCATTTCTATATCCGTGTTTATTCTGCATTTAGTCACTATTACGTCATATTTTTAGGCATATTCATCGTTCATATACACAAGTGTATAGCCTTTTAAAATGGATGCTGGTTCAATCCAAGTATCGAACTGAGGAAGTTTTTGTTATAGATGAGCGTTTCTTGTTCCTTTTCCCGTAAAAGTAACCTACAACGGTTAAGTTACAAGATTGGTATGAATTTGGAAATCCTTTCTAAAAAAAAAAAAGTTAGTTTAGTCTATACATACAATTTTTTTTATCTTAAGCTCTTGAAAGTCAATCGTAGATCGGTAAAGAAATATTATTGAATTGTTGGAAATCATCAATAAAAATGTGGTAAAAATTCAAGACATACCAACTATTGAAAGTACGTCATGAATCAACTTTACAAATATTGGGCATCATTGGAATGAATGGCGACTTAAGAATTCCGAGGCATGCAGTAGAATCAGGATGGGTGGGGGGTCCCCTTTTAACATCCATAATTTTCTATTAATTTTACATACAAATAAAGATATATTTTGTGACATAGTCTGGATCATCCCGATGTTTGTGTATAAGCTGACTCCCATTTGCAATCTCTACCCAGAGTTACTTACGATAACTCTGGGTAGAGATTGTCCCATTTGTGGGGCGTCGGCGTATACACAAACGTTGGGATGATCCATACTATTTGTGACACAACGCCCCTCCCTGACTTTTTATGGCGACATAAGTGAATGGTACGGATGTAATTTCGAAGTTACTCGTATGAAGAGAATCCATGTGTTCTCCGCACGATTCAAATAATCGGAGTTTGGGAAAAGATTTCGGAGGCAATATATATATATATATATATGATACGCTACTACTACTAAACCACCTTCCTTGAATTTTAAGGAGAGAGAGAGAGAGAGAGAGAGAGAGAGAGAGAGAGAGAGAGAGAGAGAGAGAGAGAGAGAGAGAGACTAGGTGCGATAGCGTAATTTGTAGACGTTACGTGACTAATATTTTCCTTAATGGTGTTGATGGAAAAAAATAGTCATGTAACGTCTACACGAAGAACATTATTAAATCACAGTTTCAGCTACATTGTAAGTATAGGAATAACAATTTCAGAAGTTTAACTAAGTGAGAATGAATCATTAAATCATGAGACCGTAAGTAGCGTGAAATCTTAATTGATAGATCCGAAATCTTCCACTTTAGTCTAAATTTTGCTGCTGTCATAGGCGAGAAACCACTCGGTGACCTCGACCGGTAATTGTCCGGGTAAAACTAAACAAGTGAAAATGAGAGAACGATGACGTATATCTCTGTTTCTGTAAGAACCCGTGGCTTGACATTTGGCATGTAAGTAGTCAAAATATTACTCTATGCAAGGACGCAAATTATGCAAATTACGCTATCGTTTATATTCTTTAGGCATTGAAGCGAATGGGTAGTTTTTCATCTGGATCAGAGTTAGGCCCCTTTCTATATCTATAGTATCAGAGAATTCGGGTCCAAAATAGGTTTAGTCCCTATGCATGGAACGTAAGAACTCGAAAATCCCCTATTGTGTTGTGTTTCCCGCGTTCAATATCTAAAGCTATGTAACAGGTGTTAAGCTCTCTTCTCAAACGTCGGGATATTTTTGTCCTGTTATGGATAATGGCAGTACTGTTTGCTTCGTCCTCAAACAAGGTCACACCGTAAGACATATGATTTAAACTACACATTTATTCATAAACACCCTTCACTGCATGACAATAGTTAAAAGTATGACTGCGGCGAACGATATTATTTGAAAATAGAATACTTTGCATTACAATGTATTTATATACATTATCCCAACTCCTTAAACTAACCTTGATTCATTTCATGAATATTTCACTTTTCTATCATGTATTGCACTGAAATCTTCCAAACATTACTTGCATAAAATAATGGTCTGAAAATCTATAAGTAAAACGTTTAAATTACTATAAATTAATTGATACATTTTTCAGAAACTTTACTTGGATATTATCAAATAATAGAGGTGACACTGATAGTTAGAGGTTACACTGGTAAATCAGTTCTTCATTTTATACCATGGAGTGGGGGGGGGGGGGCAATAAAACAAACAACTAATATAACACCCTTTGCAAAATGAATAAATAGCATATAATGCACGGAAGCATATTAGTGCCGCAGCAGTATCTTCTTTTTTTTTAGTTTGTTATAACAAATTAGTAATTTGTTATAACAGATTATTAATTTGTAATATTAAATTACTAAATTGTTATAACAAATTATTAATCTCTTATAACAAATTATTAATCTGTTATAACAAATTTAACAGATTATCAATATCAACGACAAGAGATCATAATAGACAATTGTGAATTTTCTCTCCATAGTCTCCATATATCAGAGGTCTATGTGAAAAGACAAAAAAGCTATGACCCGGACAAATTTAGTATGAGAAACGGAAGAAGATGAAGAATTCACACTAAAACAATATGTCCCCTTTCTGGGAAGGGGGGTATATTTATTCATAAATATTTTTAAATAAAAAATGTGAAATACCACTGGTACAAAAACATTTCAATCAAGAACATGCATGTAAGCGGTAAATGTAGTACGGCAGAAACCCAAAAGGCGAAAGTCCCGGATAGCGATTTCTCTCCTAATGGTGCATGTAATAACACATAATTTGCAGAAGTTATTGTTTGTAACCTAGGTACATAAAAAACATAAACTTTTTCTGAGAATCCTTCTACAAAAGTACCAAACCAGAGCCAAAAAGCGGTAAATCTAGTACGTTTTATAAATGTCGGAACCCAAACACGGTCGAAGACACTGACCGATTCCCACAGCCCCTTTGTAAATACTGGGTTTTAAGTAATCCTATTCATGCAAAAAATATTGATTAAGACTACGTTTTATGTTTCTATCATTATTTCCACAACACAGAATAATAAAACCTTTGTATAGTCTTCATAGTCTTTTGCAGTAGTGATACTTTTAACTAATGCTCATGTTACCAATAAAGCATGTGCTCCTCTTGTTAAATTAATGATTTTAAATAGCAATTTAGTAAGTTGAAATAACAAATTGATAATCTGTTAAAACAAATTAGCAATTTGAAATAACAAATTAATAATTTGTTATAACAGATTGATGATTTTTTTTTTTATAACGGATTGGTAATTTGTTATAACAGATTAGTAATCTGTTACAACAAATTATTAATATGTTATAACAAATTATTATTCTGTTATAACAAATTATTATTCTGTTATAACAAATTATTGATTTGTTATAAAAACTAAAACAAGATACTGCTGCGGTCCTAATATGCTTCCGTATATATGTACAATAAACGTCCACGCTATCAGACATATATCCCAAAGCAACTTATTTCATATAATGGGTCATAATCAATTATCCTGTGATTTTCTATAGACAAACAAACAACAGTGGAAACTCGACAAGAATCTAATAAGGTGCATAGATACAAATAAACCACAAACAATCTTCATCTCTGCATAGTTTTACTTCCTGAAACTGTTCTTTACACATAATTATTTCATATGCTTAATTTGATTTTGCTAATATAGCACGGCCCGCAGGCACCGGAATTGTGTCAGAGGTAATTCCAATAATGAAAAACTGTCAGGGAGAAAGTCAAGGTTGTTTCTTCCTCACTTCAGATTCTTTTCCATAAATGTAAATTCCTGGAAATAAGAATTTAAAATTATATACCAAATATGTAATGGGAATGGTAAAGCTGAAAGATGAATGCAAGGTGAAGATAACGAACAGTGATCAATCTCATAACTCCTACAAGCAATACAAAATAGATAGTTGGGCAAACACGGACCCCTGGACACACCAGAGGTGGGATCAGGTGCCTAGGAGGAGTAACCATCCCCTGTTGACCGGTCACACCCATATCCTGATCAGGTAAACGGAGTTATCCGCAGTTAAGTCAGTGTGCCAAGAACGGCTTAACAATCGGTATGAAACACGTCAGACAGCATTTGACCCAATGGAATACAAAATATAGAGTTTGGCAAACACAAACCCCTGGATATACATATACAAGAGGTGGGAGAAAGTGCCTGGAAGGTCTCTAAACATTCCTTGTCGATTGGTCACACTCGCCGTGAGCCCTTTGTCTTAATGATCAGGTCAACGGACAGCATTTGACCCAGTGATAGGACATACATGCATTAGCAAACTAAATCGTTATACCGACCATAGAATTTGCGAAAAATTATGCTGACTTTAAACGAGACTGGTGAAATCCCCGTAAAATTGATAGATACCCATTTATTTGTATCAATATGGTGTTTCGTTTCCTGAATGTTTAGAAGTAAAGAAATAGTGTTAAAGTTCTTATTCAATATCTTCCCGTGGGAACCCGGATAAGAGTAGGCCCTTAGTCTTCATTGCTTGCCGTAAGAGGCGAAAACATCCGGGCGGTCTTTCTGATGAATTGGCAAAAACCGAGGTCCCGTATCACAACAAGTGTGACACGGTAACGAATAGACGTCACAAGTCCTAAACTGTGTAACCCTTCACTTGCAATGGTGACGTCTCAATATCAGTGATAAATTCTCAAACAGGACGCTATACGTATATATTCAACTAACCTATTCAGTATTTGATTCATTGATATGATATCATTTATATTTTGATATTGAATATAGTGACCTCTTAGTCTATGCCTATCAAAACTACAGTTGGGTTGTCAACTTCAAATTCAGGAGAGGGGCTATTTTGGCAGATTTGCCTATATATAGCTACATGTTCAACTCTCTGTTTTTGTATTGCTTATAGGAGTTATGGGATTGATCACTATTTGTTATCTTCGGCTTTCATGTAATGCTTGTGACGTGGAAACTTTACGGCTACGTTCCCATTGTATCCACCTTTATTCAAATAACACCCATCCTAAAATAATTCCCCATCATGTACATCGCCATTCAGGAAATTATGTATGCCTCCTGTGACATCGAGGGTGTGGAACTTCCAGTGTTAGATGTGCTGATGTTTCTAACAGCTGTATTTGTGATGGAACTGTTTTGTGTCCGGTTGAATGTGGTGCAAATGTATTCGTTTATTTGCATTACGGTTAGGCGGCGTAGGAATACACACTGTGAATATGGACACCAAAGTTACTGTATGAGTGATAGCCACTGGATGAGTGTGTGATAAACATTAGATATTTACATTTGCAACTGTTTTCTCCTACATAACACTATTACCAGCAAACGTATTTATCCCTGCATAAATCCACTACGGGGTCAACAGAATGTGCGTATGAACATCTGTTAAAAGTAGGTAACAGGTACTACTTTTACTAAGGCAATACACATCTAGCAATCGCTCTCACTTACTACAGAAATCTTTCAATAGATGAAATCAACATCACAAAATGTATTTACGGTTTTATTTGTATTCCAAGCAGTGGACTTTCATCCATACTTAATAAAATCATTTCTGTAAACAATATTTTACTATTGTATGTCTAAAATTTCGTCTGTTACAACTTCACCCTGGTCATCGGTGATGAGGAATTGTACCTACTGCTAGATGATGACATTAGGCTTTAGCAAAAAGGTCATTCACAGGATGTATGGCCGATAAGTCGTCAAAGTGCATTAAGACCTACACACCACACTGCTTTCGTGCCACAGCAGCCATAGGTGATTGATGTCTGTTTCCAAGTTTATGTCGGGACATCGAAGCGAGGCGTCGTTAAAAACCTATTACAGAAATTTATCGAGTCAAAAGAAGCGTTCAGTGAGCTCATGTTTGTCAACAATTACATATCCAAATCCAAACCGTCCCTTACCTTCGTGCAGTTCCATATTCTCTGCGATGTTCAGTTCTTTCCGGAGATTCATCTGAGCTGCGTCCTCTGTCCTGTCTATAAATGATTTGCCTACACCTGACGACTGCTCCCCCCCCCCTGTTCTTCATGTTCCTCCATCTCAGTCTTCTGTTACTCTGTAATATCTTTCAAAGTCGGTCTTCAACGTCTTCATTTTTCAAAAGTGAAAGCACATCACAACTGTAAGTGTAACATTGCGCATCCCCATTTAAATCATAATTCCCCCACCCCCTAAAATTAGACATATGGAAGAATTTCCCATCATATACTCCCGAGTTAATGTATAAGTATATGTTGATATATTTGCTTTCTAGCGTCTTAATAATTAAGACAGTTCTTCATTTTATGGAACTTTGTTTTGTGTTGTCGTCATTTGAACATCTATGACGCTTCGTTGTGGACGTCAACAATTTGAAATGTATGGAAACGTGTTGTTCACACAATTCAGCAATGTTACCGACCAAAAAATGTAAATATAAGTAATAAGGTATCATTTTAAAAAATTTGTCGGGATATAAATACGGGTTAGTACATGATCAATTTTTCCATAAAGCCCTCAAGAGGAAATATATAATGGTAATTTTATTTTGATTATTATACAAAAGAAAATATTATCAATATATGAGGTTGAAAAGTTCTAAACCGGTAGGATTCCTCTTACCCTAAAACTTTTTCTTCTGGCGTCTGTATCGGCCATGTCTAGTAGTAGCCTCCCTATGCCCTTTCCTCTAAATTTGGAGTCTACTCCGATGTGATATAAGAAGCACGTTTCTGCTGGGATAGCTTCTGCTGTTGCAAGGGCAAAACACAGTAACCTTAAACGACATTATAACATTCTTGTATATTTCCTGGAAACATAGTCCCGTGGGGATCCGGGTTAGAATAGGTCCTCAGCATCTCTTGCTTATCGTAAGAGGCAACTAAATGGGTCCGTCTTTCGGATGAGACCGCAGCAGGTGTGGCACGTTAAAGATCCTTCCGCGCTTAAAGGCCGTAATCGCCGAGCATAGGCCTATATTCCACAGATCTTCGCCGGCAATAGTGACGTCTCCATATGAGTGAAATATTCTCGAGAGGGACGTTAAACAATATACAACCAACCACCCTGGAAGCATATTTCTGACTTATTACACCAAATCTCTGACATCATTTCCTGAAATATGATTCCCTATTACACCAAATCTTTGACATCATTTCCTGAAATATGATTCCTTATTACACCAAATCTCTGACATCATTTCCTGAAATATGATTCCCTATTACACCAAATCTCTGACATCATTTCCTGAAATATGATTCCCTATTACACCAAATCTCTGACATCATTTCCTGAAATATGATTCCCTATTACACCAAATCTCTGACATCATTTCCTGAAATATGATTCCCTATTACACCAAATCTCTGAACTTAACATACAAATGGTTCAATGCAAAGCTATGTCTACGTGGAAGTCTAAGAATAAATCATAGATAAATTTTGCTTTGCAGTCAAAACGATTTAATATGTATGTTGCTAGGGACTTGATTTTGTAATTGCTAAGCTATTATCATCTAGCGTAGTCATTTTTCGTAGGGTAATATTATTTACTACTGTGCATGCGTACTATGAACACAAGAAAAATCACACCGATAGTTAATGATATGATATGCCAGTGTGTCTATAACCGATTCCTCTCCGATATACATGTACAGTAAAAGGAATCACAATATGAACATGCAGGTTGTGGACAAAAATATCGGCACGATTTTCAACGTTAATACATAGTAATGGTGTCCGGGTAGCGCAGAGGTAGCACTCTCGTTTCTCACCGCTGCGACACGAGTTCGATCCCCGTGATCAGCAGTGGTTGCATGTGAGAGGGTATGGCGGTCGCCTGCTCGGACTTCTTTACTCCGGTTTCCTTCCACATAAATGACCCCTAGTGCAAACATCCATGCATCAAAGGACCCCATTGGAAATAAGCTTTCGAGCTTTCATGGATTATCCTTGGTATTTATGTACATGTATGTATGTTTGTATATATCGAATAAATATCCATTTATTTATTTAATGCAAACGTTCCCTTTGTTGACAGTGAGCAGATATGTTTTATACTACACTTCAGACAATTTTAGAGCGGTGACGACTTTCTGTTTACATTAAGGAAGTCTGCAGTCTAAAAGTAAATAAAGACATATCCAAACTACATAGCATAAAACCCTAAACTAAGAATCAGATGGCTTCAAACAACCATTTTTGTAGCATTTGTTCAGAACGGAAATTTATGATTGCTCAAATATCATTGGCCGAGAAACTACAAGTATATATTCATTCAAAATTTCGCGTTAAGCATAAGAATCGATGTTTTATTTGGAAAAATATCTAAGCTAAGGTCTTGCGTTTACAATATTTGAACTCCTACTCTGAATGAAATACAAAATTGAAATACACGTCTAGAGGTAAAGTCTGAAGTTTTAATGTCACAAAATCCTTCCGCCACACAGGGTAGTTCTTTACAACCTGGTCTAGAAGTGAACCAGTATAGAATAATTCGAAGATGCAGCTTCCGCGGTTGTGCTTAACCGCCAAGAAGGCAATCGGACACCGGTGTTATGTACATATAATTTAGAATGGAAATTGATATAGATGTAAATTGAGACTTACCCACACTTATCAGTGCACTTCACTGGGGCAAAGTCTTCATCTCTAACGTCCCTGTATAAGAAAACAGTAGGCAAAATAAGGCGATTCAGTCGGCGCATTTAGATATACTCGATAGAAAAACTAATTCAAATGGTACTGTTGTAATCTAACAATTGCCCTGATCAACATACAGTGCTCCAAACTATTGATAAAGTCAAAGTCGTTTAGTTTTTATCAATCATACTAGACTTATGATACATTCATACAAAATGCTCTTATTATTGTTCAAGAGAAATGATTTTTTACGGGAAAAGTTCATTATCTCCATGGTAACGCAAAACACAGGAGCCTGCCATCTCTCCATCGTACTCTGCGATGAAGTTTCTCTCATAGAAAACCGGCGGTCTTCCTCTCAGGCTTCTTCCATAGAAATCTCTCATGGAAGGTAAGCTATGTAAAATAGATTAGATATAAATATCAGCAATGTTTATCTATGCATTTCCAATACCATTGCCTAGCCGAGTAGCTCAGTATGTTAGCACGTTGACTGCTGAACTGTAGAACGCGGGTTCGGATCCAACAGGTGTTTTAATTTTTTTTTTTCTGATTACGTTCTACTAAAACTGCATTTTTGACTAAATAAAGTAAATTTGAAAGTTTTCAACTTCAAAATATCGTTGTACATGTCCTCCACATTTCATCCATATCAAATATCTCTGATGTAGCATTCTTTCTTGGGTGTATGACTACTGATGAAAATAGCAAACATACATGGACTTTTAGCAAATCACCTCAGGAATTTTCGGTGACACAGTGAAACATAACCCCAAGAAGTATTATTTGATGAGTCTGAGCAACGTGTTTACTAATTGCAACAATCCTTTTCTATTTGTTCCAACGAAACGAGTAAAAGGACTGAGCTTTGGTTTTTGTTCAAACATACGAGAATAAGGAATGTAACTTTAAAAATGCCAATAAGCAAAAAAAAATAAATCAATCCAAAAAAAAATTACAGAAACATCTAAGATATGTATCTCCTTCTACTTGTCACGTGAATAAATTTTCTTTCAAATGCATCCACCATTATATTTGCAGCAAACTCGGAATCCTGGTCTGTGTCTCTAAGAGTTCTCATTCTGATAGGGCCATTCTCGAGGAGTACCGAGTTAGCTTCCGCTAATGGTAACGGTCTGTCGTCACTGGCGTCATTTTACCATTATAGTGGCTGTGAAAAATTATTTTAAAAATCCATCAATGATCAATGATCATTTCTTGTTCAGACATACCAAATCACAATGAAGAGCAGAATATAGTTGGGAAACATCAACATAATACCTTCTAAGGCAAATATACCTCAGTTGATAAGTCAAAACGAATTTCGCACGAATGTAAAATACGTTTTAAACACTTTACAATTATCTTCATAAATTTTCATTGTGACTGTGTAACACCAATACAGGAGAGAGAGGGAGAGAGGGGACGACACTGTTGGTTAATTACACTTCCAATTTTCGACGTAACCCGCGTCTTTATCAAGAGACATACTTATCACATGAACAAATATCGCATACTAAACACTACAAATAAAACCGATAAATATTGATAATCTGCTAATGATACACTTTTTGAAATAGAATTTTATTAAATATTTAAGAAATAATGACCGAGTTTTCGTGTATCTTGCAGGATAACCTCCAAGGTCGATATGCAAATATAAAAAGCCGAGATTTTTTTTTATTTCAAAGAACATTTCGAGACCAAGGAATTTTCTTCTGCAACATACACGATAACTTTATTTCTAATCTACTACAGCTCAGAAATATGCACCCCATCGTTTTCCTACATGTACAATGTATATAGCTACAAATTAGGTCAAGGTGACGTCATGGGAGTTTCCGAAACGGCCTACATTGTTGTTGACTGACGAAAAGGGTGATAAGGTAGAGGTATTCTAAACCCATTTCAAAACAATATTTCAAGTATTTAGTTTGATGTTAACAGATTATATCAATTGCTTTGAATACAGTTCGAGAAAAACTTGTCTATGCATCGCCATGTTTACATGTGTTTTGCTCTCGGAATGCAGACGATTGGTTCATAATGAATGTCAAATATTCTTCAATCTAATTAAAATCAGATCCTAGGATACGCTCACAATCGCCATAATAGCAGAGTATACGGCGCGGATCTAAGAGGTCTGATTATACATGTAAATGTATGCCCTGGTGGGGGTCAGGGAAACGGAAGTACCCGGAAGCTCTTGGATTTAAAATTTTTTATAGGGCTTGAAATATATCCTATATAGTCATCTTTACTATTGTCTGTCATTTTAACAAGGTGAAATTAATAAAATGACGGAAATTTTAAGGGTTTGGGGAAAAAATTTAAGTTCTTCCAATAAAAGTAAGTCAATAAATTAAAACATTTTGTCGTTTACTTTTTGGAGTGTAGGAAAGTATTGTTTCTTTTATCGTTTACATTTTTCTAAGCAAGAGACCACAATTTACCTTAAATTCTAAATTTTTAGGGGGAGGGGATGGTTGCGCAGCCCCCCTATCCGTCATCGTATTTAAAGTACAAGTGTAGACCACCTCAATATCAGCCTCGTTGTGATATAGTTCAAGTTGTTATCAACAACGATACGCATAATAGTGTACCACGTGTTCAATGATATAACACGTGAGGGTTTTATTTTTGAGACGATAATGCCATCTTTAAATGTCAAACACCCATCTAACAGTCTGTCTAATATACAATTGCAGTATTATCGATTTTCTGAAGGCCCAAAATACCTATTGTCAGATCTAGTGTACTTGAGATCTGCATGTCTGCACTAAAGCCACCCAGCGCTGATTGAAATAACAGAACTCTGATCGACTGAATAAACAATGAGGTGAAAAATTAAGACACAAAACAGATTTTCACATAATTATGATTTATTGCAAAAAAAAATCTTGTCACTTTTCAAGATATTTTTTTCACGTTTTGAAAAAAAAATCGCTTTTTGCATTTGAAGAAAGGCAAAATCACAGCATGAGCATGGGGTAGACTTAGTATTATAAGGCCACATATAATTAATTTTTAGATTCTCATCCCCGCCCGCCCCTCTCAAAACGTCCCGCCCCACTGTCTTTTATTTTGTTTAAAAAAAAAAGTGTGCAAAAAAAAGTATCGCAAAAAAAAAAAATCGGGTTCGGTATACAAAAAAGTCAGATCATTTCAATGGCTGCCTGACATATTGGCGCGTTGTGGTTGTGAAGTGACGTTTGATTCCAGTCATGTTTGTAATTATCAGAATTCGGAAAGATGTGGTAGTTGTAAAGAACTGGTGCGGTGTGATTTGCAGTGATCCCCAGTCAACCCTTATTGATATATTTCATAATCATATGCAAGGGAAGTATGACCAAAAGCCTGGTGTTCAGGACGTGCATGAAATCGGTCAGGTGACGCCATTTGTAGGTCCAGCGAAAACTGATTTAACAGAAATGTCATCAAATGTCAAAGTATGCGACGCTGTATCCTGTGTTGGGAGTTTTATTGAATTTGTGTGTCGTAAACTAAATGATGGTGAATTGAATTCTACTGTTAGTGAAACAACTGAAGTTCGCAAAAATGCGTTTACAATTTTGACTTCGGCAGCCAATCATGCTAAACATTTACCTGATAAAAAAAGTGAAATCAACAATAAAACACGTATGTATAACGATATTATTGGATGGCTGCAAGCAATGGATGTTGGATTCACATCAGTTAACAGAGACACGTTAGGGATAGGACTTGTAAATTCCATGACTGACGCATTATGGTACATAGATGGCAATCACGACACATTAGCAGACAGGGCATGCCCTGTTCCTGCACCTCTTGAACATTTTAAAAATTACTACTGTCCAGAAAAACGAAAAAGAAAAAGGTTGATTGTTCTGTGTTGAATGAAAATATACTGAGAAATCATGCGACAGCAATGATGGTGCTCTGTGAAAAGAGTTTTTTTCAGAGAGAGCAGTGGTCAGCTGTCAAACAGGTATGTCACACCATTCCATATTTGTTAAATTTTTTAAGCTTTAAATTGACTGGCATTGTAAATTTGTATTACAGTGGCTTTAAACTTTTTATAGACATGAAATATACACATGTATATTACATTGATTATATTTATTGAATGACAGTAAAACATTCTTTGTGCAAATTGAAAATGTGTTTCCTAGTATTTTTTAGGTTATATGTAGTTTGGCAGAATCATTGTCAAAGTATGCCAACTACTTATCATCCAAAAAGTCACAAGACTCAAAGAAACCTAAGCAAGCCACTGATAGAGAACATTTTGAAGTGTTAAGACAATCACATCACATTCAACCAGGTCCTGCTAGCAGGTAAATTTCAAATAAATGTTAAAATAAGTTAAAATTTAGTCCCTCCATATGTGGCTTGCACATTTGAAATAAAAGTTGAAACTTCTCAGTCTTAGTCAGTTGATTGCATTCCCTCTCAAATGTTAAATTCCATGCTATTTTTTTCGTTTCTTTTTTTAGATACAAGATGCTCCACAATGCTTTTATAGCAAGCAAGCCTTATGAAAGCATCCTTGTCAATGACTATTCACCAGAAGATGCAAGGAGGCGCCATGAATTCATGAAGCAAATTGTGGTTCCTGTCAAATGTATTAAGTTCACTTATAGTGGAAGCAAGGAGCACTTAGTTTTTATTTGGAAAGTTGACAGTTCTGATTCAGAGAGTCAGATTCTTTCCAGAAATATGGAAATTTCTTCAAGGTTACGAAAAAACTTACCCGTTTACCATACACGAGCAATGAGAAGAGAGTTTCTAAGCATGTTTGGAAAACAGATACATGGGAAAACAGGGTTTCTTCGGGAAGCATACAGACGTTTAACTGGTGATAACCCTGCGAGTATTAACTACACTACAAGTGAAATGGACAAAAGAATTTCTAATATTTTAGAAATGGAGGATTCTGATTTGATATGTGATCTGAGAGTCAACAACACTGGTCAGCCAGAAAAATATGAAAAGTTTCTTGAAGAATGTCAGAATTACATTGGTTCAAAACTGGAAACAGCTGTAGATGATAGAAGACATGATGCAGTGACAAAGGATTTTGATGTTGTAACACATTTAGCAAATGCATTCTCAGTGAGAGATTTTTATGAACAGGTTGTTAGCAGGTGTCCGGAAAATACACCTATACCATCTAAAGAATGGCTACGTCTGCAGTTCTGGCCTAGAAATTGTCATTTTAAAAGTTCTGCAAGATATACTGGTAAACTTAAAGTGAAATTTATGATCCAAAGTCGTCAGTTTCGAAAGTCACATGAGGACATGCATTATGCATCTGCCTTATTTAGATATGAAAAGGAATTCTGTTTACGTTTTAGATAGCACTGTAATTTACTTTGTGTAGATGATAAACATAAAGTTAAAGTTGGAGAGCCAGGATATCCAGTAGCCGCAACTGAAAGAGGAAAATCTGTTCTTGTAGCTATGGGAAAACGATTTGAAGTAAGTGATCATGACTTTACAAAATTTTCTATCACTCCAAGTGTGGCACTTTCTGTGAAAATTCCTGATTCTATCGAGGAAACATTTTATGATGGAAAAGTTTCAGTTTTCCTGAAAGAATCTGTGTTTGAACCTTCGTCTCCTTGGAGGTATGCTGCTGAAATGCTTCAAGTAATTGATCATGCAAAGCCAATAGTGGCCATTTACAGCGATGGTGGCCCTGATCATCGTGTTACATATGGTAGTGTTCAGCTTTCTCTCATAAATGTGTTTTTACAAGGTGACTTTGATATGGTTGTTGCAGTAAGAACACCTCCTTGTAATAGCTGGAAAAACCCTGCGGAGCGTATAATGTCAGTTCTAAATCTGGGGTTCCAGTCTGTAGGTTTAATGCGGGCCAATCTAGACCAGAAATATGAAAAGTTACTCACCTCTCTATCATCCATGAATCAAATAAGTGACAAGGCTGAGAGTGATAGCGGCAAGGGGCTGGCTACTTATGTGAAAGACTCTATAGAACCAGTTAAGTCTCTGCTTTCTGGTGTAACAATGCGCTTAAAATGGAAAGACAATAACCTTGAATGCAAACAATCTGCAACTAATCAACAAATACGGGATCTTGCATGGAACATGACTGGTATTGATGACATTGATCCACTACACACCACGCAAACTGACCTTAAGAGCAAATCTAAACTGCAGGACTTCCTAACCAAACACTGTAGATTGCGCCATTACATGTTTTCTGTCAAAAAGTGTGGTTTAGCATCCTGCTTAATTTGCAAAGCTCCTAGACTTCCTGAAGAAGTCTTTAATGATTTGTGTCACCTTCCTGATCCTACACCAAGTGATGGGGAGAAGTAAAAATCCTTCAATGATGTTTACAAAACAAATACATCTGAAGACTTCAGACCTTCATTAAAAGTATCTCTGAATGGACAGTCAGGAATATCTGCTCATGGAATGCCCTTTTCTCCATCTTCACAATATGCCAAAAATGTGGAAATGGTTATATTATGTAATCAGTGTGAAAAACCAAGAGTACTCTATTGTAAAACTGTTGTCAGAGGTACTTCAAGAACACAGTTACAGAGATCTTTGAATGATTTAGAATATTCATGTGGGTCAAGTTTTATTGATGTTGAATGTGAGGACTCTCATATCTTGAAAAAAGTTTTTGTCAGAAAAAATTTGAAGTGCAGTTATACTATTGAAATTCCATATTTTTCTGCAGGATTTGAACCTATGTGTTATTATTGTGGTGATGATGATGGTCTTCAGGCATCTGATGATGATTATCCATTATGTTTGAAATGTAAAAATGAAGGAAAGAAAGTTGTAAAGAGGCGTACACGTACAAAATAAATTGTAAAATCAAATTGGTATACATTTTGTGAAATTAAAAGATTAAATATTGTTTTGTTTACTCATATTTTTATTAGCATTAACGGTGTAAAAATATAGAACAATTGTTATCAATCAAAAGAACGTGAAATGAATATTTTTAAAAAATAAAATCCACCCACCCGCCCCATTTTTTTTGCAAATCAGGATGAGAATCTAAATATTAATTTTATGTGGCCTAATGTATGTATGCATATCAGTTGTCATTTACAAATTGAATAGCGGGGGGGGGGGGGGGCTGTCTTCCTGTGGCTTATTTTGTATCTGAGTATTGCGAAAAACGTTTGTTCAAATCAACCTTACAACCAAAGCGTAAAAAAATGTGGCGTGGATCTACTGTAACGGGACTTTCAGTATTCCCGTGTATATCTCCGTGTTCAAAAAGAATAACGAAAGTTTCAGTGTTTAAGAATAAATATTCTTATTAAAATCACAGGTATTTACAAATTAATTAGCAAGATATGAAACAGCATCATAATAAGTACAAGGGAGTGTGATATTTACCATTTAAAAGCTGTATAATTCTGAATTTAGCCCCAATCTAATTAAAATCAGACTTCTTAGATCCGCGTCGTATACTTTGCGTAAGTAGCGATTGTGAGCGTATCCTAGGATCTGATCTTAATTAGATTGAATTTAGCCCTGGCAGTCCCCGAAATACGTCTAAACCGTACTGAAGTAAGTTGTTAACTCACTCTAGAATATCCGACCGGCCGGATCTTACAGTGGCGGATTTAAGGGGGACGCAGCCGCCCTCCCCTAAAATTGTCAATTTCAAGGTAAATCGGTATCTTGTTTAGATAAATATACTAAACGATAAAAGAAGCAATAATTTATTCCACTCCCGGAGAAATAAATGACAAAATCTTTTTATTTCTTGAATTACTTTATCAGGAGAACTTAATTTTTTTTTTCCTTGAGTCATTTCATTAATTTCACCTTATTGAAAATGATAAAAAAAAAAAAATAGTATAAATGACTATAAATAGGAGACACATTTCAAGCCCTATAAAATCTGTAAAATCCAGGAGCTTCCGGAGGCTTCGCCACATAGGTCCTCACCAAGGCTGTGCCCTGGACCCATCAGGGGCCTCAAGGCGGTCCCCAGACCCCCTGTCTCATAAACTAGCTCTCCCCGTAACCGCAATTCCTGGACCCGCCCATGTGTTACAATCCCGGCACGCGCATAAGAAACCCGGTCGGGTTTAAGGTGGATCGATCCTCATGTGATGTCATATATTTTTGCAAAAATCTTAATGAATAATCTGCATGATAGAAATATATCTGTCTGAGGAATTTTATTCCCTGGATATAATAAAATATCTGGTAAACCATCAACACTGAAAAAGTTTATATTTTCCATAGATAAACAATTATTGATGATTTAAAAAATGTTGTCAAGGACAATAAATCCTATGCTGGAATTTCCTCTACTGGATGCCTATTATCATCGGTTTCCCTAATATCCACAATTAATCTATACATATTTGTGAATTAGCAGTTTTTAAAAACTGTTTAATATTTAAATTTTGTCACTTCAACAAGTTTTTATCTATTTTTATTATTCTGTTTGACGAAAATGTGTGACTTTCTGATGTTGATGTATATTTCTGTTTTTGTATGTCTGACATCTTTAAAAAAGTGGCAACACATTTCTTTGCTTATTAATCAAATTAAACTATATTGAGTGGAAATTAAAAAAGGTTTCCCACTTATATCCATTAATATTGATAAGTCACATGAGGATGGAGCTACCTTAAACAAAGGGAAGTAACTTTGATAGAATACCCTCACACTACAAATATTCTGACAATCTAATAAATGTGTGGAGTGGGAAGATATGATAAGATATTCGCTGATATTTTGTAATGATAATTTTTAGCTGAGCACTACATAATTTACAGTGGCGGATCTAGTGGGTGGGTTTTATTTCAACATTATCACCCCAATTTATTTAGCAATTGCTATTTTGCGGTCTTTGATTCACCTCCTCTTTTGAGAGAATTTTATGGATTCGCCAATGATTTTGTTTTCAAGAAATACAACTCTTTCCATGTTCGTTTCATACCACGAAAACTTTACCAGAGTTGTCTTTCTTTATGAAGCAGAAGACACTTGCCGTGAAAACGGAAATGGATGCCGTGAAGAACAGTTCCGAGTTCATTTTATGGATATTTGCAGGTACTTACTAACTTAGTAAAAATGAATGTCGGTTACAGTGCTATTAGGTATTACTGAATATATCGTCTTGTTAATTATCTATATATGTGAGTTGCATATGTAACAGGAAGGGAGAAAATGCAACGGACCAGACTGGGATTCGAACCCGGGCCCACAGGCACTTGTTTCTGTAAATGACTTATGACCTCTGTATACTAATAACAACACAAGGTACCTAGCTTCAAATGACACAGAATGGCACCCCCTGAGAATGTCGGCCTTTTGAGCCTCCAAGGAATATGCGATGCTAATGTATTTACTACCGTTGTATTGTACAATCATTCAGCTTAAAAACCATGTATGACATGACTGCATTCATTGCCTCTTGTCGCCGAAAACTGCAACAAAAAATGACTTTTCCGTTTTATACCACGAAGTGCTATGTACTGATACCGCACAGAATGAAAATTGTATATTCGTTGTGTTGAAAAATAAAGTCTCATTGTTTTATTATCGTAATAAATTGATACGATGTTTATTACCAAAAAATATTGAACATATTGCTTTCTTAACAAAATAAAAATTTTGAATTGAAGGCGCTGTACGCTATTTTTAGTTACTCAAAAAAACCAAAGCTGTTCGTACGTTTCGGGATTTTACATGTCATCAGAAGATAGAAGCTAAGACTTCCCGAGTGGAGATTTAAAAATATTTTCGTGCCGGAATCATTTCTGATGAAGATAATAATGAAATTATGACTTACTGTAAATACAACTTCGTTAACTAGTATGAGAAATATTTCTGCCAATTGCATGTTTCATGCAGATCTATGGAAAGTCAGAGAAAATACAGATAAAAGATTATTTGGAAGCATGCAAAATAGAGCAAGGAAAGTTTTTTTTAGTGGTGTGTTATTGACTTTGTGGTATGTATTGATGTGGCAAGTACCTGTTGTTACATTGAAGTTTTATGAAACTCACCATAAGTACCAAGAACGCTGCAGGCACATATAATGTTTTTCGGAGGCGACTGGCCAACCCTTAACATTAACTGTTATTTCCATGCATGCAAATGAAGATATATTGCGAGAATGGCCCCTCCATTATTTTTGATAGTACGATGTAGTAGTGAATGAGAAGATATTAATGCATGTAAGCTTGAAAGTTATGAATTGAAGCCCTGGAGCAAAGAATGACCCCCCCCTTCCCAGCCTGAGGGGAAAAAATTGCGACAGCAATGACGAACATTATATAACGACACCCCTTAAGCCTTAAATACCTTATACTGTTTATAATAAGTATATTCTATAAAAGTGTGAAACAACTACATCAATCGAAATTGGGTTGAGAGAGACAAGGAATCCACACATTTTGGAGGAATTATCACCGCAAAAAAAATCAGAAGGGGGGATTATAGTTATCAGGTGTCTGTGGAAAAAAAAATATGGGGGATGGAGTCCCCTTTATTTTTTGTAGCATCCCCCCCCCTAATGTTAGTAACTAAATTATATAAAATAAGATCAATTGTGGTTAATGGTCACCATTAAAATCATCCTTTTGCCTGTTATTTTTAATTCATCTCTGATGCTCTATCTTTCTATAAATAATTCTAAAGAATTCCAAACGTAATTTTAGAAGAGCGTGCTAGCCAGTCAAAATCGACCACGTATTCTGTGCGGTATCAGTACATAGCACTTCGTGGTATAAAACGGAAAAGCCTTTTTTTGTTGCAGTTTTCGGCGACAAGAGGCAAAGAATGCAGTCATGTCATACATGGTTTTTAAGCTGAATGATTGTACAATACAACGGTAGTAAATACATTAGCATCGCATATTCCTTGGAGGCTCAAAAGGCCAACATTCTCAGGGGGTGCCATTCTGTGTCATTTGAAGCTAGGTACCTTGTGTTGTTATTAGTATACAGAGGTCATAAGTCATTTACAGAAACAAGTGCCTGTGCCCGGGCCCCCTGAATCTCTAGTCAGGTGCTCTACCAACTGAGCTAACTGGCCACCGGCGATCAAACCCGGCTGACCGCTACATTCTCCCCTCCTTAAATGTCTTTACACCTGAAGACATCAACCCAGGATCTTTATCCCCTGGTAGGCATTTTCACCTGTCAGTTCCAGGGGCTGGTGTACGGCACCAAATGTAACAGGAATTAGGAAGGGAGAAAATGCAACGAACCAGACCGGGATTCGAATCCGGGCCCCCTGAATCTCTAGGCAGGTGCTCTACCAACTGAGCTAACAGGCCATCGGCGATCGAACCCGGCTGACCGCTACACATAAAACAAATGTATGGGATTGTCAACCTTTACTTCGCCTGACGTAACTTTGAGTGCGTTTACACCTAGTGGTGGATCCAAGCATTATTGAAAGGGGGTGGGACCTATGTGTGTACTTTTTTCCACCCAAAAAGGGGATAAAGACCTCGAAATGAGAAAAGTTACTTTCTTAAAAAAATACTCAACCAACTGTGTGTGTGTTTGGGGGGGGGGGGGTAACCCACTGCATGTTTAGGCCACGACTGTCTGTTAGGGAGAATGATGGAATATTAAAAGGGTTCGAAGATTTAAATGGAATTCATAATATTGAAAAACTGTTTCTCAAGAACCACTGGGATATGATATGGCATTTGATGTAAAGGTTCAAGATGTTTGGTATTTTGGCCTGTGTGTTCTAGGAGTAAGGACTATTGAAGGAGTATAGGAAATTTAAATTTATGCACACCAATGTGACCATCACCCATCAGTGTGGGGGAATATAGGAGTCTAAAGGTTTATGTAGGAATGTATTACAAAAGAATACTTTCAAAATACATTCAAAATCCACACATGACATATATAAGTTGTAATGCTTTATCACATATACAGGACATATAATTCGTTAAGTTGTAATGCCATATCCTCATGTAGACTAGTGTAGATTCCAGTTTGTAGACACAATGATCTCAGATGGGAACTGCAAAAATATGGACATACAACATACAAAACCTCATGTGACCAGTAACGCCCATCAAGTCTCTGTCGTAAATCTTCGAAAGAATCGCAATGGTTATTGGTATATATAGAAAAATCAATATACATTTAACCTGAATGAAGTGTACATTCAAGTTTGTTCATACCATAACTCCTGAGGTCAGGGTGAGGTCACAGAGGAAAACTGTTTTCTTCTAAGATAAATTTTCTATTTAGGGACCACAAATTTAAATTCATTTTACAAATAGATATATGCAAGCATATCATTTTGTACATTAAATTTCTGCACAACACGACTCTTGGGTTCAAGATGGGGTCATAACACTGTAGCTCAGATGATCATCTTCATATGTAGATTACAGTTATTTCATGTTATCAAGCTGACCCCTGGGGGAAGGATGGTGTAAAAAAGAGTTTTAATTATTACGTATGATCAATCTAGACATTTCCAATGAAAATCATTTCAAGGACCAAATGAATGCAATTCTTCAAAATTATGTGTTCTAGCATCTGTATCGTTTGTAGAGTCATAGTTTGTTTACATCGCCACCCTTGTAGAGTCATAGTTTGTTTACATCACCACCCTTGTAGAGTCATAGTTTGTTTACATCACCACCCTTGTAGAGTCATAGTTTGTTTACATCACCACCCTTGTAGAGTCATAGTTTGTTTACGTCACCACCCTTGAGCCCAGGGTAGGGAGGATGCACTATTTTCACCTGTAGAATTTAGTTGTGGGGCACAGCATCAAAAGTTTATCATGTGTACTCAAGTTTTGTAGATTCACAATGAAGTTTGTTTACAATACATCATGACCCCAGGGTAGGGGGGATGCACTATTTATGCCTGCGGGATTTCGTTGTGGGGCACAGTCCATTAAAAATGCATCATTTTGTGTAAAAATTAAAAATAGATTACTATCAAAGAATGATTGAAAAAGTAATGATTTGTATCTGAACAATTAGAATGATGCTCGGGGTGTCCACTTTTTTAGATGAACAATTAGAATGATGCTCGGGATGTCTACATTTTTTATCTCGGGCTCGTGATCCTGTCTACATTATGACTTGCTTGTTTTTGTTTTTGAACTGAGATGTTGATGTGTTTTATTCGAATCGTATTGTCTATATTTTATCTAGGATGTTGTCCACTAAGCTAATGGTGGGGATCGTAGCAGCTGCCCTGCACACAGACATTGAATGGAGCTGCCTGGTCCATTATCAGAAAAGTGGGCAGCACTGTGTGTCCGATCAGAGAAGTTTCTCGAGAAGCATTACGAGCTCCAGGGCAACATTATTTTAAATTATGTATACTTCTTGGTCACTTGGCTATCAACTTATTTTTTTTTTAGAATCATCTGAGAACTTTTACTGTGGCTTTGGCTCAATGGATATGAAAACGGTTGGCTCAAATTTCATGACTGAATAAAATAAAACACTTTCATTAAAAAAGTTCTTAGATTTCAAACATTCATTATTGAATTTGAATACTAACAAATAGTGTATATATTATACCTAATAACCATGTTAACTACTAGCAAATAATTAAGAAAACAAAACAAATATTTCTAATATCTCGAAGAAATAAATCAAATCTTTTTGTTACACACTTTAAATGTTTAAAGGCAACTATTTAAAAATGAGTCTGAGGTTTTATTTGTCATAAAAACTAACACTATAGTCAACATCATCTTTGTTTTGTCATTTTCTTCATGAAAGTGACCATGCATTCAGCAAAGTTCATTCTTTGTCAACATTTTAATTATTTTCATGTTTTGAGGTGACACTTTTATAGAAGGAGTACACAATTTGTGTTGCTGGCTGCAAGAACGACTCACCCACCCACCCCGAGTACATAATGTATACAGGGTATACAGGGGGTTATTGTACATTGCATCGCTTTAAACAGGAATTACATGTAGGGACTTGGCTCCTGAGGAAAGTGACATTTACCAGCTGGCAACATATGTGACTCAATCATCTCAGCCACATTTACATTCTCAATTTTGGCAATAACTTATCTTTGAAATTTTTTAGGGACTTGTATGAATGGGCAGAAGACATTTTCTTAACTCACCACTCCATCATTGCCTGATGTTGGAGACTGAACACTTTATTGAAAATTGATTGGGTGTAGCAATCAGTGGGTGCCCTCATTTGCCCTGAGGAGAGTCAGAGAAGTATTCATTTTATTGTAAAAAGTTTAGTTCATGTAAAGAGCATGAAGGCAGATTTTACAGTGATCTCCCTTAGACTATGTAAATTATAATACAGCACTTGTTAATGGTGTTTTTTTTACATATTAAATGTTTGACTGTTCTAAATTTGGTTCATAGTCAAAGACATGAGTTATAGCTACATGCATTGTACCATATTATAGTACAGCAATGTCTGTATGTCCGTGTATAGTTGACGTATTATGATACGGCAATGTCTGTATGTCCGTCTGTAGATGGGACATATTATAGTACAGGAATGTCTGTCTGTAGATGGGACATATTATAGTACAAGAATGCCTGTATGTCCGTGTATAGTTGGGACGTATTATGATACGGCAATGTCTGTATGTCTGTCTGTAGATGAGACGTATTATGGTACAGCAATGTCTGTATGTCCGCCTGTAGATGGGACATATTATAGTACAGGAATGTCTGTCTGTAGATGGGACGTATTATAGTACAATAATGCCTGTATCTATGTAGATGGGACATATTATTGTACAGCAATGTCTGCATGTCCGTCTGTAGATGGGACGTATTATGGTACAGCAATGTCTGTATGTCTGTCTGTAGATGGGACGTATTATGGTACAGCAATGTCTGTAGGTCCGTCTGTAGATGGGACATATTATGGTACAGCAATGTCTGTAGGTCCGTCTGTAGATGGGACGTATTATGGTACAGCAATGTCTGTATGTCCGTCTGTAGATGGGACGTATTATGGTACAGCAATGTCTGTATGTCCGTCTGTAGATGGTGTGTATTATGGTACAGCAATGTCTGTATGTCTGTCTGTAGATGGGACGTATTATGGTACAGCAATGTCTGTATGTCCGTCTGTAGATGGGACATATTATGGTACAGTAATCTCTGTATACCTGTCTGTTTTGATAATGTGTATAGGAGGGTCAACCATCTGAATGCTTTTTTATGATGTTTGAATAGCCCTCTAATTTCTGGAATTTTAGGGTCTGTAGGGGGCTGAGATAAGTTCCCATTCCCAATACCAAATATTCCATTATTTTTCCCAATTGGAAAGGTCCAGGCCCTCGAAACGATGACCTTAAAAAACCTGAATTAAAATTGTAAAATCCATGGCCCCTCTGTCAGGGTCACGCTCGAAGGCAGGGTCAATATAGGAAAATTGTTATTGACTTTCTAGTCTTAGTGTTACATATAACCAATGTTCAGGTGACCAATAAGGTCAGTGAGTCTTCTGTTTAAAAGAGAACAAGCTGGTTTCCTTTTACAAAATTCAAGAGGATTTTTAATTTGTTCAAACTTTCGTTTACCTGTCTGATTTCTGGCCTTTCCAGCACTCATTGTCACTTTGGTTTTTCAGCTCCCTGGTCCCCATGAGATGGTGATACCCTGCAGTAGGAACAGTTCTTACCGGTATCTCTTAAAAGAAGACAGAGGTTTTCTTAGCATCTCTGATCCATTTCTGGAGACAAACTTTTGAATGGAGCTGGTAAAATTTCTATCTTTTTAACTCACCTGAGTTATAAGCTCAAGTGGGCTTTTCTGATCACCAGTTGTCTGTTGTACATCTGTCTGTCCGTCTGTCTGTAAACTTATTTTTTAACTTATCTACAATCACAGAGCCCAATTTCAACCAAACTTAGTACTGTTAAACTTTAACAGTAAAGGTTTAAAACTCGTTTAAATGAAGGGACTCCCACCTTCAAAGGTTGGATAATCAACAAATGAAAAAAGATAGGA
Source organism: Ostrea edulis (assembly GCF_947568905.1). Lineage (NCBI taxonomy): Eukaryota > Metazoa > Mollusca > Bivalvia > Ostreida > Ostreidae > Ostrea > Ostrea edulis. The sequence continues at coordinate 7,484,456 of NC_079166.1, forward strand.
TGGGGTCATTTAAGTATCGTCTCCAGAACTACAGAGGTAGAAATGAAGAAACCTCTATAAGTCTTGTGAAACCCTTCTCAAATATATTAACTTTTTATTTCTGGCTCCAGGGGATAGGATAAGACCATCGGTGCCTGGGAAGGTCAAACACAACAGGCCAATGACCCCAATTATGGTATAACGGTGGGGACATTCTGAAATTTATTGTGCTGAAATAATGTACATTAGGTCCATTAAGTGAGCTCTTCTGACCGAAATGTGCACATTGTCCGCTGTTGTCGGGGTCATCATAAACTTTTCACATTAATTTTCATCTTCTTCTCCAGCACCAGTAGGCCAATTTCAACAAAACTTGGCACAAAGCATTCTTGGGTGAAGGGATTCAACTTTGTAAAATTAAAGTACCATGCCCCTTTCCAAGGGGAGTTAATAGAGAAATAGTGAAAGTACATTGAGTGGTTCTGGAGAAGAAGATTTTTATAGATGGTCAATCAATTTCAGCCAGTCATGGCATAAAGCATTCTTGGGTAACAGGAATTCAGGTTTGTTTCAAATGAAGGGTCCTGTTCCCTTCAAAGGGGAGAAAATCACAAAAAATAAAGTGGGGTCGTTTAAAAATCTGTTTTTAAGAACCACTGGGCCAGAAGAGCTGGTATTTACATGAAAGCTTCCTGACATAGTACATTTTTAAGTTAGTTAAAACCATGACCCCAGTTGAGGCCACATTAGGGGATCAAACTTTTACATGCGAATATATAGGTAGAATCTTTGAAAATCCTCTTCTCAAGAACCACTGTGCCAGGAAAGTACAAATTTACATGAAAGCTTCCTCACATAGTGCAGATTCAAGTTTGTTAACATTATGGCGCCCGAGGGTAGAATAGAGCCATAATAGGGATCAAAGTTTTACATACAAATGCACATTGTTACCACGTTATATCGCCAGCTATTGCCGTCCACATATAACACGATATGTAAAAATAATTGTTTTGCTTTACTTCTTTAAAATTTGCTATAATGCATATTCTGCCCTTGTGCATTTGTAAAACATGTAAGTATATCTACAATGGTTTCATTTGTGTCATGGTAGATTCTACGCTGACTGAATTGGTTGAGCAGGTTGACAAACACACATGCAATGACTGCAACTTTTTTCTGGGACACAGAAATATGATGTCACACAAATAAATACACACAAAAGTCACATGATACACAAACTTTACAGCAGTTAATAGCAAATCCCATCGAATAGAGATTTAGTTAGTGGGCAAATGAACATTGCTGGAAGTGTGCAGCCGATAGTAGTTTTGTTTCTCAGTTGTTCATGCGTAGGCAAAACTACTGGACAATTTTAAAGACAATTTTAATTGAGTATGTTCAAGTTATTATTGCAGTTACCAATACTTACCTGTTTTCATGACACATACTAAATTTAGTTCCGCTCTGATTCTGCGGAGCAGACCCAACTATGAATAATTAGGGCTTCTGGTCCTTGGTCATTGACATTGTTATGAGGGATTTAGAAAGGCAATTTGACCTTTTGTACCTGAAAACAGGTGGTGATAGGCGAGGTTGGCATTATATAGAATTTTTAGTGTTTATGGAAATCCATTGTACACATTTCATTGGCGGTATGTGGGGATGGCAATATAATGAATGGCGATATACCGAGGTAACTAAGTATGGGGAAAATCTTTAAAAATCGTCTTTTGAAAAATCACTGGACCAAAAAGGTTTACATTTACCTGAAAGCTTCATGACATAGTGCAAATTCAAGTTTGTTAAAATTATTGCTCCCCCCCCCCCCCCATCCATGGGAAGGATGGGGGCACAATAATGGATCAAAGTTTTATAAACAAATATATAGGGAAACTCTTTAAAAATCTTCTTCTAAAGAACCATTGGCCCTTTACATTTACACGAAAGCTTCCTGACGTAGTAAAGATTCAAGTTTGCAAAATTCATCGACCCTGGGGGTAGGATGGGGCACAATAGGGATTAAAGTGTTACATGTTATTACAGTGGAACCCCGTTATTACGTTTTCCATTTTGTCACGATAAAATAACGTAATACCGGGGGCAACGTAATAAACGTTCCCAGTTAAATCCGTTTAAAAAAAAAATCATTTGGAAATTGTATATCGTCCGTTGGTACTCCGTGAAGGGGTGTGTGAATATATCTTTACTGTTTCTTTGTTTAAAAGACTATGATACTTTGTTTTATTTACATCTTATCTTTAATGTCCGTAATTCTTCATGTTCTTATCCCTTTTCTTTATTTCGGTGTAGGATACATAAGGATGTTTTGATAAACGTTGGTTTTTCTGCATTCGTTTGGACCGCCATTTTGTTTAACTTTAAAACAATGCGTTCATGTAAATTTCTCTCAATAACTCGTTCCGGTTCGTATTCAACATTCGTATTTAAAAAATAACAAAACATCATTTTTATTAAGTTCTCTAATTACACAATACACAACACAATAAAAAAATCCCACCCAAAAAACAACAAAACTATAGACACAAAACGCACACGATACCCAACACTTACACACTTCTCACCAACGATAAACAAACATGCACGGAGAACAATTTAAGCGCAATACACATAAAAAAAATATAATGATACACGAAGATTTCATTTATAATGCTAAATGATGGCACTAAAATCACGTGCGCATCAAGGGATTTTAAAATATTCACTGAGGTAAATGCCGTGCACGAATCGGCCGATAGATTGGTGTATGTATGGACGAGATTTACGAACACCCAAGCTGCATCTCCAAACAACGAACAATTTTTTTAATTGAACACATTTAATCACCTATGTCCAAGCAGTTACCCAAGCGGTTGTAACATTGCTACGATAAATCTTGTCTTTCTTGTTTGGTACCAAAGCTTTCCGTGAATAGAGTTTTAATAGCGAAGGTAATCACACTATGCTGAACACGCAGGCGGTTGAGAAATTATTTCTTTGATTATCAAAATATGAAAAATGAAGTAAATTTCATTGAGTACAATTTCTAAATAAACATTATTTAATTGTTTATCACTGGCTTCTATACGGGGTATTCACCTGTATTGATGTCGCTAGATCTATCGAAGCGCGATCAGTCAAGCGTCTCTAATCCCCAAACAGACCAGGAAATTTACGTGGTGACTGCCTCAGGCAGTCAAGGTGTGAATTGCATATTATTTTGAGAATCACTATTGAATAATTAGGGGTTTATTACGTTTTTGTCGGAATTTTTACAACGTAAATACCGAGTCCCGGCATTTTAGGACAACGTAATAACGAGGTCTATTTTATATAGGTTTGTTAAGAAATGGTTTTGTGCTTTGAAATTCCAACGTAATATGCGGACTAACGTAATAAAGGGGGAACGTAATAACGGGGTTCCACTGTATATAGGAAAAATCTTTAAATATGGGCCAAGGTGACTCAGGTGAGCAGTGTGGCCAATGGACCTGTTGTTAATGTTTTGTTGTTGACACCAGGTACACTAATTCAACAACACATAATGTTTTCTATTGATTTTTCATCAATCCTTTATTCTTAAATTCTGAGTTGAATCTGCCCTTAAGTAAAAATTGTTAATATGATGCCATAAAATTTATGGGGAAAATAGGGTTAAGTAAGATTGATATTACAATGAACTTTTAAGACTCTTTATTCATACATGTACATGGTTTAGGTATTAAACATATTTACAAACACTGAACTTTACATTGGGAGTTGAGGGGGTGGTGAACTATTTTCTGAACTTTACGTTGGGAGGTGAGGGGGTGGTGAACTATTTTCTGAATTGAATGTTGAGACGTGAGGGGTTGGAAAACTGCTTTCTGAACTTTATGTAGTGAGGTGACAGGGATGAGAACTATTCTATGAACATTATATTGAGACATAAGGGGATGAAGAACTATTTTCTGAACTTTACGTTGAGATATGAGGGTATAGAGAACTATTTTCTGAACTTTACGTTGGGAGGTAAGGGTGTGAGAAACTTTTCATATTGATGTTGCATAGGACTTGATGTACATATATACATAGGTTAGATATTGTGTTATGAATGTTTTTAAATTGAGGTTTGTTCTCAGTTTGGTACATTCAGAATGAATACATGGATGTTTTGTAGACATTCGTGTTCTAATAGCATAATGTAATGGTGTGAAGAAGTCATTTTGGTTACCTAATCCTTAACGTTGAAATAAATTTTACAGGGTAGCAGTTACTTGAGATGTCCGGCTGATTGATGAGGATAATTTCCCTGAGACTGACATTCTGTAGGACTTGGATAGCTTTATTGCTGTAGAAAATGTTAGGTTTGTTTATGAAATTATTCAAAATGTTCCATTTTTATGCCTCATTCATGCCATGACTGGGGTATGTAGTGTTAATCCTTTTTAGCTCACATGATATGAAAGCTAAAGTGAGCTATTCTGATCATTTATTGTCCAGCATCAGTCTATTCGTCTCTTCATAAACTTTTAACATTTTTGACTTCTTCTCAAGCACGTACCGCAGGACTAATATCAGCCAAACTTGCTTCAAAGCATACTTGGGTAAAGAGAATTCAAGTTTGTGCAAAATGGAGGGACATGAATGCTCTCTCCAGAGGGAGATAATTAAAACAAAATAGGGTGGAGTCATTTAAAAATCGTCCTAAGAACCGCTAGGTCAGAAAAGTTGAAATTTATATGAATGCTTCCTGACATAGTGTAGATTCAATTTTGTTCAAGTCATGGTACCAATGGGTAAGATGGGGTCACAATGGGGGATCAACGTTTTACATGGTGATGCATGGGATAAAGCAATAAAAATTCTCAGGAACAACAGGGTCATAATAGTAATCATACTGATATGCAAGCATTCATTCCCTGGTAGTGCAGATTCAAGTTTGTTCAAATTAAGGTTCCTAGGGGTAAGGTGAAGCCACTATAGGGAATCAGAGTTTTATATAGGAATGTATTGGGAATATCTTTAATAATCTTACAGCAGGGCCATGAATACTTTGATATACAATCATCCCCAGGTAATGTAGTTTAAAGTTTCTCCCAATCTTGGCTCCCGGTGGTAGGATGGGGTCATGATAAGGGATCTAAGTTTTAAAGGGAAAAATGAAGGATACATATTTAAAAATCTTCTTAAGAAAAACAGGGTCATGATCACTATATTTTAATGTGCAAGCATTTTCAGGTAGTGCAAATTCAAATTTGTTCAAATTTTTGCCCCTGGGGATAGGGTGAGATCACATTAGGGAATCAAAGTGTTATACAGGGATTATCGGAAAGGCGTAGATAACGAAGTGACCAATCTCATAACTCCTATAAGCAATACAAAATAGATAGTTGGGCAAACACCAGGGGTGGGATCATGTGCCTAGGAGGAGTAAGCATTCCTTGTCGGTAAGATGGGCTCATAATGGAATCAAAGTTTAAGTGGGAATATGACTTTGTACAAAAACAAATCATCTGGAATTTATAGGTTTCTTCATGCTGACTAACAGATTTTGCATCACGTGATTTAGAATGACAGCAAATTTGTTGTGTAGGAACCTGTTTAATAGAAGTTGTTTTTATGAAAAACAAGTAACTCCCCAGCTCCCCGAATTGGAGGTGCATCAAATGAAGCCTCCTCTTAATGTACTGCATGGCATGGAGGAGAAAGCATGGGCAGGAACAAAGACATAATGAACTCCGATAAGCCATATAGGAGGAGAAATGTACATAAACTATTTTACACTCTCCACCCCTCAGATCCACTATAACTTTGTACAAAAACAATACTTCTCCCCCGGGAAGAGGGGAGACATAAATACCCCTTAGGGGATCCACACTTACTTTTCAAGTATGGGATTATTTTCTGCTTTCTAGAATTAAGAAATTATAAAGCATTCCTCTAAACGAAAGCCTTTCCATATCCCTATTGACCGAACAATGTTTTTAAACAAACGTGTGACGAGTTCAGATAAAAATAGTGATTACAAATGTACTTTTAAAGACCTGCACGTGTTGGCTCATAATGCTCTTGGCTTATCAAATGGCCATACTGATCCACACGTAAATTTTGTTTACCCATTTACACTTTCCCTCTCTGGACGACATGCTACACTGTTTACTGTCAGTGGTCATGTGTTTGAACGTGTGGGTCATTTATATCAATTTGATAAATGACTGGTTAGTGTCGTACTATGTGTCCCACAAGCGGGGGCATTTGTCCTATATGTGCTGTAGGACAGCTTAATTCCCCATGAATATTTGTAGACATAGCTGTTTGCTACAGAAAATACAATGGACTAGATTGGAATTCAGACCCACTGTCCCAGAATCTCTAGTCAAGTGGTATTAGAAACTCTAGTCAAGTGCTCTCAGAATCTCTAATCAGGTGCTCTCAAAATCCCTAGTCAAGTGCTCTCAGAATCTCTAGTCAGGTGCTCTCAAAATATCTGTTCAGTTGCTCTCAGAATCTCTGTTCAGGTGCTCTCAGAATCTATAATCAGGTGCTTTCAAAATCTCTGTTCAGGTGCTCTCAGAATCTCTAATCAGGTGCTCTCAAAATCTCTAGTCAGGTGCTCTCTGAATCTCTGATCAGGTGCTCTCAGAATCTCTAGTCAGGTGCCCTACCAACTGAGTAACATGGAACCAACCTCACGCCAAGTTAAAATGTCGTGCTTAAAGGTAATTCATCAGTCATAAATACAAGAGCCTTATAGGCAACAATGCTCACCTGAATCTAGGTGAACCCTCTTATTCTGCTGTTGGGATCTTTAAAAAGATTTGTTTTCAATCTTTATTCCAAATAAAACAACAAAAAAAACATATTGTGATCCCAATATAGCCCAAAATGAGCACTACATAACCTTGATACAAGGTCAAAGGTCATGATATGAGATGAAAGGTTTTGCCATTAAGAATCTATATACAAAGCATGAAAGACCTACCTAAATATTTAAGGAAATATTGCCTAGGATAAGTTTTTCTACAAGTAGGTCAAGATCAAGGTTAAAGTTACAAGGTCAACAACTTTGGTAGGAAAGGATTGATTGAATATTGTTTAATGTCCCTCTTGAGAATATTTGACTCGTATGGAGATGTCACCACTGCCGGTGAAGGGCTGCGAAATTTAGGCCTATGCTTGGTGCGTTTGGCCTTTGAGCAGGGAGGGGTCTTTGTCGTGCCACACCTGCTGTGACAGGGGACCTTGGTTTTTGTGGTCTCATCCGAAGGACCACCCCATTTAGTCGCCTTCTACGACAAGCAAGGGGTACTGAGGACCTATTCTAACCTTGATCCCCACGGGATTGGTAGGAAAGGAAAGGCCTCGTCATTTATTGTGACAAGGTAGGAAAGGAATGGCCTCGTCATTTATTGTGACAAGGTAGGAAAGGAAAGGCCTTGTCATTTATTGTGACAAGGTAGGAAAGGAATGGCCTTGTCTCAATATCATCTTATCAAAGGGTCTTGTCATAAGGTATTTTATATACAAAACATGAAAACACCAGCTTAAATAGTTCCAAACATATGATCTTGATGAGGTTTTCTTAAAAGTTGGTCAAACTCCGAGGTCCCAATTTTAAAAACTTTAATACGTAAAAAGGTTTTGTCACAAGACGCACATATGAAAATTGATTAACCCATCACTCACAAATCAAAAGTGATGAGCAGCAAGGTTCAAGTTTCAGCTAAAGTTTTGAAATATAAGTCAAACTTTAAGGTCAAGACTGGTAAGGGCTGTTCCAGAAATGATCAATTGGGGGGTCGGGCGGTAAACGATATTTTTTTTTTTGTAGGTGGTCGTATTTTTTCATATTTTATTTGGTCCGTGGTTGGACTGTTAAAAAAATCTTTATTGTGGATAGTTTCTATTGTTTTTTAATTTTGTGCCACGTCGGTGTTGAGTTTTCAGAATATTTTTATTGTCGCTCTTGTCGTGTTGGTTACAAAACATCGGAGGAAAAATTGCTTTCGAAATCGGAAATCGGAAGTAACATAGAACTATTCGAGTTGTCGCTCTTTGTAGCGCATAACTTTCTATTTCCATTACGGCACTCTTCAAATTAGAAGCGCGTTTAGTAGGGTCCCTTGGGACGTGATGGCGGCGAACTCTGTAGATTATTACAGTTTACGGTGCATCGATCTTGGGAATATTTTGAAATCAATAGGTATTCCATTTTCTAATAAAGATAGGCAAACATTGGTTGATTTATTCGAGGGTACCGACGCGTTATATTTATCAGTCAGTGTGATGGTGATATAGAGGCCTCCATTAGAAGACGAACGATTCGTGGAAAAACATATCCATACCCATATCATGATAATAGCATCGCTTGGACTCCCAATCTTTCCAACATTCCCGTCATAGATGTCTTTGATTGTTGATGTGACATTGTTTCTTCAGAACTACTGTGATACAATGCCGTACAGGCATTACCGCGTCATTGACTACTAGAATGTTTGTCCCGAAAACCTCGTGAGATTTGTACTGTTTTTTTAAATATTATTGTGGTGGGTTTGGTTAAGTTTTTTTTAATTAGATGGGTCATTGTAAAATGAGTTATATCAATTTGATGGGTCATGGGGCAATTTTTTTATTTTTTTCATGGGTGCTTGGTATATACAAAAGGTGCCTCTCGACCCCCCCCCCCCCCCCCCCCCATGTATTTATTTCTGGAATTGCCCTAAGTCAAAGAAAATGGTGAAAGATGTAAGGTTCTGTCAGAAGGAATCTATATACAAAATCCAAAGGCTGTACTTTAAATAGTTCAGGGTATACTGTCTAAGTTTGGTATTCTTAATAAAAAAAAAGTCAAACTCTAATTACAGTTAATTAAGGTCACAGGGTTAAAAACTATCAGGAAGGTCTTGTTACATAGAATACCGATATATGAAATATGAGAGCCATATGACCCACAATTCAAAAGTTAGTACACATTTAGTAATAATAAAGTAGGTGGCAGACATACAGGATAGGACAATATGCCCCCCGCCCCCCCCTCCCCGGATATAGTCACAAGGGTATAAACACTTAAATCTGCACACCTGCTATTCTTGAAAATGATTTGTTTAAGTGAATTACCTGCACTATCTGAACGTGTGTGTATGTAAACATGACCCTGCTGTTGTTGAGATGAAGAATTTCAAAAATGTTTCCTAATATATCCCCATATAAAACTTGTGTCCATTTTTGTGCCCCCCCCCCCCCTTCTCCGAGGACAACATCTTGAACAAACTTCAATCTGCACTACCTGGGCATGCTTGCATATTGATGTAATTAATTATGACCTTCTAGTCTTGTGAAGAAGATTTTTCCTCTCTATCTCCATGTAAAACTTTGATCCCCTGATGACATCCTACCCCACCCCAGGCAGGCCTTGTTTTTAACAAACTTGTATCTATAATATGTATCAGGGAAACGTTTACATCAATCTCAATTTTTCTGGCCCAGTGGTTCTTGAGAAGATTTTAAATGACCCCACCCTATTTTTGCCTTTTCTTGATTATTTCCCCTTTGATCCTTCATTTGAACAAACTTGAATTCCTAGAGAAGATCATAATGCGAAAAGTTAATAACAACAGACAAATTCTAATAGGAAAAGTTTCCTTTGTACTGTGGATATCAGCGTGAATATCTCAGAGGTTAGAGCACCTGACTATTACATATGTAATACAGGGGTCTCAGGTTTGATTCCTCGTGCAGTCAAACCATTGCTATCAATCTGGATATCTCAGAGGTTAGAGCACCTGACTATTACATATGTAATACAGGGGTCTTGGGTTTGATTCCCGGTCCAGTCAAACCATCGATATCAATCTGGATAGTTCAGTGGTTAGAGCACCTGACTAGTAATACAAGGTTCTCGGTTCCAATCCCTGGTCCTATCATATCATGGGAATGAAGGGCCTTGGATTCTATTCCCGGTTCAGCCATATCTTCTTTTCTTCCCATTACATTTACATCTCACAGACTATCCTTGACAATTCAGTTTGATATGATTACACTTTGTTTATTTTGTAGGACGGTGGAGATTTAGATAAGTGGTGTGATGTTATTGATGGTAAACAGAAGACTGTGACCTTGAATCTGAAGATCTGTGATGAAGACTGGACGTTTGGGGTCACTCTCTGTTACAGTACTACAAATCTAAGTAAGTACTCAGTAATAATGTAAGAGTGAACTCTGTATCATGTTTATCTAATATATACATTGTAAAATCAAACACATATTGAATTAATTCACAAACAAAATAATGTTCTGTTAAACTCACAAACACAAGTACATGTTACACATCACAAACACAGGACTGTAATGTACACAGGGCTGTAATTAACACGGGGCTGTAATTAACAAACAGATGTAATTAACAGGGTGCTGTAAGTTACTCTGTGGTTAGACATGTAATTAACACTGTGTTGGTAGATGTAATTAACACTGTGTTGGTAGATGTAATTAACACTGTGTTTATAGATATTGGATTTTCTTCACTTTAGCAGTGTGATACTCAGCCACAAAGAGGTTGTCTCTGATGTCCACACATAAACCTAATGGAGCGCGTAAATCACAGTGAATGTAACGGAGGAACTGTCCGTCCTGATCTAGGATGTGGATACGGTGATTGTTAAAGTCTGCTGTCAGGATGTGACTCTGGCTGTCTGTAGGGAGGCCGACTGGATCAAATGATTGCTTGGTATTAGAGGGATGACCAGTGTATCTAAATCGGAGTTTTCCTGCCTGATTGACCACCACTACTGCTCTAGCTGACCGGTCAGCCACACAGATATCCAGGTTCTTGTTCTCACTGAGGTATTTATAATAACCAGATGAGTAGAGAGGACGACCCTGATCATCAAACTGAATGCTTTGTTTCTCTGTGGAGCCGGAGTAACGCACGACTTTGGATTGTTCTCCATCATCACTCTCCATGGTAACCAGGAGGTCGTTACCCGCGGTACAGCAGACAAAGAGAGGTCTCCACCCCTGTAGTGTGATCACGGTCTGTATCTGTTTATTCCTAATTAAGTTTATAGTGTTATCTCTATAGTCAGTATAAACAAGATCTCCGTCCCGTGTCACTGCTATGTCGTCTGGTGCGTTCCCTGACTTGGTTTGTATTGATGTCAGTAGTTTACTCTGGAGGTTGAGCAGCTTCATGGTTTCGTTAGTCCCGCGTGTCCAGACTTGATCTTCACTCAGACAGCTAACACTGCATAGTCTGCTATACCCAGTGTCTATGGTGGCGGTGACGCGCGGCTCATCAAGCAGTGGTTTGACTGGAGGAGACGATACAGCTTCTGCTGACTTCATTGTGTCGCCATGTTCTGTGTTAATGGATAATGGCGACAGAGAACCAAACATTTCATTGAGCTGATCTTTGTTTATTTTCTGAGGAGAGAAACTCGGTAATGTGACTCGGACTTTAGGCGGTAATGTTCTAAATTCGGAATTCCTAGATTTGTAAGTAGAGGTTAAGGAGACGTCATTTGATTTTAGGATTGATTTCAAGTCGGACATGATCTGTTTGAGTTCAGTCATTTTCTGTGTGATTTCTTCTGTGTTTTTATTTAGCGCGTCCAGATGTTTAGTTTTCATCTCCGCAATGGCGGATTTCCGTCGGTTGACAATGGCGGTAATCTCCCGGTGTAAGACTTCTCCTTGTTGGTCAGCGACTGTGGTCAGTTTGCCGTAATTCGTTTCTAACTCGGCTTTTTCAGTTTGGACATCGGTTACCATTTCTTCATACCGGGGATAAATTCTGATCTCTAATTCTTCTAGATCTTTTTGTAAACTTTCTGTTTTAGCGCTGAGTTTTTCCAGAATATCTGACATATCGTGACCTTTGTGTTTACCTGAGGAGACGCAGATAGAACAGACAGGAATGTTGCATTCCTCGCAGTGAAGTTCGCAGTGTTTATCGGCGTGTTTCGGACATTTTGGGTAGTTAGGGGTAGCCTTTCTCTGTAAAAACGGCACGACATTGTGTCTTTTAGACGAGTCTGAGAGATGTTTTACTGCACAGTTAACACAGAGATTTATATTACAAAGTTCACAATGACTCTGTAGGGGGACAGTTTCACAGAGGTCACACAGTAGGACTTCCTGAGCACTGCGTCGGGGATGCATTTCTGACGCCGGGATCACACGAGAACTTCACTGTCAATAAAAAAAGAATCTTAATTAGAGACTTTGACAAGTCAAAACAATTGAGAAGCTAGAATTACAGTATGATATGAAACGCTGTGGTCATTGAATTTGATATTTCAAATGAAATGATATCGAGATTTTATGAAATCAGTAACGAAATGAGCAGATCGATTCCGTTGATCACAGGTTAATATCTAAGTGATCAGATCAATCTCATTAATCACAGAAATATCGATACTATTAACACTACAATGTCAGAATGCGTACATATAATTCTGTCTCACCTTAAAATCCAACATGGCCTCCCTGTTCTTTTGACCTTCCGTCTAGTCCTGAGAATTAAATACCTGTGCGGCGTGTCAGCCTGTATACGCTATCTTCGTGTTATCGCTTGTGTAAATAGTTTTAAAACTTGTTTTGACCTGATTCACGTTGGGTAGATGTGTCAACATTTCCGTCAGAAGATAGAATTTCCTTTCATCAAGAAATAAAATACAATCAAATATGTATACAATGAATAATTGCTTTCTTTGATTATACTTATTGAAATTCCGCCCCTTGCACACAAATAATATTGCGTTTAAGGTACAAAAGAACAATTTGCAAGGTCTACTTGACGACTCTGGGGAGGGGAGGGCGTTGTAATTCAGTGGGGCCTTGTTTTGACTCGTTGAGGGATCTTTATTTTGACAACGCCCACCATGACGGTAAGCGGTAAAATGGATTTCTGGTCAGTTCGGCCCCAAGTTTTTTCGGCTGTTAGTAGTTTCGGCCTAATGTCGTTTCGATCCTAGTCGTTTCGGCCTTACTTTTGAATACCTTTGTAGTTCCAATAAATTAAGTCTCTTTTCTCATCTTAAAGGACACATCTCGTGTTTTCAAAGTATACAGAATTATATGCATTTTGTCTTCCTTATGCTTATAGAAATTAATTGCAATAGTTCGTTCGCAGAAGTATTGCGATAATTAGCCACAATACGGACTTAAATCTAAGCCCCGATTTCAAAAAGCCTAGTTAATTAGATAGGTAGTCACGTGGTATAGTGACGTCATATGCGACCTTCGTCGATCAACTTGTTGTAAAAGTAGTGTTAGATATTTTTAAAAACTCGGGTTTTAGGGGCCTAATTTATTTACCATGGATAACATTGATTTCGATGTTGACAAATTTCCCGAGTCTTATATCTTTTAGCCACCAGTGCGAGAAAAGCGAGTATGAAATCTGCATAAATTTGCGAGTAAATAATATTTACATGTATACATGGGATCACTGTCTAAACACTATTTGGTAATGCCATTTCTGTAAACAACTGTAATTAGCGTTGTTGCTTTACTAAAATAAACAGTGCAATTATTATTAAATTTATTTTTGGAGAAGTTAGATAGGCCTAAATTATGATACGATTATGTATCATTGACATTTCGGGGAAAAAATAATAATGATCAAACTTATTGTGAAAATCACAATACTTTTAAATTATTTTATTAAAGCAATTTTATTAGGCCTAATAATTATTTTTTGTTATTAACACGTTGTTACTTACGAAGTGGGAGCGCGGCGTGCTGTTGTTGTAAACACGTACGCGTTTCTTAAAAAAAAAATTAAAGCATTAATTATAATTCAATTCAAAAGTCGGAAAATATTTCAATTATCTTTTATCTTTAAATTTCCTTTTTAAAACTACCAGTTGGTAGACACTGCTAGCATATGATAGTTCTGCCTATATGTTGTTACAAGGTGAAGGTCAGTTGGTGCGAGTGTGTATTGAATTCGAGAGCAGAACGGAAAGCATATGCCGTAGGCCTATATGAAACAGTGCGTAGCTTCGATAGAACAATTTTCTTGCAGTTTATCTACGTCTTTGTCCAAGTGCTTGTTTGGAAAAGTACAGGGACAAATTCTACTGTTTTTATGGCGAAGTCGTTGTGCCGACAAAAAATATTCACGGCTTGTCCCTCATACCTTCCTTCGAAAATTGAAAAAAACACAGTCCAAATCCTCTCTACTGACAGCAAGTACACGCTTAAACGGCACAAAACACCCTAATGCAGTGTTATTTACAAGCTGTTAATGTGATAATTGTTTGTTTGTCAATTAAATCTAATCTGTTTATGAAATGGCTATCAACTGTTTTCAAATCTTCTCGCTCGAGGTCGCATATGACGTCACAGATAATGGCGCGTAAAATATCGAAGAAAATATGCATATCGCAAGATTTGAATTTCATCGCTTTCAAATTCGAAAATTACGCAGACTGTTTCATTTAAAACACATGTAAAGTAGTTTTAGGCATGAAATGAATTAATTTTGCTGAAAAAATTAAAAAGTTTAAAAACATGAGATGTGTCCTTTAATATATCAAAATTGATATTTCTTTGTTTCGAAAACTGTTATATATATCTTTGGTGTAAACAAGGAAGGCCACACCATCAAAGAAAATGATATGTCATTTACAGATTACATTACACAGTATGATGCTGATTAAATTATAAACCGGTACCATATGATGCAGTTATTTTTAAGGCACAAATATATTTTAATGACAAAGATCATGTTCTCATCTGCAATTTTTTTATCAACATGAAATATACCCCAAGACTTTGTTTCCGTTGATCATGTTGATGTTTTCAATATTCTGGCGACATATTTTCGTTTTCAGAAATACGGATTGACAGATAAACTAACGCAATGTCACCTTTCAAAAATCTAACGTTCTTTTCAAGTGTTAATTTATTTGGGGGCTTATGTTATAATGTGAATATTATATAGATTAGATGGACTTGTAAAAATAAACCGCATGACATATTGATAATCATATTCTCCTTTCTGCAATTACTGTAACTAGCTATATGAAAATGTACAGAGAGACAGTTTTCGGAATTCTTTTTAAAAAATTTCAGCAATTAAATTTGTGAATTGCACACATTTACTGAAAATGGGTGATCATATTTCAATACCTGTAGCTACCGCGCCGATCCAATATATTTCACATAGTTTGTTAGAAGTCAAACATCAAATATCCGCGACCCCCACTTGTTCTATCCAGCGAAAAACCTTTTGAATTTGCATGGAATATACAAGTTATACATAGATCATTGTACTATCCATACAGGCTTGTGGGATTTTTTTTTCTGGTTTTTTTTTTCCGGTTATTTTTCTACTCCCAACTATTTTTTTCTTCTATTGTTTCATGATTATTTTCATTAGTATATGTATATATGTTTTTGAATCTCTTCTTTTTATATATTTTATCTTGTTTACATTATATAACTACATAAAATATTGTTTAATTAAATCAAGCAGTCCTGATAAACAATTTTTATTGAATGACAAAACATCATCAAACTGCAGATTGAACTTTTCAGAGCCTCCTGCTAACATTACTTATCTTTTTCAAAGTATGAGTGGGGGCATGTTGCATGTTGACGTATCCAAAATTCAAAAGTAAACAAAAACAACAAAAAATTGTGCTTTTGTCCGAACTTCAAAACTCTAAATCGTGTACATGGGTGGGTGGGGGGGGGGGTAACTAAAACTGCATCCCCCACCTGATGATTTGTGAAGTGGGTGCATGGGTCACTACGTGGATTGAATTAATATCTTTCAAGCATAAATGTTATATTGTACATTGTTCTCACATTCCATCACTGCTACTATCAACATAGGTGGGGGACCCAATATATCTAATATCGTCGTCAAAAATAGTGGGATGGAACTCTCTCCCCTCTCTCTCTCTCTCTCATCGTCGCAAACCACGGGCTATTATTTCATTCTATTTCACAAACCCGTGGTTTGCGATGATGGTTTCATATACGCTATCGATCATTAACATTTTTCTAATTTATGTATTGAATTATTTTTTAATTTAGATGCATTAAAATAAGGAAGGCACAACTGAATCTAAAACATCCCGAGCAGAGCGCGTGCGCGAGAGAGAGATAGTATTAGATAAACTTTTACAGGTATCCCTATAGCTATACCTAACATAGTACTTTTTTGCCTTTGGAATAGTATATGTGTGTATTATCTTCTACACATTGTGAGGACGTCCTCACTTAATAGGTTTGGTCGGAGAGAGAGAGAGAGAGAGAGAGATCACATCGGTTATCATTAAATATTTTAAACCCTTACAAATAGTATTACAAAATTCTACAGCTAATGTTGTTGGGTATCCTACGCACTGCTAATTTACAAAACCGAAGATTTGGACATACACTGTACATGTACAGTAATTTTGCAACATATTTCCATGCGTAAAAGTGTGAACTCAGCTTCCCGGGAGGCCGTGACCGAATTTCAAGCATTGAAGCACGCGGACCTCGTGTATTACAATCAAGTGTTTAGTTTAATATGGTTAAACAATTTTCCATGATACTTGACTCATTGATATTCATCTAAACTTGTAAATAAGATTTTACAACACTTCAGTATGGAATCAATCACTCGCGTCTCTGTTGATCGACTTCTTTATTTGTATACAAAGTTGAACACGTTACATTTATAGTAAAAAATGATTCATAATATGAATTTCTGATAGAAAGAAATAAATAATTCTGTTCATCAAGGTGAAAGATGGGATAAAGCTTTGTAGCTGAATGCATCGTTTACTGACAGTTCAAAAAATAATTGTACACGGGGAAAGTCGATGAAAAATGTTAACTTAAAAAATGACCATACCCTGCAGTTTCACTGATTTTATACCGCTATTACTTCATCAAAAATTTTGTACTATTTTCTATCATTTTTTATAAGGTAAAATGAATAAAATTACGTAAATTTTAAGAGTTTTGGGAAAAAATTAAGTTCTCCCAATAAAGTAATTCAAGTAATAATTAAGTAATTAAAGAAATTAAAAGATTTTGCCATTTATTTCTCCGGGAAAGAAAGAAATCATTGCTTTTTTAATCGTTTAGTGCATTCTTTCTAAACAAGATAATGATCTCACGGTGGGTATCAGGGACTAACTTTTTAGACAAGGCAGTCTTCTTTGTGTATTCGAAATACACATACACCGTGTTCACGGACATTTTACACCGTGTGTTGGGGAATACTCGTGGTCTGTACTGTAGATTTTATTATCAACATTATTGTATTCACCCGTAAATTACTAACTGAACCTAACATACACTAACTACGCAAATAACAACATATCAGTTTACAGCGTACAATACCTGGTCATGAGTCATAATTGTTTATTTTTTCACTAAATATATTTCATTGAAAAAATACCTTTTCGAATAAAGTTAGTGTAGTATTACTTGTAGCTAATTTTTTTATAGATATACTAACAAAAAATGCACAATTGTTTGTAGTGTCTTCACATGATTTCCATGTGATTTTTAATATCTATAGGTTTTGCGTCGAAATCACTTGTCAAATGCTAAATTGAAATTTTACGGCACAAATTTGTTAAGAAATTATATTTCGGGGTTAAAAGTTTGCTTTGATGATTTCAAAAACTATTCTCAATGACCATGGTATCACAATTTGCCAAACATAATGGAAAAGAAAGTTCAAACAATTTTGCATAATATTTCATAATCTTTTCTAACATTAGGCCTACCTCCATTATTTCCTCATCATACAAAATTTCCTCTTCATTAAAGTCTCATAAATTCAATACACATCTATATTAACAAAAACAACATCACATTGTCGGTATTTTGTAGCTTACGAAACTTGGGCCGAAACGACAAAAGGCCGAAAAAAAACTTGAGGCCGAACTGTAAAAAGGCCGAAACAACTTGCATCTGGTAAATGTAGTACGCCGAAAGTCCTGGATAACGATTTTTGTATGATTTCTCTCTTAATAGTCAATAGAATGACATCAAACTTATTGTGATAACTGTTTGTGACCTATTAAACAAGAATCATATAACTTTTTTGGGAATTCTGTAAAGAAGATACTGAACCAGAGTTTTCGGATACCAAAGAGCGGTAAATCTAGTACGTTTTATAAATGCCGAAACCCGAACACGGTCGCCGATCTTTTGATCTACCAAAAGTCCGCGTTTTAGCATTATAGACAATATTGAATCAGACTGAGTTCTAGATATCTAAGGTAACTTAAATAAATCGCAATTGCATGTATGGTGCATTTATATGCGCATTTTATTGTATAACCCTACATATTTGTAATTACAGATGTGTAGTACACGCACTTTTTGCAATATTTCAATCCACTTTGATATATATACACTATAAACAGTGTGCTTCTTTTTTAAACTTCAGTTGTTGAAGCATATTTGTTATTGAATTAATTGAATAATTTTATAATTCAATTATTATTTTGATGCAGTGTAGGCTACTAATGCATACGAAGTGTGATTTAAAGTAATCATATGTACATGTAATTTATATGTAATTTATCGAAGAAAACCGACAAATTGTAATATTATCATTCCATCGTCAAGACGATTAACGACTGTACTACCATATTTCCCTTTTCTTTCTTAATCAAAATGACAAAATATTGTAAAAGCACACTTTTTGGGTTACATTATTTACTTTAGGGAGTATAATTTCTTTACTTTCGGAGTTTAAATTTTTATTCAAAATAACATGAATGGGTGAATGTGGAACCCTCGCGGGGTTAGAGCTGGGCAACGGAATCAATGGTTAATGCTGTAATCATGACTAATTACCGACAGACATCCTCAGCTATCGTTTTACATGTACGCATACGCTGTTTAGGTACGAATTTACCAAACTAAGGGGACCTACTTCTTCCAATTAAAACAATATCACGATTACAAAATACAGTAGTTTTTATTATTCTGTTTTGTGGAAATAATGATAGAAACATAAAATGTAGTCTTAATCAATATATTTTGCATGAATAGGATTACTTAAAACCCAGTATTTACAAAGGGGCTGTGGAAATCGGTCAGTGTCTTCGTCTGTGTTTGGTTCCGACATTTATAAAACGTACTAGATTTACCGCTTTTTGGCAGGTGAAAACTCTGGTTTGGTACTTTTGTAGGAGAATTTTCAGAAAAAGTGTATGTTTTTTATGTACCTAGGTTACAAACAGTAACCTCTGCAAATTATATGTTATTACATGCAGCATTAAGAGAGAAAACTCGAAAAAATCGCTATCCGGGACTTTCGGCATTCGGGTTTCGGCCGTACTACATTTACTGCTTACCCACCATGACACGTGACCTCTGTTTTCATCCTCATCCCTGAAGGTATCGGGTGGTTTCGTCCCGATTACTTATTCGCACCTATTGGATTCGCATCAAGTGGTTTCGTCCCAATTTCAATGCAGGTAACATAGGTAGAGGGTTGGCTTATAGTCGAGTGGTTTTGCCCCGATGTACTAATCGAGTGGTTTCGCCCCAATTTACCTGCGTAGAATCTAGTTATAAGTACAACATCGTGTTGGTGCGCGGGAGAATGGGTGTAGTTACCGATGTCTGACATCGGTGAAGTGTAAAAAATATTCCTGTTTACTTTATCTTTTGCAAAAATCTAAACTGTGGTCTGTAATTTCATTCAATTTTACCGGCAATATAAGTCTCTTGAAAGTATGTTTGTTATGAAATGTATATCAATGATCTTTTTTTTATGATTGCTAATTTTTCAGAAAATTTAATTCTTCATTTTGTGATTCATATAAATATATCTAAGATTAATAAAATCACATGATAGACACACTAATTTTATCTACATAATGCTAATTCTGTTTCATATAATAATTTTTACTTACTGATTTTCCACAATGAATGCAACTTGCCATGGCAAAAATTCTTGGTATATTGATAAAAATGGACATAGTTTGGACGTCGGTAAATTAATATACTGTATAGTATTCATTAATTTCAATTGAATTGCTCATCGTTAAAAGAGAGTATGCTCTGATCAATCGTCCCGATCATGCACTGTCGCCGCATATAAATATCCAAAAATTGTTGGTTTTATGATAAAAATGAGATACCTTGGGCGTCGGTAAATTAATATATAGCATTCATTAATTTCAATTCAATTGCTCATCGTTATTTAAGGGGAGTATGCATTGATCAATCGTTCCAACCATTGTTGCTACATACTCAATGGGGGCAAAACCACTCTGGACCAATCCACTTGGGGCGTACAGGTAAAGGTGCGAATCCACTAGGTGCGAATAGGTAATTGGGACGAAACCACCCGCATTCATATCTGAAGACCTGTGGCTTATAGTTCTATATTACAGGACGCTTTGTAAAGGGCCATTAACTACATTTGTGAAATATTTTACCTATGCACGGTAAATTGCAATATATTAACTTTTTTATGTATATTTTACTTCAAAGCATCAGGGACATGAATAAAAGTTCAGTGTTTGACAGCTTCTTATGTTAATGTTAAATGTATCCCCATCAAACTATTCTTAATAGTACATTATATATATGTAGTAGTTAAAGCTTTGAATTGAATTCATGTATCAAAAGATGCCCCTCCCCCCTCCCTCATTTAATGTTTAGGCCGTTTTAGTTGATGAATCAATTAAGGATTTGGCAGGCGGGGTAAAAAAAAAATTGAGAAATTTAAAAAACAATTTACTATTTCCCCTCCGGTTGCCCCCCCCCCCCCTCCCCCGCCCCACTCACTGTGAAAAAAAAATGATATGTGCCTATTTAATGAAATTCAACGTTTCTCCGCCTTTAAGCACACAAAGAACAAGGTTCGGTTTTAACTAAAATCTGCCCTGTCAAGAAAATTCACCAAAATACTAAATCTGGTATTTGAGAACGCGCCATTGTTATTCTTTATCTACCATAGCAGCTGTAATATATTCAACGGAAAACTCTATATTAAACTGACGACGTCACCAACTTTGACGTTAATTTTGACGTAATATACGAGAGTTCTCCCCGAGGAATGTTCTGAGTAGGAAAATAAAAACAGTATCACACATAGAAGTATTAATTTTTAATCAATGCGACATTGTAGGTTTTTTGCACTGATTTGACTGGTTATTAAATGGAAATTTAAACGACATCAGATATGCCGCAGAGGATAAAAAAATGCAGGTATTTGCGGAAAGCTTTTGGGGTGCAGAAATATAATGGTCCGAACACCAAATTAAAGAAACATTTCTATACCAGTAACAGCGATTTCTTATTTCTGTCTCCAAATTTCTTTATTATGGCGGATTTAAAAAAAAAAAGATGTTTATTTTTATTAGAGTCTTGCGTCGGAGAAAAAATGATGACATCAAAGGTACGTTCAGATCACTGAATTTTATACGAAGTTTGGGTTATCACCAATGTAATATTTTACGAATCGGAACACAATGGAATTCATCGGTATTTGTTTTTAATTGGCATATGCAATATTCCATGAACTTTAATGATAAAACATCATAAATGTAGACTCTCAATATTATATGCGTGGTATTTGGAGCAAAATGTCATGTTATAGGTATACTCAGGAAAAAATGCAGTGTTTTTAAGAAACTAGAAACACAACTTTAAAGGGGAGATAACTATGAAACGGTCGCGGAGATGAATGGTAGAGCGTTCGCTCCGTAACCAGGAGGTAGTAAATTCGAACCCCGCTAATGCTATGGTCGCGTGGAACCTGAGACCTAGACATGCATGTGCTCTTCGACAAAAGTGAGAATCACAAGTCTTTCAGATTGGCACCTGATGCCACCTCGAGTGTGTCCAGGGGTCCGTGCCCCACTCTTCATTTTGATCCCTATTCGATATCTTCAGCTTTTCGTGACCTTTAAAAAGGAGGTCCTGTGTCACGACAGGCGTTGACACCTTAAAAAAAATCAATATTAAAGCCTTGAGTGCTTAGCCTAGGTTTTACTCCACATACAGCTGGTGACGTCTCAATTTGAGTGAAAGGTTCTCAAAGGGACGTAAATTAAACAAACAAAACATGAAAAACATTTATATTCTCTCTCTCTCTCTCTCTCTCTCTCTCTCTCTCTCTCTCTCTCTCTCTCTCATAAATATACCATGTGTCAAATAGACCGTCTCTCATACACATATTCACAGGAAAACAAAAATTTGACGGAATGCTTGATACTGTGAGTTTCGTAATTATATTTGCGTACGTATCCATATGTTGGGTATTTGTGTATAACACCCAACAACACACACCCCCAACACACCCCCCCCCCCTCCTTGCATTTTATATGGTAGAGAAAGATAGATGAAATGTAATTGTAAGTGATACATTGGATACATGTAATCAACCCACTCCAATGATACCAAAATCCCTATTTTTGTGTTTGTCAATATGTTTTCGAGTAGTCACCCCCCCCCCCTTCTTTTTTTTAGGTCACCAGAGTAAACTCACCTGTTTACAGATAAAGAACATGTAAATTACCCGTATTTTACGTCCAGGAGAAGCTTGCGTAATGTGCCGATTTTGTATATCAATGTACATGTAGTTAACATATTTTGTTTTCTATTGTAGAATGAGTTGATGAGTTGAGTGGAATATTGGACCTCCAGATGTCTATGTACATGTGTATATTATAATTAAACTTCTGTTGCACTCGCGCATACATTACGTGTTCAAGTTTTATTTCCTGAATATTTACGTTGTTTTGAAATAGTGAAATACAGCAGAAATTAAAAAGAAAACTTTCTTCCAGTGATTTATTGAATAAAAACAACAATATAATGCTTGTTATTGTATTTGGAGGTTTATATATAATAGTCAGCGAAACCAACGATACCAACACGTACAATATCACGCCCATCGCTCGGAAAAGATGATGATCGGGATAATGCTTTATAAATTAAAACAAAAAAATAGTTTACAATCTTAAACCGGACATGTTTTGTATCCTTTAAGTGGAAATGTCTTTTGTGTGTAGAATCATTATAGGATTGCATATACAAATTATTTTGTTCATGGAGAAATAAATATAAAAACCGAATCGCAAACTTTTTTTTAAAAAGTTTGCAATTCGGTTTTTACATTCGTTTCTCCATGAAGAAAACAATTTATATGTTAAATGCTTGTAATTCAATTGCAAATTAAAAACTGTCAGTTTTTCGTGAAATGTATTAACAACAGAGTCGAAATAGAAAAAGCTGCAGATTCGCGGAGTAATTTACACGCATGTCGGCCGCCAGCAGAAATGTACAGCAATTGCAGTTTTCTCTGCTTTACTGCAAGGTACACAGTTTAGGACATGCGTATGTTAAAAATTTGGGGCTGAAGGAACGCTTTCCGTCTGTTATTTGAACGTAGACAGATTCAAAGAGTGGGTGTCTGACACACTTATTCAATTTCTCACTATCACTGAATAGATTATTATTAGCCGAGCCTATATGTATATTGGACAAAGTTTTGCTCATCGACATTTTTGGTAATTTGTGCATTCCCTTAAATAACTAATCTTTCCGATTACAATAATACTCGCCGCTCCAATGAGCCAACGTGTTATTATTAATGTGAAGTATGGGCATTCTAAGTAGGGGAGCACATTTCATTTTATTATTTTCTTAATGAAAGTACGGAGTTTTCTAAAGGTTTGTTTAAAATTAAAGATATTTTTATTATTTATTTGTTTAGGTGATAAAAATTTGATTCTTTGCTCACATTGCTTCACAGTTGAGTACATAATGAAATTCATCTCCAATGTAAACATGTACTTGTATATAGCTGACCTTAATCACCTATTCCTTATTACAATGAAAACCTTACGTTAAAAATAAACACATTTCTTTTAACTGCTATTTATCAAATTGAAATTACTGGCATGTGATTGTCGTTGTTCATGACCTTTCTTTTATTTGGTGAAATTGTGCTGCAGGTGCCGTGAAACAATGTACCGACGAGTGGTAATAATAACACAGGTGTTTATATACAGGAT
The DNA here is from genome assembly GCF_947568905.1 of Ostrea edulis. Classification (NCBI taxonomy): domain Eukaryota; kingdom Metazoa; phylum Mollusca; class Bivalvia; order Ostreida; family Ostreidae; genus Ostrea; species Ostrea edulis. The sequence continues at coordinate 7,508,422 of NC_079166.1, forward strand.
GTTGAGAATTCGAGCGTTTCATAAAAAGGTGTGAACGTCTGCAGGGAAGTCTACATACAGATATGTACCGAAAACACCAACGTATCATTTAACAACAATTACAAGAATTTAATGATTGATAGCTAATTTCTAAATAATTAATGGGGTGGGGGCATGCATGCTGGCCAAGCGAAAAGGTTTTTTGGGTGATATCATTTCGGAAATAATTTCTTTGTTTTATCACACGGAGGTACACGGTGACATCCACGGAGATGCGCGGTGGCATCCACGGAAATCCTCCGTGGACTTCAATGTCTAGCTCGCGCGGAAAAAATAGGACTTCAAAGGTGCCGACAATTTTAAAGGTCCACCGTGTTTGGGGCAAATTTATTCCACCGCGTTGAACACCCATAGACCTCGTGTCGTGTACTGTAGATTGAATATTCTTCAGTCATAAACATGTATGGATTTGTTTTGCAATATATATTGATTTTTATGATATTATCAGTCATCAACTTTATTGTTGCATTAGCAAAAAAGTACAAGCGAGATTTGTATCAATTTTCTCATAATCAGTTAATACGTATGAAGGTATACCGTATACTAATGACCGCGGCATTCCTTTGATCTTTTCAACCGTTTAAGAATATATGTTTTGTATGGTAACATGTGTAATTGTCACCCTGCGAAAACCCATTGTTGACCGAGGCGCAGTATAATCTTAGATGTCTTCAACTGTTGTAAATTAATCAATGCACGTTAATAGATTCCTAACACACACTACACACGATGTGTCGTTCTTCAAGATACGATGATTTAAAAAAAACAGTAGACGATTCGCTCAGTGTATAAATACGACGGCGTATTCGTGCCAATTCAACCTAGCAGAAAAAATAAAATCTACGATTTAGAAAAGCGTTTCTACGATTTAAAAAGTCGTTTCCACGATTTAAAAAGTCGTTTCTACGATTTAGAAAAACGTTTCTACGATTTAGAAAATCGTAGAAACGATTTAGAAAGTCGTTTCTACGATTTATTAAATCGTAGAAACGATTTAAAAAGTCGTTTCTACGATTTAAAAAGTCGTTTCCACGATTTAAAAAGTCGTTTCCACGATTTAGAAAGTCGTTTCTACGATTTATTAAATCGTTTCTACGATTTAAAAAGTCATTTCTACGATTTAGAAAGTCGTTTCTACGATTTAGAAAATCGTAGAAACGATTTAAAAAGTAATTTCTACAATTTAGAAAATCGTTTCTACGATTTAGAAAATCGTTTCTACGAATTATTAAATCGTATAGAAACGATTTAAAAAGTCGTTTCTATTTTTAGGTCTCGGGTGACATATTGCAATTGGTCGTCGTCCGTCATCGTGCGTTAACAATTGAACATGTTTAACTTCTTCTTGAGCTTCTTTGGGACAATGTGTGAAATAAAGAAGAGGCATAATGTTGATTTAGACTTGTTTATATATGTGAATATGTACATATGAGTTATGATATATTAAAATCTTTGTCTTAAGTAATTAATGAGACCATGTACCTTTTGTTTTATTTTTGATAATCATCATTCTTGTTGAAAAAGTATGATATGTTTACGTTTGTAAAGAATAATGAAGTTCTAGCTAGCCGCTATCCTACTGATACCAGATGAGTCTCTTATTTTGTGGTAATCAGCATCTCCATTGATAAATTCATTTTCGGACGAACGAAGCAAGGGAGAATGTAATACTGTATATCACGTCCAGCTCATCCATCCTCTTCCATCTGTGTTTAGCTCAGCCCAGTTTCAAAGATTTTCATTAACTTCATAGTATCTTAGCAAGCAATTAACAATTACCCTCGGACTCTTGTTTGATTTTCCAGCTTTCAGCCATATGACGTGGCGCGAAAAACCGTCAATACACTCATGAATTGCTATACCAAATGGTTTCAACTTGTCATTTCCATCAATATGCCAAATATAATTTGGACCATTGCTGCTGTACACTTCACTTTAATCTGTCCCTTTTCCGTATATACATGGACGCCTTCTGGGTCTTGTATCAGTGGCAGATTTAAGGGTGTGGGCGCATTTAAGGTAAATCGTGGTCTCTTGTTTAGAAAAATGTAAACGATAGAAGAAGCATTAATTTCTTCCACTCTCGAAGACATAAATGACAAATCTTTTTTATTGAACTAATTTTATTGGGATAACTTACATTTTTTGCCAACCCCTTAAAATTTGCGTCATTTTATTAATTTCACCTTATTAAAAATGATAGAAGATAGTAAAATTGACTACACAGGAGACATATATGTCAAGCCCTAAAAAATCCAGGACCTTCTAGGGGCTTCCCTGGGCCCCTACCCTGGACCCACTGGGGACCTCAAGGCGGCCCCCAGCCTCATAAAGTTGCGCCCCCTAACCGCAATTCGTGGATCCGCCCCTGTGTATGAAAAAAGCCGCCTGATATTCTCTTGGGGGAAACCCTGTTACCAGCTTTCCAGTAAATCCATCTGTACCTATGAAGTTGGTCACAATACTCTAAAGTTTCCTCAATGAAAAGGACAACATCGCAAAAATATTAATTAGATTTGTATTTCCGTTGGAAAAGGCCCAAAGTTGCAGAAATCCTTTAAATAATTTTTTTCATTAATAATAATGCGGTACTTGTGAGCTAAAGCAACAGCTATTTCGGAATAGCACAGTCTCTTCTCAAAATATCGTTTAACTACATGTAGTTCCTCTCGCTTTTCCATTATCGACATCGAGGTCAAATCGATTTAAATTGTTTATACGATAATACAAGAGATCCACATACATTATCGGTCACCTGAGTACTAGTTAAAATTATCACTATAGTCTCAAGGGCTATGAAATCTAGAAATAATTTCCTGTTCAAAATATCTAAGCTCAATTTTAATATTCAGCAACAGTATTTTATCAGACAATATGTGTTCTTTTAAAATCTTCAATGCCCTCATAAGTGCATATACAGATGAAAGGCTTTACATAATATAATATATTTCAACATTAAACGATATGAGTAATTTGGACCCATACTAGAGTCAAAACCCTGGGGTTGCATAATTAACCTTATTTTGTACATCTTTTTCTGCTATTCTTAAACATGCATTTAGATTTTATGCTGTATCACCAAACTTAAAGAAGTCCTTCAAATCTTTAAGACAATAATCATTATAATAATTTTGTCACCATCCTGAAACCAAACCCTTACCCCCTGGAATAATGAAATTTACAATTTCTGTAAAGGACTACCTACTCCATTTAGATATCCATTTAGTAATTTAGTATCAATAGCACTAAAGAAGATGTCGTATAAGTGTTTTACACATAAACGCAATATACCAAGTTTGACTTCACCCTGGGGTTAAAACCCCTATCCAGGGGATCATGAAAATTGCAATTTTGGTACGCCTTCCTGCTCTACATCACTTTGCATTTAGTTTTCTTACATATATGTGGTGGTAGAGAAGAAGTTTTTTTTTTAAATTATTCAATTATGTGGCAGTTTTGCCCTGCCCTTAAGGCTCGAGGGGTGTAGGAGTCTTGAAATTTACAATTTATGTCCCCTTTGTCCCAAAGATGCTTCATACCGAATTTGAAAGGAATTGGAATGATCATACTTATCAAGAAGTTAAAAATGTTCAATTGTTAACGCATGATGACAGACGACAAGCAATTGCAATGTCACCCGAGACCTACAAATCGTAGAAACGACTTTTTAAATCGTTTCTACCATTTAACAAATCGTAGAAACGACTTTCTAAATTATAGAAACGACTTTTCAAATCGTTTCTACCATTTAATAAATCGTAGAAACAACATTTTAAATCGTAGAAACGATTTAATAAATCGTAGAAACGACTTTTTAAATCGTAGAAACGACTTTTTAAATCGTAGGAACGATTTTCTAAATTGTAGGAACGACTTTCTAAATCGTAGAAACGACTTTTCAAATCGTTTCTACGATTTATTAAATCGTAGGAACGATTTATTTTTACTTCTAGGTTAAATTGGCACGAATACGCCGTCGTAGGTATATGTATGTGTAACATGTGAAGTAATGCACCGGTATAACAAATGTTCATTACTGTCATTTTTCCGGTTCTGGAACATGACGAGTGTGGTGGGATTGGATCTACTACTATTGTTGTATTTAAATTTAAACTGGGCTAGTACGTAAATACATGTAGATCTATCGAAAATAAAAAAAACTCTGAAGTGTCAAACAGTGTTATTTTCCAGTTTAGGTCTGATGTGCATAGATTTAGTAAAACTCCCACCTTGTTTGCCATTCCCTTTCATACACTGATGAATTTATAAATGTATGTCACAGTGTGACCTTCTAAACGATATGTCCATATCTAGTTGTTCAGTAATTATGTATTTCTTATATCTTTTTTTTAACAAATACCTGTGTTTTACATATATGTACCTCTGTCGTATTCCAACAATAACTAGTTCTGATTGTAACGGGGACCGTTACATATGTTCCCCAAACCTCCCCCAAATAAAATGTGATATCCTTTTGAATCTATAGCAAAAAATCATTTTATTTTAGCCTTTAATTACATGTAGTACGTTCAATATGGTCATTTCAGTACCAAGAAATGAAAGAAAGCGTTGCACGTGCATGCGCGCGCACGAGTGTATGATTCCGAATTTTTGTTGATGTTGTTCAACAGGCATTTGTATCATATACCCACTGTATGAATTTCATAACGTTTCCACCAAATATAAGGAAGTTATAGCGATTTTAAAATCGTCCAATCAGAATTCAGCACACGTGCATACACGTGCTGAGTAGTAATTCTAATCAGAGCAATTTGTAATAGTACCAAGATACATCTAAACCACTAATATCAATAGGTTTTTTTGTTACACCAATACATAGATACACATATTGTCTACGTACCGTATACTTCTTTTGTCAAAACTAATGAAAAACATCCGTTCTTCTCTTTGTATCATATCAACCTTGACAGTTGACAGATATTATCTTATTTCTACCATATGAGTGTTTAAAGCTATATATAGTAGCGGAAAAGGGAAACTGTGGATTATAAAATTTAGTATAATTTTTCTATATTTATTGTTTATATTCATAAAATCTAAACAATTGGTAAAGGTGATGTTTTTGAACAATATCGGATAGTACCCGACTTAAATGCACGGACTTTTTCATGGTTAGTAAACACATGTTGTTTATTGAAGTGTTCGTACGCACGAGTTTTACTGTTTGGAGTAAGAAGTGTAAAGGTTTGTTTGGACACTATTCGTTAAGGAAATCACTTAAGGTAGCTATTGATAGCTAACCCCAAAAGAACCGCTCATTGAATTTTTTTCAATTTTATTTATTAGAACATTTTGACTTTATCCTAAAAGATATCAAAAAAATCAACAAAAGTAATCAGGTTAATTTTCGAGGAAAGCGAGATTGAAATCCCCTCTTTTGCAGCCCCAAAAGGCAAAAAATGCCAAAATTGAGCAAATCAACACAGAAGCCAATAAAAATTTTATTGACACCAGAAATATTGTTTGTCATATATAGTTATGTAAATTAAACACAAACAGATAAAAAATCAACATTGATTAGAAATTCAAAATGCATCTAAGGAAAACATTGGGATGATTCGACTTGGCAATTGGCCAAATTTACCCTAAATATGGCGTTTCTCAAATACTATCAGGCATACATTTTCTGACAACTAAATTCTGCTCATAAAATTTCTGATTTTATTTCATTTTTACAATAAGTCAAGTAGTATCTCAAAATATTGAATAGAAAAAAAAATATACCAAATGAGGTTTAATCTGAAACTATGTCAGATTTTGTAACCCTACCCCCTCCCTTCTAGAAATGAATTATAAGAGATACAGTCAGCAGAGATAAACTATTAACCTTAAAGACCCAACTTTAAGTTAACGCCCCCAAATTTTACCTGTGTCACGATCAATGATAAGCCACTGGTCAATCAAACTTTTAACAATAGCGCTTAGGTTGATTGACGTTTGCAGAGACCGTGGTTTACAGCTACCTGAGAAAGATGTTTTGATAACAATCATGGCTAATGATGACCGGCAGTCTTCCGATCTCGAGGAAAGCCCCAGTATACCTGAGTTTTGATAGCATTGACTCGCACCTGGAATATTTTAATTTCTAACGTCCCCTATACAATGCAATTTATCATCGTATTTTCTCTCTCCATCTTTATACATGTATTATAGATTAAACAATCAGAAATCAAACAATAATAATAATAATAAAAAAAAAACCATAAGTTATTGGAATATTTTCTATTAATGATTTATTGTGGCTTTATATAATTTATAAAAATATGAACAATTCTTTATTGGCGCAGCACATCAACATGTATAATGGTTATATTGCCCATGCGTAAAACTGTTACAGTAGTTTAAAAATTGCTTCTATTTGAGATACCACATGGATTATAAATTACACAATCAGAAATCAAACAATAGTAAAAAAGCATAAATAAGTTATTGAGATATTTCTATTTATAATTTATCACGGCTTTATATTGAGAGAGAGAGAGAGAGAGAGAGAGAGAGAGAGAGAGAGTTACTGAGATATTTCTATTTATAATTTATCACGGCTTTATATTTATATATATAGAGAGAGAGTTATTGAGATATTTCTATTTATAATTTATCACGGTTTTATATTTATAAAGGTAAAGAGAGAGAGAGAGAGAGAGAGAGAGAGAGAGAGAGAGAGAGAGAGAGAGAGAGAGAGAGAGTTATTGAGCTATTTATAATTTATCACGGTTTTATATTTATAAAGAGAGAGAGAGAAAGAGAGAGAGAGAGAGAGAGAGAGAGAGAGAGAGAGAGAGAGAGAAATGTGTAAAACTGTAGCAATAATATAGAAATAATATGGCATGGCAATAGTGTTGCATACGTATGACAATAATTACTCATTTAGTCAATGATTGAGAGTAAGGGAGAGAGAGAGAGAAAGGAGGGGGTAGACTAGCTATGTGTCAGCTTCTGTTTGGGATACCATCGTTACACAAACACTACGTCCACAGAAACCCTAAAGAGAGAGAGAGAGGAGGGGGTGTAGACTTCGTGTCAGCTTCTGTTTGTGATGCCATCGTTACACAAACACTACGTCCACAGAAACCCTAAAGAGAGAGAGAGAGAGGAGGGGGGGGGAGAGAGAGAGACTTCGTGTCAGCTTCTGTTTGGGATACCACCATTACGCAAACACTACAGCTACAGAAACCCTACAGACGGCCCATATTGAAGGGTATCTTGACCATTCTTCATTTGGTTGTACATGTACACAGATCTACTTGGATTTATTCATTCTCTCGAAACATGGATATTTTACCTACTACACCCACGACACCGCGAACTTCCAGGACACCAGGAAGTACTCGGAAACGCCGGGTAATATTATATTTCGAAATTATTTATATACGATATATAACAATTTAATTAGAAGTTTTAAAAAGCAAAGGTTTAGAAATGGGCTAAACCTGTCATTTGCAATACATAAATATGACCAAGTTTGAAGGTTTACGGGAAATAGAAATGCGGTATGCATGTAGGCAGAATTTTTTTTTTTTTTTTTTTTTTTTTTTTGTGCGCAAATCAAGACACTAAGCATAATTTGTAATAACCTGAGAAATTTCCTGTGTATATCATAAAAATATACACAACAACGGATCTCTTGGCCAGGTAAATTCCAGGTAAATAACATTGACCATGGATAAGCTCCGCCCACATTCAGTCATCCGTGGAGCAACCGTACGGTGTGTTTTTTTTTGGGGGGGTCTTTAAATGATTAAAGACCCCCCCCCCCAAAAAAAAAAACACCGTACGGTTGCCCCACGGATGACTGAATGTGGGCGGAGCTTATCCATGGTCAATGTTATTTACCTAGAATTTACCTGGCCAAGAGATCGGTTGTTGTGTATATTTTTATGATATACACAGGAAATTTCTCAGGTTATTACAAATTATGCTTAGTGTCTTGATTTGTGCAAAAAAAAAAATAATTAAAATTTCTACCTACATGCATACCGCATTTCCAAATTACCACATTGAGCATTCAAACTCGCAATACTAGAAGTTTCTATGAGCCATTTAAGAATGATATATAGTGTGTGCTATTGCTGTTGACCTTTTCGCACTCACAATGATAGCCTAAATATTTAGTTATTTTTCATACAATTTCTTGTAATAACTTGACCAAATATATTACCTATACACATTTTTTGATAGAAATTTATATCACTATACATAATAATACACCAAATATGTTTAAATAACCATTTCATATTTCAATAAATAATTAATATCAATGGAAAGAGACCCATGGACTGCCCATGGATCACTACATGTAAGTCCATCTGAGTCATCTTGCCTTCACAGATAGACATGTGTGTCTTTCATAAGTTTAAGATTTCTAATTGTAGTTTCACAATGAACCAAAAACTAACTATTGGATAACTGAGAATGCATGTACATGTATATTGCATTAACTAACTGTAGTTTTCCCCAAGTGAAGATTTATGTTCACTGTATGTATAAGGGGGTGAATTAGTTCCATTATGAAACTTTTCTAAAATTTTATATACATTAATGTATCTATGATGTATGTTTCAACTAAATTTTGAATTACAAGGAAAATTCAAACACATTGATTGAAATTATAAAATTGATATTCTATCATGTGCACATTTTTTACTAATATATCTAAGAAAGAATAATCAAAATTGAAATTTCCTTTACATCTCTGCATTATTGTCTTTGAAAAGGCATGTACATGTAATACACGAGTACATGTACTTGTTTTCCCTTAAAGTCACAATTTAGTTTAAAGTATGTTGTACAGCATCCACTGCTCTGAGCTCATATAAGTGAATTAATGTTTTTCATCCAAGTCCCAAATTTAACATTTCGATTAGCAAAAAGTTTCACACAGATGAAACATTTGATCTACCATTATTACAGATATTGACGTATACTTATGTGGTATGTGCATATTTTATCTAGGCGAGTCAGTCACAGCAACAAAACACGTTCGGAACCCCTTTTTGGTTTTCGACTATTCTACGGAGTAAGGAATTCCGGAAAATGAATTCAAGTGAAAATACACAATTTTTACTGATCACGTGGTTGCTATCCGTCGCTACCTTAAGTTTGACCAAATTTACCCTTCTGTCATGCCACGACTCAGCCAACATAATCGTGCTGTTAGGATGTTTCAAGCTGGAATGGCACAACATATCATAGCGAGACACTTTGGAGTTCATCTGAACACCATCCAGTCATTATGGAGAAGTTTCCAACAATCTGGTAACACTCCGGATCGACCACGCCCTGGGCGTCCTCGTGTGACGTCGCGTAGACAGGACAACCACATTAAACCTGTGCAACTGAGAAATCGTTTCCAGACAGCAAGTGTGACTGCTCGTAGCATTTCTGTACTTCGACTAATCAGTCCAAGAACTGTGCGTAATCGTCTGCGCGAGCACAACATCATACTAAATCGCCCATCCCGATACTGCTTCAACTCATCGTATCGCTAGACTAGCGTGGTACAGACGACATCTACGATTCAGAATACAGGACTTGGCCAATATTCTGTTCACTGATGAATCCAGATTTCATTTGGATAGCAGTGGCGGCCATTGTAGAGTGTATCGTCGGGTTGTGGAGCGGCAACAGGACGCTTGTGCTATGCAACGTAAACAATTCGGTGGAAATAGCGTTATGGTGTGGGGTGGAATAACAGCACGTGGAAGGACCCCTCTACAATTTGTCAATGGAAATCTCACCGGCGTACACTATGGAGACGAAATTATTCAGCGCCATGTGATACCTTTCATACAGCGACAGCAAAATCACATCACTCTGCAGCAAGACAACGCAAGGCTGCATGTTGCACGTGTAGTCAGGGACTTTTTTGTTTAACAGAATGTCGATGTCTTGCCTTGGCCTGCTGTTCCCCCGATTTATCGCCGATCGAGGACGTCTGGAATGAAATGGAACGACGTCTACGCCAGACATTGGCTGATTTCGGCCAGGCTTTAACCAACATCAGGAACAACATCCCTCAAGCATTTCTGGACACTTTAGTGGCATCAATGAGGCACTGTTGTTAAGAATGAGTGAATGCAAATGGTGGTCACACGCGTTATTAACTTTGTTAATTCAAGTTCGAATACCAGTGTCTTTCGAGTGTGCTGTGAAATTGACGTTATTCGACGATAACATTATGGATTATGAAATGTTGTAACGAATACATTTGTTAACAGCATTACAAAAAATTAAATTTGTTCATTGTTATATTTTATTATTTTTTCACATAGTAAATGATGCACAGTTTCTTTTTTCCGCTAGTATATATGCAGTTTAACACTTGATAGTAGTAATAAATGACAACAAAATTATTATATTTTCCTTCCCCGCGATACGACTTATGTCGACACTTAGAGGGGTAATACGGAAATATATGGGATCCTTGAAAACATTCATATTGGGAGACCAATTTGTTTTTCAAGGACACCATATAATCCCGTCCGTATTACCCCCCTCCCCCCCCCCCCCCCCCTTTAATGTCTATATAACGAATTCATCAGGTCAATGATGTTACTTACACATTAATTAGAGACATATTGACTAATTCATTCGTGATGTTTTACCAACGAACAATAACAATAGATGATTGCAACGTACATATACATGTATGTATTTTTCAGATACTTTATTAAACATACAACATTGAAAAAATGACTGAACCATTTAAACCAACAACAACGGGATAAAAACATTTTTTAAACAAACTGTAAATTAAAAAAAATCCATTTGTTTTCGTACAAGTTTTAAAATGTTCTTAGCTATGACGTCATGATATGCGCTGACTAATTTCTAATGACGGAAATACGTATTCCCATGACGTCATAGTATACATGCGGGGTCAGTAAGGGCATATTGGCATAATATATCCGTGTTTGAGGGTGAAGCAAAAGGTATTGACATCAGTATCTATATCCATAACACGAAAAAGAATATCCCCAAGTTTGTACCTCGCATGTGAGGACAGATTTCTATCAAAGCATCCAATATTGGATATTTGATCCGCCTATTAATTGAATGCGAGAAATGTAATGCATATTGATGTAAACAGTGCATTGTGACGTCATATTCAGCGTCTGTCTTTATCAAATTTACAAACATGGGATACATGGTACAATCGTATTAATCGAGGAGTGATTATTTATGATGAAGAAAATATGATTTAATGCTTGAATAAGGATTAAAATTATGTAACAACTCGGAACAACGTGAACTTTGGTACACGAGAATCAAAACGGAGAAATGAATCGACGACATTTAAAACAAGATTTTTCAAGTTACATGGGTATGGTTTAATTTTTCATTAATTTTCTAAATGTTCCTTTTAAACGTGTTACCTATAGGGAGAGCTCCGTTCTCACGTCCCTTCGTAGTATCGTTGTTTATAGAATTGTTTCAGCCAATGAAATTTCAAGATTTTTATGAGGGGCAGGATAAAGACCTTACATTTTTCAACGTTATGTCATATAGTGTGAAGTGCACTGAGATACATAGATACATTTATGTACAGTACCGCGATTGGGGAAGGGGTAATTTTGATTAAAGCTTCGAAAGAACACTTCAATGCCATGTTTCTGTGTTAAATTGAAATATTGTAGGTTTTCCAAACGGTTCCTTGAGATTTTGTACTAGTTAACCAAAACATGTTTTAAGGGTAACTGATTTCATGATATCAACAATCTCACTGTGTAGAATCAGATGACCATAGTATACATATTACAGTCAACAAACAATGGCGACTGATTTGATCGTTAAGAATTTTGGATTCACGATTTCAAATAGCTGTCTATTGATCTACGGTACTTGCGATGATGATTATTCTGCAAAACTTCAGGTCGCTTTATCATTAAATTTGCTTCAATTCGAGTAAAGAAAAACGACTGACTTCGAAATAGCAACACTAGGTACTTCATCATCATTGTAAGTAAATTCCCATTACACGCAAAGCACAAGATTTGGAAATTGCAACACCCTGTAACCTCGGTTTCTCATTTAACCTTTACACGTGAAAAATACCACTTTCCTTGCACACGTGAAAACAGTTAATCAAAAATGTTCCAAATTCAGTTGAAACAAGAAACATTGGTGCATGCACCAATGTATGGACCGAAAAGGGTTTGAAAAGTGTGAGAAATAAAAATTTTATATTTGCGTTTCAACGAAGGAACTTCTCGGGAAAGAATTCCTTCCTTCAAATACGCAAAGGCTTGTGGAATTTAGAGGAGTTTCGATCAAATGCGGAGATGAACAAAAAACTTAGTCGAATAAACCGTCTATTTAGCGCTATCGTAGAGATTGTATTTACATCAAGAAGGGATTTCCGAGTTCTTCTGCATTTAGTCACCATTACGTCATACTTTAGGCATGGTCATCGTTAATGTAAATACACAAGTATGTAGCCTTTTCAAATCTTTTTTATAAATGAGTGTTTCTTGTTCCTTTTCCTGTAAAAGTAACATACAAAGGTTATGTAAGCTTGCGATTGGTATGAATCTGGAAACTCTTTCTTTTAAAAAAAAAGTTGATGTAGTCTATACACACAATTTTTTTTTATCTCAAGCTCTTTAAGTTAATCGCAGCTTGTAAAGAAAAAATGATTGAATTGTTGGAAATCATCAATAAAAATGTGATAAATAATCAAGACATATTAGCTATTGAAAGTTATTACGTCATGGTTCATCTTTACAAATATTTGGGTACCATTGGAATGAACGGCGACTTAGGAATTCCGAGGATGATCCAGACTATTTGTGACACACCCCCAACCCGACCGAACAACCCCCACCCACCCACCCACTCGACTTTCTATGGCGGCAGAATGAATGTGATACGAATGCAATTTCTTTGTTATGAAGTGAATCCATTTGTTCTCACGATTCAAATAACCGGAGTTTGGGGGAAAATTTCGGAGGCAATATATATGATACTCTAATACCAACCTACCCCCCTCTTGAATTTTAAAAGGGAAGTGTGCATGAGAGAGAGAGAGAGAGAGAGAGAGAGAGAGAGAGAGAGAGAGAGAGAGAGAGAGAGAGAGAGAGAAACGTGTAAATAAAGGATAAATTTCAACCAATGGACAGGCGTTGTGAGGACAGAATTGCACTATGAGGACAAACAAAATGTCCTCACAATTACGTCCTCATAAATGTGACCTACAGTACGTGAAAGATGTAGATACAAAATATTAACTTAGTGAGGACAAGTGGTGAGAGGACATGTCCTTATTAATATTCTTTCTCAAAAACCTTTTTTTTTTCATAATTCGAAAGAGAGTATTAGATAGACTTTTATTGAAATCTGTACGGGTGACTGGTTTAGCTAAACGGAAATGGTGCACAGGTACGGGTGTCAAAGAACAAAGGAAAATAATTAAAGGAAACTTATATTCTGTATAAATACATACATGAATATTTGATGTGAAATCTTAATTGACAGATCCGAAATCTTCCACTTTAGTCTAAATTTTGCTGTTGTCATAGGCGAGAAACCACCCGGTGATCTGGACCGAGCAAAACTAAACAAGTGAAAATGAGAGAACGATGACGTATATCTCTGTTTCTGTAAGAACCCGTGGCTTGAAATTTGGCATGCAAGTAGTTAAAACATTAATCTATGCACGGAAACGGGTAAATTATGCATATCGCACCTCGTTTCTGATTTTTTAGGCATTGAAGCGAATGGGTAGTTTTTCAACTGGATCAGAGTTAGACCCCTTTCTATATTTATAGTATCAGAGAATTCGGGTCCAAAATAGGCTTAGTCCCTATGCATGGAACGTAAGTTCCAGTTCCCACCCTCCAATATTTTTGCCAACATATGCTTGACAGTATACAATACAGATCGTTAATTTACGGTCATGCCCTTTACAGGCACGTAAAACCCGGGGGGGGGGGCAACGGAAGACCTTAATAATGGTCTGAAAATCTATAAGTAAAACGTTTAAATTACTATAAATTAATTGATTCATTTTTCAGAAACTTTACTTGGATGTTATCAAATAATAGAGGTGACACTGATAGTTAGAGGTTACACTGGTAAATCAGTTCTTCATTTTATACCATGGAGTGGGGGGGGGGTGGCAATAAAACAAACAACTAATATAACAACCTTTGCAAAATGAATAAATAGCATGTAATGTACGGAAGCATATTAGGGCCGCAGCAGTATCTTTTTTTTTTTAGTTTGTTATAGCAAATTAGTAATTTTTTATAACAGATTATTAATTTGTTATAATAAATTACTAAATTGTTATAACAAATTATTAATCTGTTATAACAAATTTAACAAATTATCAATATCAACGACAAGAGATCATAATAGACAATTGTGAATTTTCTCTCCATAGTCTCCATATATCAGATGTCTATGTGAAAAGACAAAAAAGTTATGGCCCGGACAAACTTAGTATGAGAAACGGAAGAAGATGAAGAATTCACACTAAAACAATATGTCCCCTTTCTGGGAAAGGGGGTATATTTATTCATAAATATTTTTAAATAAAAAATGTGAAATACCACCGGTACAAAAACATTTCAATCAAGAACATGCATGTAAGCGGTAAATGTAGTACGTCCGAAACCCGAAAGGCGAAAGGCCCCGATAGCGAATTTTTCGAGATTTCTCTCTTAATGGTGCATGTAATAACACATAATTTGCAGAGGTTATTGTTTGTAACCTAGGTACATAAAAAACATAAACTTTTTCTGAGAATTCTTCTACAAAAGTACCAAACCAGAGCCAAAAAGCGGTAAATCTAGTACGTTTTATAAATGTCGGAACCCAAACTCGGTCGAAGACACTGACCGATTCCCACAGCCCCTTTGTAAATACTGGGTTTTAAGTAATCCTATTCATGCAAAAAATATTGATTAAGACTACGTTTTATGTTTCTATCATTATTTCCACAACACAGAATAATAAAAACTTTGTATAGTCTTCATAGTCTTTTGCAGTAGTGATACTTTTAACTTATGCTCAGGTTACCAATAAAGCATGTGCTCCTCTTGTTAAATTAATGATTTTAAATAGCAATTTAGTAAGTTGAAATAACAAATTGATAATCTGTTATAACAAATTAGCAATTTGAAATAACAAATTAATAATTTGTTATAACAGATTGATGATTTTTTTTTTTTATAACGGATTGGTAATTTGTTATAACAGATTAGTGATTTGTTATAACAGATTAGTAATTTGTTATAACAGATTAGTAATCTGTTATAACAAATTATTAATCTGTTATAACAAATTATTATTCTGTTATAACAAATTATTAATTTGTTATAACAAACTAAAACAAGATACTGCTGCGGTCCTAATATGCTTCCGTATATATGTACAATAAACGTCCACGCTATCAGACATATATCCCAAAGCAACTTATTTCATATAATGGGTCATAATCAATTATCCTGTGATTTTCTATAGACAAACGAACAACAGTGGAAACTCGAGAAGAATCTAATAAGTTGCATAGATACAAATAAACCACAAACAATCATCATCTCTGCATAATTTTACTTCCTGAAACTGTTCTTTACACATTATTTCATATGCTTAATTTGATTTTGCTAATATAGCACGGCCAGCAGGCACCGGAATTGTGTCAGAGGTAATTCCAATCATGAAAAACTGTCAGGGAGAAAGTCAATGTTGTTTCTACCTCACTTCAGATTCTTTTCCATAAATGCAAATTCCTGGAAATAAGAATTTAAAATTATATACCAACATGTAATGGGAATGGTAAAGATGAAAGATGAATATATCGAACAGTGATCAATCTCATAGCTCCTATAAGGAATAAAAAATATAGAGTTTGGCAAACACAAACCCCTGGATATACATATACCAGAGGTGGAAAAAGTGCCTGGAAGGTCTCTAAACATTCCTTGTCGATTGGTTACACCCGCCGTGGGCCCTTTGTCTTAATGATCAAGTCAACGGACAACATTTGATCCAGTGATAGGACATACATGCATTGGCAAACTAAATCGTTATGCCGACCATAGAATTTGCGAAAATTTATCCTGACTTTAAACGAGACTGGTGAAATCCCCGTAAAATTGATAGATACCCATTTATTTGTATCAATATGGTGTTTCGTTTCCTGAATGTTTAGAAGTAAAGAAATAGTGTTAAAGTTCTTATTCAGTATCTTCCCGTGGGAACCCGGATAAGAGTAGGCCCTTGATCTTCATTACTTGCCGTAAGAGGCGAAAACATCCGGGCGGTCTTTCTGATGAAATGACAAAAACCGAGGTCCCGTATCACAACAAGTGTGACACGGTAACGAATAGACGTAACAAGTCCTAAACTGTGTAACCCTTCACTTGCAATGGTGACGTCTCAATATCAGTGATAAATTCTCGAATGGGACGCTAAACGTATATATACAACTAACCTATTCAGTATTTGGTTCATTGATATGATATCACTTATGTATCAATTATATTTTGATATTGAATATAGTGACCTCTTAGTCTATGTCTATCACAATTATGGTTGGGTTGTCGGCTTCAAATTCAGGAAAGGGGCTATTTTGGCAGATTTGCCTATATATAGCTACATGTTCAACTCTCTGTTTTTGTATTGATTTTAGGTGTTATGGGATTGATCACTATTCGTTATCTTGGCTTTCATGTAATGCTTGTGACGTGGAAACTTTACGGCTACGTTCCCATTGTATCCACCTTTATTCAAATAACACCCATCCTAAAATAATTCCCCATCATGTACATCGCCATTCAGGAAATTATGTATGCCTCCTGTGACATCGAGGGTGTGGAACTTCCAGTGTTAGATGTGCTGATGTTTCTAACAGCTGTATTTGTGATGGAACTGTTTCGTGTCCGGTTGAATGTAAAACTTATACGTTACCAATTTTGATGCACCAGATGCGCATTTCAATAAATAATGTCTCTTCAGTGATGCTCAACCGAAATGTTTGAAATCCGAAATAACTATGAAGTTTTAGATCTAAATATAGCCAAAAACAGCGTGCCAAACAAGTGGAGCCAAATTCGTCCAAGGATAAGAGCTATGCATGAGTGAGATAATTCTTAATTTTGAAATGAATTTCTAAATTTTATAACAGCAATTAAATATACATCCGTATTTTCAAGCTAGTAACGAAGTACTTAGCTACTGGGCTGTAGAGACCCTCGGGGACTAAAAGTCCACCAGCAGAGGCCTCGACCCAGGGGTCATAATGTAAAACTTATACGTTACCAATTTTGATGCTCCAGATGCGCATTTCGATAAATAATGTCTCTTCAGTGATGCTCAACCGAAATGTTTGAAATCCGAAATAACTATGACGTTTTAGATCTAAATATAGCCAAAAACAGTGTGCCAAACAAGTGGAGCCAAATTCGTCCAAGGATAAGAGCTATGCATGAGGGAGATAATTCTTAATTTTGAAATGAATTTCTAAATTTTATAACAGCAATTAAATATACATCCGTATTTTCAAGCTAGCAACGAAGTACTTAGCTACTGGGCTGTAGAGACCCTCGGGGACTAACAGTCCACCAGCAGAGGCCTCGACCCAGGGGTCATAATGTAAAACTTATACGGTACCAATTTTGATGCACCAGATGCGCATTTCGACAAATAATGTCTCTTCAGTGATGCTCAACCGATGTGGTGCAAATGTATTCGTTTATTTACATTACGGTTAGGCGGCATAGGAATACATACTGTGAATATGGACACCAAAGTTAGTGTATGAGTGATATCTACTGGATGAGTGTGTGATAAACATTAGTTACTCACCCTTTCTCCAGTCGTACACCAATATCCACAGCAACACAGCGTCTTTTTCTCTTTCACCACATATCCCTGTCTTTCGTATAGGCGTTGAGACCGGTTACTGGTTGCCACCGACAGATAAATCATCTGGTGAAGGAAACATTGATTTCCTGCATTAAATCTTCATCCAAACTCAAAGACTTTTTATCAAAGTTGTGAAAGACGGTGTGGGTGACTCAAAAAGAACAATATAATGGTAATTTTATTTTGATTATTATACAAAAGAAAATATTATTAACATATGAGGTTGAGAAGTTCTAAACCGGTAGGATTCCTCTTACCCTACACCCTTTTCGTCTGGCGTCTGTATCGGCCATGTCTAATAGTAGCTTCCCTATGCCTTTTCCTCTAAATTTGGAGTCTACTCCGATGTGATCCAAGAAGCACGTTTCTGGTGGAATATCTTCTGCTGTTGCAAGGGCAAAACACAGTAACCTTAAACGACATTATAACATTTCCTGGAAACATAATTCCGTGGGGATCCGGGTTAGAATAGGTCCTCAGCACCCCATGCTTATCGTAAGAGGCGACTAAATGGGTCCGTACTTTGGATGAGATCGTAAAACCTGATGTACCGTGTCACAGCAGGTGTGGCACGATAAAGACCCTTCCGTGCTCAAAGGCCGTAAGCGCCGAGCACAGGTGTAGATTTCACAGATCTTCACCGGCAGTGGTGACGTCTACATATGAGTGAACAGTTTTCGAGGGGAAGTTTAAACAATGTACAAGCAACCAACCTGGAAACATATTTCTGACACCATTTCCTGAAATATCATTCCCTATTACACCACATCTCTGAACTTTATATACAAATGGTTCAAGGCAAGGCTATGTCTAAGTGGAAGTCTAAGAATAAATCATAGATAAATTTTGCTTTGCAGTCAAAACGATTTAATATGTATGTTGCTAGGGACTTGATTTTGTAACTACTGAGCTATTATCATCTAGTGTAGTAATTCTATCGGAACGATTTTCAACGTTGATACATATTAATGGTGTCCGGGTAGCGCAGAGGTGGCGCTCTCGTTTCTCACCGCTGCGACCCGAGTTGGATCCCCGTGATCAGCAGTGGTTGTGTGTGAGAGGGTATGACGGTCGTCCGCTCGGACACGTGGGTTTCCTTACTCCGGTTTCCTCCCACATAAATGACCCCTAGGCAAACATCCATGCATCAAAGGACCCCATTGGAAATAAGCTTTCGAGCTTTCATGGGTTATCCTTGGTATTTATGTATGTATGTATGTTTGTATGTATGTATATACGGAATAAATATTTATTTAATGCAAACGTTCCCTTTGTTGACAGTGAGCAGATAGGTTTTATACTACACCTCAGACAATTTTAGAATGATGAATTTTAGAATGATGACGACTTTCTGTTTACATTAAGTACGTCTGCAGTCTAAAAGTAAATACAGACATATCCAAACTACAAAGCATAAAACCCTAAACTAAGAATCAGATGGCTTCAAACAATCAGAACGGAAATTTATGATTGCTCAAATATCATTGGCCGAGAAACTACATGTATATATTCATTCAAAATTTCGCGTTAAGCATAAGAATCAATGTTTTATTTGGAAAAATATCTAAGCTAAGGTCTTGCGTTTACAATATTTGAAATCCTACTCTGAATGAATTACAAAATTGAAATACACGTCTAGGGGTAAAGTCTGAAGTTTTAATGTCACAAAATTCTTCCGCCACACAAGGGAGTTCTAGAAGTTAATCAGTATAGAATAATTCAAAGATGCAGCTTTCGCGGTTGTGTTTAAACGCCAAGAAGGCAATTGGACACTGGGTGTTATGTACATATAATTTAGAATGGAAATTGATATAGATGTAAATTGAGACTTACCCACACTTATCAGTGCACTTCACTGGGGCAAAGTCTTCATCTCTAACGTCCCTGTATAAGAAAACAGTAGGCAAAATTAGGCGATTCAGTCGGCGCATTTAGATATACTCGATAGAAAGAATAATTAAAATGGTACTGTTGCAATCTATCAATTACCCTGATCAACATACAGTGCTCCAAACTATTAATAAAGTCAAAGTCGTTTAGTTTTTATCAATCATACTAGACTTATGATACATTTATACAAAATGTTCTTCAAGAGAAATGATTCTTTACGGGAAAAGTGCATTATCTCCATGGTAACGCAAAACACAGGAGCCTGCCATCTCTCCATTGTATTCTGCAATGAAGTTTCTCTCGTAGAAAACCGGGGGTCTTCCTCTAAGGCTTCTTCCATAGAAATCTCTCATGGAAGGTAAGCTATGCAAAATAGATTAGATATAAATACCAGCACTGTTTGTCTATGCATTTCTGATATCATTGCCAAGCCGAGTAGCGCAGTAGGTTAGCACGTTGACTGCTGAACTTTAGAGCGCGGGTTCGGATTTTTTTTCTGATTATTTTCTACTAAAACTGCATTTTTGATTAAATAGAGTAAATTTAAAAGTTTCCAACTCCAAAATATCGTTGCACATGTCCACATTTCATCCACATCAAATATCTCTGGTGTAGCATTCCTTCTTGGGTGTATGACACTACTGATGAAAATAGCAAACATACATGCACTTTTAGCAAATCACCTTAGAAATGTTTTGGTGACACAGTGAAACGTAACCCCAAGATGTACTATATGATGAGGCTGAGCAACAATGTGTTTACTAATTGCAACAGTCCTTTTCTATTTGTTCCAACGAAAGGAGTAAAATGACTGAGCTTTGGTTTGTGTTCAAACATAAGAGAATAAGGGATGAAACTTTAAAAATGCTAATAAGCAAAAAAAATATCATAGAACCATCTAAGATATATACCTGAAGAGCAAAAAAAATCTAACTCGTTATAACGAGTTCGTATCTCGTTATAACGATTAATTATCTCGTTATAGCGACTTATTATCTCACTATAACGCATAGGTACTTCGTTACAACGAGTTAGTATCTCGTTACAACGAGTTAGTGTCTCGTTATAACGAGTTAGTTATCTCGTTATAACGTGTTAGTTATCTCGTTATAACGAGTTGGCTATCTCGTTATAACGAGTTCGTATCTCGTTATAACGATTAATTTTCTCGTTATAGCGACTTATTATCTCACTATAACGCATAGGTACTTCGTTACAACGAGTTAGTATCTCGTTACAACGAGTTAGTGTCTCGTTATAACGAGTTAGTTATCTCGTTATAACGTGTTAGTTATCTCGTTATAACGAGTTGGCTATCTCGTTATAACGAGTTCGTATCTCGTTATAACGATTAATTTTCTCGTTATAGCGACTTATTATCTCACTATAACGCATAGGTACTTCGTTACAACGAGTTAGTATCTCGTTATAACGAGTTAGTGTCTCGTTATAACGAGTTAATTATCTCGTTATAATGAGTTAGTTATCTTGTTTTAACGAGTTGATTATCTCGTAATAAAATAATCTACATCAAGGCTGGCTGATTCGTTCCTCAAATATCGAGTTAGCTCGAACATGTTGTCAAACCATTGTGGTATATTCAAGCAATAAAATCTAAATTTATTCATGACAATGGAAAATAAGTATTTTTGTTGAATAGAGGAAAATATATCGTCACCTATTCATTTGTTTGCAGATAGAAATAAACATTTTCTTGTCATCTTCACGACCAATAAAATTGTTATGTAATACATGTAGTTATCATAAAATGAAAAATTCAATTTTGCAGATTTTGTTAATTCATAATCGTTATCATTAAATTTTGGAAAGAACAGGTCCATAACATTTCCATAGGTACGAACTCGTTATAACGAGTCAAAATATTATTTTACTCTTTCAAAATGAGCCTAGCCGGTTTTCGTATGTACCTCCGTCTACTTGTCACGTGAATAAATTTTCTTTCAAATGCATCCACCATTATATTTGCAGCAAACTCGGAATCCTGGTCTGTGTCTCTAAGAGTTCTTATTCTGATAGGGCCATTCTCGAGGAGTACCGAGTTAGCTTCCGCTAATGGTAACGGTTGCTCTGTCGTCACTGACGTCATTTTACCATTATAGTGGCTGTGAAAAATTGTTTTAAAAATCCATCAATGATCAATTATCATTTCTTGTGTAGACATACCAAATCACAATGAAGAGCAGAATATAGTTGAGAAACATCAACATAATACCTTTTAAGGCAAATATACACTGTATACCAGATGATAATTCAAAATGAATTTCGCACGAATCGAATGTAAAAATACGTTTTTAAACACTTAATACAATTATTTTCATAAATTTTCATTGTGACTGTGTAATACCAATACAGGAGAGAGAGGGAGAGAGGGGACGACACTGTTGGTTAATTACACTTCCAATTTTCGACGTAACCCGCGTCTTTAACAAGAGACGTATTTATCACAGGAACAAACATCGTATACTAAACACTACAGATAAAACCGATAAATATTGATAATCTGCAAAGTATACACTTATTGAAATAGTATTTGATTAAATATTTAAGAAATAATGATTGAGTTTTCGTGTATCTTGCAGGATAACCTCCAAGGTCGATATTCAAATATAAAAGCCGAGATTTTTTTTATTTATTTCAAAGAACATTAATTTCGAGATCAAGGAAATTTTTCTGCAACATACACGGTAACAAGAACTTTATTTCTAATCTACTACAGCTCAGAAATACACAGCCCATCGTCTTCCTACATGTACAATGTATACAGCTACAACTTAGGTCAAGGTGACGTCATGGCAGTTTCCAAAACGGCCTACATTGTTGTTGGCTGACGAAAAGGGTATTCTAAACCCATTTCAAAACAATATTTCAAGTATTTAGTTTGATGTTAACAGATTATATCAATTGCTTTGAATACAATTCAAGAAAAACTTATCTATGTATCGCCATGTTTACATGTGTTTTGCTCTCGGAATGCAGACGATTGGTTTATATTGAATGTCAAATATTCTTCAATCTAATTAAAATCAGATCCTAGGATACGCTCTAAATCGCCATAATAGCAGAGTATATGAATTAGATTGAATATTCTTCAGTTATAAACATGTATGGATTTGTTTTGCAGTATAATAATATTGATTTTTATGATTATAAATTTGAATTATCAGTCATCAACTTTATTGTTGCATTGGCAAAAAAGTACAAGGGAGATTTGCATCAATTTTCTGATAATCAGTGAAAACGTTTGAAGGTATGCCGTATACTAATGACTGCGGCATTCCTTTGATCTTTTCAATAACCGTTTTAGAATATATATTTTGTAGGGTAACGTGTAATCGTCATTGTTGACGCAGTATAATCTTAGATGTCTTCGACTGTTGTAAATTTAAAAAAAAAAATGCACGCTTACACAATAGATTCCTAACACACATTATGCACGATGTGTCGTTCTTCAAGATACGATGATATAAAAAAAAAAAAGGAAACAGTAGACGATTTGCTCAGTGTATACATGTATGTGTAACTTGTGAAGTAAGGTACCGGTATAGCAAATGTTCTGTTCATTACTGCCATTTTTTCGGTTACGGAACATGACGAGTGTGGTAGGATTGGATCTACTACTATTGTTGTACTTAAATGTATACTGAACCAGTACGTAAATACATGTAGATATACTGTAAATAAAGAGCTCTGAAGTGTCAAACAGTGTCATTTTCCAGTTCAGGTCTGATATGCATAGATTTAATAAAAAAAAACCACCTTGTTTGCCATTCCATTAGATACACTGATGAATTTATATATGTTTCTGAAAAAATGTATGTCAAAGTGTGTTCTTCTAAACGATAGGTCCATATCTAGTTGTACAGTAATTGTGTATTTCTTACAACATTTTTTTTACCAATACCTGTGTTTTACATATATGTAACTCTGCTGTATTCCAACAATAATTATTATTAATGTTTTGTACCTCGTGTACCATTAAATGAGGCCTGAGAGAATAAACAAAATTCAATTGAATTGTAATTTCGTGAATTTAGATTCACTTTACAACCACTGGATGCGTGTGGTACATGCATCAGATTACAACCACTGGATGCGTGTGGTACATGCATCAGATTACAACCACTGGATGCGTGTGGTACATGCATCAGATTACAACCACTGGATGCATGTGATACATGCATCAGATTACAACCACTGGATGCGTGTGGTACATGCATCAGATTACAACCACTGGATGCATGTGGTACATGTATCAGAAGGCTGATAGCATTGAAACTCTCTATCATGTTGAAGGAAAAAATATGTATCATTTTATGCCTAATATGTATTCCTAGTGGTTGGTAAATGTGACTGAAGCTAAGGTTATTGTTTAAATAAAACGCTTATCTCTCTTTTTCATTCCCTTTAAAATCTACTGTGTATATCCGTATGAAGTAACATAGTACAAAGAATGATAAAGCACGATTACTTACATAACAATGTTTCTTTGAAAACATTTAAACAGATTCTGAATCGGTTATGTCTTGTTTTTATTTTCACTATAGAATCCTCTAAATATCGCATACTTGGGCGCTTCTAGCATTAAGACAGCTCCAGAATTCTATGTCCTATTTTTAGCAGGAACACCCCCTCCCGGTGTAAACGTTGACCTACATTAGTATTTGGTAACATGTGTCTCCGATATTTGCTGTATAGTTGTGGGACATTTACAGCTCTGTCCCTTTAAATACCCGAGTGTTAAGTTCATTTCGTATATCTTACCTGCATGTTCGATGAAAAGTGAAATAACGAATAGGCAGCAAAAAGAGACCCGTCAATCGTTAGAACGTCCACCATTTGCTGTTTACAAACTTACTTTTCCAAATACAATGCTGTTTAATTCTGATTCTCTGTCAAAAATAAAGGAATCTGATTACTTTTACAGGTCTGATACAAACTTTGTCGTAAATCAATCGTTTGTTTGCTTTTCGTTCATCCCCTGACAATCGTCGTTGATCAAACAGGCGTTTTACAAATAGTGTGACAGAATAAAATTGATTTGTGACAGTCAGTCATTTTATGATAGCAGACCTACCTGATGTATCGGATGCGAAATGTGTATAATCCGTAGAGAGTCCAAAATTTCTTGACCCAGTAATCGTTATAAGTACTAAACTATCAAGTAATACCAGGCCTGTATATGGAGCATTTTATGTGGTTTCCTTTTAAATCATTCAGCAATCGAATATGTGTACATTAGTGTTAAATAGTTTGACCAAGTATATGCAGAAAATGTATATAGAACGCAAAGTCCTACACATAGACAGCCCAGCCGGTGTGGATTACAAATTAGATACAGGAAATTTCCTTTTCTTTTCCCTAGAGTATCAAAACGTTTAGTGAGTAAAAAGAAATGTATTTATGATATTTAGAAAACGCAACATGATTTTGAATTTTCCTACGGAACAATAATTGCCCTATTGCGATATCAGATTTTTTTTTCTTTTTTAAAGATATTCAATTTTCATATGGGTAGTTACCTTCGTCTAGAAATCTTATAATGGGTAAAAATCGAGAGAACCGGATCGCAAGTCACTTTCCGTCTTTATTGAACTCTTGTGTAATCAATCCAATACTGAATCCTAAACTTGCACTGGAAATTGAAAAACAGAAACATAATCTCCAGTTATCATATACAATGTATATATATTTATATATATAGTTATTGAGATGCAAGTACATGTAGTATATCAAACTTAATGGCTAATGAAGATTATAGCAGGTACCCAAATCATAATACAAGAATCTGAGAAATGAAATGTCACTTTTGTTAAATTACAATAATATATTCATTTCGTAAACAATTTCCCTGGAAATACGCAAAATACCATGAGCTGTGGGGTGACTTTACCCGACTCTCTACAAAGACATGACCCTTGGTCTTTCAAACATTTTCCACCTCCTTCCTTCCACATAAAATACGTCACGCCCTCTCCTATATCACAATGTAAACTTCATACTTTCTTACAATGATTATACTATCCAATACAGTATATTGAAATAATATGGTTTAATCTGACCACGAGCACAACAACCCCGCTAAGAAGCAGGTCAAAGAAAGCCATATGTAGTTTGACCTTTGACACACGGACGTAACCAAGTGTTGGCTTTGCACCTACGAATTCCTTTGCAGACATTGAATAAACTTTTGGTGTAATGAGCCAAAGAAACAAACATTTCCCACTTCAAACACAATCCATAGTGATTCAACACTTTCACTTTCAAAGAAAGAACAATGAAGCTTAAGGCTGGTTTGAAAATCAAATATCGTTGACTTTATATCGTTAAATCAGCACACACGTTGATCATCGGTCGAATTTACGTTTATGTGCAGTCAAAAGAGAGGCCGTTCACTTCACGATCGTGAGGTTGTGAGTTCGAGCCTCGCTGGTACAATAATCGCGTGAAACTTAAGATAGTGATTGACTGATTGCTCCTTCGCCAAACGTTCGGTATTAAAAAGTGATATTCACGGGTCGTTCTGGTATGGCTTTAAAAATGGAGGCCCCATGTTGCATCAGACGTTGGCACGTTAAGGAATCCTTTCTGTTACGCTCCTGAGCGCTATGTATAGGTCTGTCTAAAATTGTGGAACTTCACGTAAAGCAGGTGACGTTAAAAATTAGTGAAAAGAAATGTAGAAGGGACGTAAAACAAAACAAAAAAAGCATTCACACACTTGAATGAAATCACATCAATAGAATTCTAACAGCAGTATGCATTGTATAATGTATATCGTCCCTCTTGAAAACTTTTCACTCATATGGATACGTCACTATTGCCGGTAAACGGCTTCAAATTTAGGCATATGCTCGACACTTACGGCCATTGAGCAGTGAGCGTTCTTTAGTGTGACACACCTACTGTGACACGGGGCATCCGTTTTAGGGTCATCCTCGAGGAAACACCTGTTGACAAGCGTTTGGCGATGAAACTGTAACTACCTGTTTTAACGACTTAGGTCTGTCGCAACCGGAATTCGAGCCCCGGCCTTCCACATGCGAGGCGAACGCCCATATGTTTGATAAAACCTTTGTTTCTTATTACCAATATGTACTTGGAGGCATTGTTTGATGTCCAGGAGTCAACAAGAAGATTCATAAAGAAATAAGACCCATTACCCAGGGATTTCCTGACCATATATTTCACAGTTTTTGTTAACTCTGACCATAAGATTCACTCTAGTACTTAGACCCATGTATGGCATGTCAAACGTTGCAATATTTGATCTTTTCCATTTGCATTGTATACTTTTGCATTTGTATTCTATATTTTCCATTTGCATTGTATAATTTTCCATTTGCATTGCATAATTTCCATTTGTACTATATAATTTTCCATTTAATTGTATTCTATATTTTCCATTTGTATTATATAATTTTTGCTTGCATTGTATAATTTCCATTTGCAATGCAAAATCTTTCATTTGTATTGCATCCGAGGGATTGTTTAATTTGATTTGTTACGAAGGATTTCATTAGTTTAGGTCCCACTTTTATTTAGCCGTCACCAGCTGTAGGTGACGTACCACAAATAGACTTAATATGCTACATGTACGCGCACAGTGGCGTAGCAGTTGGGGTTCTTTAATGTATCAACGCCTGTCGCAACACGGGATGTCTGCTTTTAAGGTCACATTATTCGAAAGATCCGTGATTCTCACTTTTAAATAACAATGCGTATGGGAAGTATTAACTATATTTACGTCTTAGGTGTGATGTAGCCATGACACGAGAAGAACTCGAACATGAGACTTCACAGTACGAACCAAAGGGTATATCACTGAACTACCGCGATCGGTTCCATATAAGGAGTTCCATATAAGGACTAGTTGAACATACATATAGCTAGCAATGATGAATCTTGCGCCGGGAGACAACCACCACCACCCTCCCTCCCTTCACAAATATGATATTTTGTATAGAAATGTCGAAAAAAGCATAAATGTACATTTTATTTTGTCAGAACGCACTTGTTTCAGGGGACCCCCCCCCCCCCCCCTCCACTCCTCCACCAAGACTTTGCACTGGACTCACTAGGGATCTTAAGGCAGTCCCCAGACATCCAGCAATTTACTGCGTCCTTTTGTTCAGAATTATCTAGATCAGCCAGTGGTTAAATAAGAGACTAATTGAGTATGCTGATCACATTAATATTTAGACGCATAAAAGCGATAGATTAATTGGGGGGGGGGGGTTTACATCATTACATTTAGCAAATACGGTACGTTCCTGCGAAACGTGGCTCTTCAACATCTCGCGCATTACCAAATTCAAAAAACGATAACTTAAGATTAATCCATTGAATATTTGTAACAAACCAAACTCGATGTTAACAGTTGGTGGGGACCCAAAGGCCGAATGAAGTCCCCCGAATCTACTTAATTCTGAGTAAAAAAAAAATGTGCATGCTTTTCTGGACAGTTCTTTTTTTTCTTTAGAAATGATCATGGGTGGTGGGGGTCGCCATTACTAGGGCTAGCTACGTATTTTTAAAAATAACTAGTCCTGCTTGGTTTGTGGGCGGGAGCTCGTGAGTTCGAGAACCGTTACTGCCATTGCCGCATCAAACCTAAGACATAAACAATTTAAGGCAGTGATTGTTCCTTTACCAAACACTCGGCATTTAAAAGTGAGAATCACGGTCTTTCCGTAATGACCTTAACAGATATTCCGTGTCGCTGCAGGCGTTGGTACGATGAAGAACCGACATTGCTACGGCCCGGTGTGTTAAGCACCTCTATATCTGTGGTACATCAGCGAACAATTTTCAAAGCAACGTTATCTAATGAAATCCTTCGTAACAAATCAAAATAAACAATCCCTGGATACAATACAAATGAAAAATTATTCAATGTAAATGGAAACTATAGAATACAAATGGAAAATTATACAATACAAATGGAAACTATAGAATACAAATGAAAAATTATACAATACAAATGGAAAATATAGAATACAAATGGAAAATTATACAATACAAATGGAAACGTATACAATGCAAATGAAAAATTCTACAATACAAATGGAAAATATAGAATACAAATGGAAAATTATACAATACAAATGAAAAATTATACAATGCAAATGAAAAATTATACAATACAAATGGAAAATATAGAATACAAATGGAAAATTATACAATACAAATGGAAAATTATACAATGCAAATGAAAAATTATACAATACAAATGGAAAATATAGAATACAAATGGAAAATTATACAATACAAATGGAAAATTATACAATACAAATGGAAAATATCAAATATTGCAGCGTTTGACATGCCATACCCAAGGGCAATAAATTTCAAACTTCTGGTAGGGGAATTCTTCTTCATCAAGAGTTTCCAAAGTCAGTTTCACTGACTGTTGTCCCGAAGTAACAAAGATTTCACAATGAAATTGCATCATTTCCTAGGTCTTAGAGCCCGGATGTGTTGTGACCATTGACAATGCTAAGTGTCCCTTACCCCAAAGAGTTTCCATACCATGTGTGATAAAAAATATGTTACATAACAGATGACGGACAACTTCCCGAGAGACCTTTAAAAGGGCAAATTAATCAATTGCATGCCTACTCTGTATCATGCTATCAATCCAATCTACTGTTTTCATCAAAATAAAAAAAATATTCAAGGTTTAAATACAGTCACTACTTTATTTCCCAACAAGAGCAGTTGAAGAAAATATTTCTGAAAATCAGTAAAGTTTTCGCCCTGCTCCTTAGGGCCTAGAGATATGATCTAGTTCTAAAATCTACAATTAATTTATGGCACACTTGTTGCGAGGATGCTTCATACCAGATTTGAAAAAGAATTGGAATAGTAGCTATCAAGAAGAAGCTATAAAAATGCTGAATTCTTATCACACAACACACAATGGACTATACACAATGATGGACACAGTCCAATAGCAATATGTCATCTGACTCGGATGACGTTTTAAACAATAGTGTACAAAATTGCAATGTTGACTTACATTCAGCATATTGTTTTGGTTTTTGCAAAATTTCAATGGGAAGTAACATTAAGCAGCATCACGAGTCTAATTACCTAACCTGGCTTGAATAATTTCAGTCAATCAAAAGTCATGTTAGTAAATTCTGTAAAATATGTTTCATATCGTTCTTGGCACACTGATTTTGACTACAGATAGTTCCGTTTACATAATCAGAATATAGGGATCACGACGAGTGTGACCGGTCGACAGGGGATGCTTACTCCTTCTAGGCACCTGATCCCACCTCTGGTGTGTCCAGGGGTCCGTGTTTGCCCAACTATGTAAAACTTATACGGTACCAATTTTGATGCACCAGATGCGCATTTCGACAAATAATGTCTCTTCAGTGATGCTCAACCGAAATGTTTGAAATCCGAAATAACTATGACGTTTTAGATCTAAATATAGCCAAAAACAGCGTGCCAAACAAGTGGAGCCAAATTCGTCCAAGGATAAGAGCTATGCATGAGGGAGATAATCCTTAATTTTGAAATGAATTTCTAAATTTTCTAACAGCAATTAAATATACATCCGTATTTTCAAGCTAGTAACGAAGTACTTAGCTACTGGGCTGTAGAGACCCTCGGGGACTAACAGTCCACCAGCAGAGGCCTCGACCCAGGAGTCATAATGTAAAACTTATACGGTACCAATTTTGATGCACCAGATGCGCATTTCGACAAATAATGTCTCTTCAGTGATGCTCAACCGAAATGTTTGAAATCCGAAATAACTATGAAGTTTTAGATCTAAATATAGCCAAAAACAGCGTGCCAAACAAGTGGAGCCAAATTCGTCCAAGGATAAGAGCTATGCATGAGGGAGATAATCCTTAATTTTGAAATGAATTTCTAAATTTTCTAACAGCAATTAAATATACATCCGTATTTTCAAGCTAGTAACGAAGTACTTAGCTACTGGGCTGTAGAGACTATTTTGTATTGCTTGTAGGAGTTATGAGATTGACCAGTGTTCGTTATCTTCACCTTTCACTAGGAACACCCATATATATACGTATCGATACGGTGCACTGGGATACAGCAGTTTTATAGAAGCTGATTTTGTTGCACACATCCTAAAGACAAACAGGCCATGTTGAAATCTGAATGGTTCCAGACAGTTAAAATACATCTGCAGGGCAACAAAAAGGACATTTAATACATGTATTGTGACTGGGGTGTTAGCCATTCTCCAGAAGATAATTTTGTTTCAGCCGATCAAAAGTCATGTTCAAATTTAGATAACTTCAAAGACCAATGTTACAACATTTATTCAACACCACCAGAGGATTATTTGTACCAAATATGGTGTTAGGGTCCTTTGGGAGATCAGTTATTATTGCATGTTCAACGTTGCAACTATTATTCCATATCTTCATCTTTTTCAGCATAATTTCCACTTTGAATCAATATTGCATTACCACATGTATAAATATTATATGTGCATTTATCATGTTAAATCTTAATCAGAACTACATGACACGTCATAATCTGTGAGTAAGTTAACATTCAAACACAGGCAAAGAGGCATGATATTCAACTCTTTTTGAAAGTCACAGTGCATCAATATAGTATATTACATGAATTACAATTAATAAGTAAATTTGTAAGGCTGATAATAAATTCCATGTGATGTATTGAAATGCTTAACACAGGTCGAAACTGGAGTTGTTCACAATACATAGAAAATACAATAGAATGTATATAATCTAAATGACAAAGTGATATACATTTTGTACCGGATATATATAAAATATTTCCTGTGTATAACATTATATTAGCTTTTATTTTCATTTTACAGATTTTCCTGATGAATAAAAGTGGGAAATTAACACTATAGCAAAATCATCATGACCTACATTTCATACAGCATAGGAATAAGTACCTTAACATAAAAAATGAGTTAAAACACGATAATATACATTAATCCATCATATTTCAACCCAATCCCTAAAGTTATGAAACTAAAATAATTATGATAGCTAATAAACCGCTAAACATATTAATTGTTAGATGGTTAAGATACCAATAAAACAATATTATCTCAAAACCTACGCTTAGAATCCAAAGTTAGTGAATGGGCAAAGATTCTAAGACACAAGGAGTATCATTAAACAGTCCTGTTCAATCTCATGTGTATTGCATTAACTGTATAGCACATATTCATTCCACATGGAAATCAAACATTCAGAAATATACAATATATATATCCCGAAATATACAATACAGAAATATACAATATAGAAATATACAATATAGAAATATACAATACAGAAATATACAATACAGAAATATACAATATAGAAATATACAATACAGAAATATACAATACAGAAATATACAATACAGAAATATACAATACAGAAATATACAATATAGAAATATACAATACAGAAATATACAATACAGAAATATACAATATAGACATATACAATACAGAAATATACAATATAGAAATATACAATACTGAAATATACAATACAGAAGTATACAATATAGAAATATACAATATAGAAATATACAATACAGAAATATACAATATAGAAATATACAATATAGAAATATACAATACAGAAATATACAATATAGAAATATACAATACAGAAATATACAATACAGAAGTATACAATATAGAAATATACAATACAGAAATATACAATATAGAAATATACAATACAGAAATATACAATACAGAAATATACAATATAGAAATATACAATACAGAAATATACAATATAGAAATATACAATACAGACATATACAATACAGAAATATACAATACAGAAATATACAATATAGACATATACAATACAGAAATATACAATATAGACATATACAATACAGAAATATACAATATAGAAATATACAATATAGAAATATACAATACAGAAATATACAATATAGACATATACAATACAGAAATATACAATATAGAAATATACAATATAGAAATATACAATACAGAACTATACAATACAGAAATATACAATATAGACATATACAATGCAGAAATATACAATATAGAAATATACAATACAGAAATATACAATACAGAAATATACAATACAGAAATATACAATACAGAAATATACAATACAGAAGTATACAATATAGAAATATACAATATAGAAATATACAATACAGAAATATACAATATAGAAATATACAATACAGAACTATACAATACAGAAATATACAATATAGACATATACAATACAGAAATATACAATATAGAAATATACAATACAGAACTATACAATACAGAAATATACAATATAGAAATATACAATATAGAAATATACAATATAGAAATATACAATACAGAAATATACAATATAGACATATACAATACAGAAATATACAATACAGAAATATACAATATAGAAATATACAATACAGAAATATACAATACAGAAATATACAATATAGAAATATACAATACAGAAATATACAATACAGAAGTATACAATATAGAAATATACAATACAGAAGTATACAATATAGAAATATACAATACAGAAGTATACAATATAGAAATATACAATACAGAAGTATACAATATAGAAATATACAATACAGAAGTATACAATATAGAAATATACAATACAGAAGTATACAATATAGAAATATACAATACAGACATATACAATACAGACATATACAATACAGAAATATACAATATAGAAATATACAATACAGAAATATACAATACAGAAATATACAATACAGAAATATACAATACTGAAATATACAATACAGACATATACAATACAGACATATACAATACAGAAATATACAATATAGAAATATACAATACAGAAATATACAATATAGAAATATACAATACAGAAATATACAATACTGAAATATACAATACAGAAATATACAATACAGAACTATACAATACTGTAGATCCCGAAATATACGTGAGGAGTTTATTATCACGTGATTTCGCAACTGGCATCACATGCAAAATAAAATTATTCTCTTTTATGTTTCTGTTGTTCAAATACATATGAGAACTCTTGATTAACCGCCGGTGGCCGAGAGGTTAGAGCGTTCTCCCCGCATGCGGAAGGCCAGGGTTCGAATCCCGGCCACGACAGACCTAAGTCGTTAAAACAGGTAGTGACAGTTCCATCGCCAAACGCTCGGCATCAGGTGTGAATGTTACGGGTCCTCGGAGATGACCTTACAAACGGATGTCCCTTGTCACAATAGGTCTGGCACGCTAAAGAACCCTCATTGCTCAATGGCCATAAGCGCCGAGTATAGGCCTAAATTTGAAACACTTCATATTAAAAGTCATTTAACCATATCAGGCGCTCGCGTGAAATAAGAAGTCCACAAGAACTCTCCTTTCACGATATGCATTATATTGTCAAACCCTATAAAGAACTACATATCCTAAGGACTCTTACATCAAAACCAACATTCACTCTATTGTCTCAAAATGATGTGTTATTTGTGCAAGAATCTATCTCGAAAACAAGTGGTAATTTTTATAATCAAAACTTTGAAGAAACAAAATGATAAAAAATTGATTAAAACGATTGATGTATAAATTATTCCAAAGTACTGTATATTTCAGACAAAATGATATGTAAAACTGTATATAGAAAGGATCTCTGTTACAAAAACAAAATATTTTGTCTTTCATCAAAGCTTCAAAATCTTGAGTTTGTAAGATTCAAAAAGTTATAGTCCATAGTCCTTTGCTGATAAAACTCTGAAAATTCAGGTCGAGTGTATGAATACAAAATATTGTTCAACAAAAAATATTCAACAAATAGTTTACATTATTCAAATCCCAGAATTTTCTGGCATAGCAAAACGGGGGGAAAGATAAACTCATTGCAGTGGTTTTCATAATGAAAATGTGATGGTGTAACAATTTTCAAATAAGGCATTGATAATGCATAAGGATAAGGCATCCAAAATCTTTTTGCAATAGAACTCATGATATGATACATATCATCCGAAAGTCATCTCAGGTGACTTTAAAAATTAATTTGCACAATCCTGTAACAACATTAATTTGCCAAATATTTACATTTGCCAATGCACTTCCTTATATGATAATACTAATGAAATTGACATTCAATTTCGTGTAACATGAAGTAAGTCACGTGATCAGTCTTTTCTTGCATATGAATACAATCACCGCTTCAAAAGTCAGTTCCTGTACTTTCACCTGGCTTCTTGCTTATGCAATGCAGTTGGGGATTTAGAACCTTCCCCCTCTCGCCACAATTTAAAAAATAGAAATAGTGTGAGTAAAATTCCAGATTGCCACACGAAATGGCTAATACTTGATTTTCACACACACCATTTCGTAAACCCTCAATCCGCCACTGCAATGACATCATAACAGAAACAAACGCAGCAGGATATTTATTCTGAGTTTATTTTATAAACAAACAAGAATTTCATCAATTTATAAAACAGAAACATTAAACATACCGTTCTGTTGTTTCATTTTAAACAGTTTTAAATACCGTCTGCAACTATGTCTCAATTGCAACTTCTGCAAATTTATAAAATGAATTTCTAACAATGTACGCAGGGGTATAAGCCTATTTACTTTATGATGATGATAAGTTAAACTGTTGTTTCCTGGCAACTGCCATCACGGCTATAACTCGGCATGATAATAAGCGAGGCTGGTTTCGAGGCTTCAAAAATTATCTTCATGGCAAGATACCGGTGCGGGCGTGATAGGATTTTATCACGTGACCAACTTCATGTCAAATCCCAATGACATTCAAAAATGAAATCTTATTTCCTAAGTAAAATTTCTCAATGGATCCATACAAGTAATTTAACATATACACCATTGAGCACAAATATTTTAAGCTGTTTTGGTTAGCTCTGAAGAATCTTCTCCATCCGAGCAAATTCCTAGAAATAAAACAATAATGATGCATTACCACAAAAAATAACATTTACAAAAACATACATTATGTAGGATACAGTACCAAGTGTTAAACCGCAAGAAAACTCCTACTCTGTAAAACATGTGCCTATGCTGCAGATTATTAAGATTCCAAAAGTTAGAGGATTGTCTACCCTGTGTACAATTCTCCTACACCCAAACTAACTACAAAACGTTGACCAGATATACCAACCCCATCATCAATGTTGTATTCTAACATATTCTTTCTATCTATGAAACATCCACAAAAGTTTGAATCATGTAGGGTAAAATTGCATTAAAAATAATGATTCAAATAAAAAAGACAACTTCAACCTGCTGTATGCAGACGGCAATGGTACTGTGATTTATAGCAATAGTTATCCATATACTTTGTACCTGGGAGCTAAAAATCAGTCCAATACTTTC
Source organism: Ostrea edulis (assembly GCF_947568905.1). Taxonomy (NCBI): domain Eukaryota; kingdom Metazoa; phylum Mollusca; class Bivalvia; order Ostreida; family Ostreidae; genus Ostrea; species Ostrea edulis. The sequence continues at coordinate 7,544,645 of NC_079166.1, forward strand.
TGAGAAATCGCACCCAAACAGAAAAAAATATGCATATCATGATTAATTGCATCCAATGGTCCTTGCCAAGTTACAACATACTTCAGCCCTTGGTTACAGTGACCTAAAGATTTAACAGGACTTGTTAGAGGAAGACAGCATAGATCACAGAAACCAGCATCTACTTCACCTATTCGTTTGGTTCAAGATTTTGAAAAGTAAGTCAAAGTTCAAGGTCACTAGGTCAAAGCATTTAATAACATATAGAAAGTGTGAAATATCAATAACCCATTTCCCTTGAATGACTTAGTTCAAAAGATATTGCCAAGGTTAAAATTATATAAAAAGTAGGCTAAAGTCCAAGGTCAAAACATAAACACAGAGAACACATGAATCTTAGAAGCGACTTTCAAATTAATTTGAAAACAAAGTTTCATAAAAAATGTCAACTTTTTTTCAACAGTAACTTTGGTATCAATAACTTGATATATATGTCTTTGCTGTCGGTCACAAACTGTGGACAACACAATTTATTATCATGTGATCCAAATTAGTCAATATGGTGACATTTCACACCAACAGTTATTTCTCGACTCGATAGAAAAGACCCAAACTATATTCCAATCAAAGCAAAGCATGATGTGATGCCAGCAAAACAGTTCTTCGGAGATTCTTGAATTGTGTTGCGTCCGTAGCTCCCCAACCCCTTTTCCCCTTGTAAAGAATTTCAAAACGCCGGTCAAATGAAACTAACATTTAGACATTACAATGTCACATTGCATTAAATTTCAAACATTTTTTTTAAAAGTGTATCATTGTTTAAAAAAAGAAAATTCCTTACCCACCTACCCAAATTGTGAATGCTAGATTGGGAGAGAGCAACACAAACATTCTTTTTTTAAGGTGTATATGATGAAAGGTGAAGATAACAAACAGTGAACAATCTCATAACTCCTATAAGCAATACAAAATATATAGTTGGGTAAACACGGACCCCTGGACACACCAGATGTGGGATCAGGTGTCTAGGAGGTGTAAACATCTCCTGTCATATAGAATGTGACATACGTAAACTAAACTGATGAAGTTAAAAAACATAGATGGGTACTTACCCTGTCTCCTGTTAAGCACCACATTCCACAGCAACATAAGGTGCCAGTTTCCATTAACACATATCCCTGTCTCTCGTACAAGTGCTGGGCTCGGTTACTAGTCGACACCCATAGATAAATACTCTGGAAAACAACAATTATTTTACCTTGATTCTAATTAATCGACAGAGGCCTATGTGTGTATTTCGGAAATCTTAATATCAGAGATTATTTAATTTTTCCCCAAAGAAAATTGCAATTCTGAATATAGTGATTTTTGTCATTTGTAGAATTATATATTACATGTTCATTTTCAAGGATACCGTGAGGATCCGGATACGAATAGGTCGTCCTGATCAGTACCCCTTGCTTGTCGTAAGAGGCGACCAAATAGCAGTCCTTCAAATGAGACCGCAAAATCCGAGGTCTCGTGTCACAGTAGGTGTGGCACGATAAAGATCCCTCCATGCTCAAATGTCATAAGCGCTGAGCATAGATCTACATTTTGCAGCCCTTCATCGGAAATGGTAACGTCCCCATATGAATGAAAGATTCTCGTGTGTGACGTTAAACAATGTCCAATCAATAATCAATCAGTTTCAAGGATGATGGTGACAAAGTACTTTTGCCAAAACACATGTGTATTTTTTCTTCTTCCAATTCCCCAACCAAACAGTTCAATCTATAATATACTGCAGATTTAGTTTTATATGTATCAAACCACTTACAATCCAACTTACTTGACATCCTTTTCTTTTGGCGTCAATTTCAGCCATATCTAATAGCACCTTCCCTATGCCTTTTCCTCTAAATCTGGCATCTACTCCAATGTGATCTATATAACCCTTTCCAAGTGGGATTTCAAATTCTGTTGTCGCACAGGTAAAACAGCAAAGTCTGAAAAATGACAAATCGAGGAATTCTGATGTATACGAAAAAAGTAGAGAATGTGTATTCTAATTCTTGAAAGTCAGAAATCATAAATTAAAGGATATTACTTCTTAATGTCTGCAAATGAAACTACTTCTACTTAATACAAGGTTAATATATGGCGATAAACAAATTAGAAAATATACGACCCCAATTTTATAAGACATCAAAGATAAAAATGTCAATCATTATTTAATAAACCAGATCTTGTCTATCCCAGAATGAGTACCATGCACTTTTAACACAGGATTAAGTCAATATTCATAGAGAGATCATTAAGTTGATAAAGATTCTGAACTTCCTATTTTGGCCAAAATTTGACAAACATTACGGCAATCATTTAAGGGAATATGGTGGTCACATAAAATTCTATCCTACCTTGTCTTTAGTCGCGGTCTCATGTTAAACACTTCTACATATTTCAAGTCAATAAAATAATTTAGTAACCCGAGAAAGTGTACTATTCATAGAGCTCAAAAGTACACTTTGATGGTAGGTTACGATAAGCCAATGCATAATATTGATACAGAAAATATCAATAATTATTTTGTTGTACAATTGAATGACTCAATACACCAAAAACTAGAGATAATGAAATGATACATGTACCTTATAGATGACCATCCTTGTTTATAGCTAAAGTGCAAAACCGATTAGAGGCATGAAGTTTTGTTTATGATAAGAAAGCGAAGATAATGAACAATCCTATAAAAAAAATCGAGCGTAGGACAGACATACAGACTCCTGGACACATTATAAGTGGGAGCAGGTGTCTAGGAGGAGTGACTTCCACACCTGTCTCATCTTGTAGTCAAAATCAGTATGTCAAGAGTGGTCGATCAATTGGTATGAAACAAGTCAGACAGGTTGTATTTGTAAATTAAATCGTTATGATAAACATAGACTTTAGGAAATGCTGTTGAAATCCTTGTAGCATGAATCTATTTGTCTGTAGCCTGTCTCAATTTAAAAAATTTATCATAAGCAGAACATACTCTTGTATATGGAAAGATAATTAAGTTAACGATGGAGAAGCTGAAGTCATCCTGTTTGTCATAAAGTCAAGTTTGTTACTTTGCCATTAATATCTATGCTTAATGAAAGATCAAAATATGATTAAGTGTAGGAGATTCTATTGTGTCTTTTATTTCTAGTTTACTGGGATAATATATAGAATTGACATGTGAATGAAAGTGAATATTTTTAATAAATAAACACTCAGTTATGAAAAGTTTAAACTGTTGACTCTCTAGCTATGATATTTTTATATATGATGCCTGTTAAAACATCCTTACCCACACTGATCACAGCAAGACATATTGTTCAAGTCCTCATCCCGGTCTCTGTTTAAAAAGAATGTAGCAAATATCAGCATTCATACACATCAAACATGAGAGGTGAAGATGACGAACAGTGATAAATCTCATAACTCATAAGCTAACAAATGAAATACATTTATCTATTATAATGACATTAAATAATATTATGCATGTCATAAATACTTCAATATTCAGATTGTGCTTTTTCTATTGCTTGGTATCAAACTTAACTTATTTCTCATCTTCCTGAGTCTTTATAATTGAAATTTTCTATGAATCACCTACCCCTATCCCCGTCTTCTTAAGATATGTGTGCAGAAAATAGAATGACTTAAAATATGGTTTTCTATTTACTATCATTGTAGTGTAGAAAGCTGGTGAGGTTTATCATAATCATCCATCAAATCATATTGACCCCAGGATATACTTGAGAGTATGAAGTTCGATCACAAACGTATAAATATCAAACACAGTTTTAGAATGCAACTTGAATCTCAAATGTGCTCTGAGTTTAAAACTCCTGCCTTAATCACCATGGCTACTGCATCATGTGTAACTGATTCAAACAGGGGTGTCGATTTAAATGACTAGATCTAACACAATTTGTTTGTTTTGAAGAAAGAGATACATATAAAAGAGTACAACAAAACAAAAAATGACAGGTACTACCATCAGGCTATTCAAAAGAAGGTTTCAATATTTTTCAATATCCTGCTGTACTCGGCATTTTCAAATAATGTGTCATGGGTTGGAATGTGTTATCTGACATTGCAGCATAATTTAGAAATGATGATGGTTTACATAAGAGAACGTTTGAACTGAACATCTTTAAACATCTGCGCAGGTATCCAGAACTGAATATAAGATTAACTAATTGATCTCACAAATTTATATTTTACAATGTAAAACCTCCAATGCACACTTGCATTGAGAGTGCCTGGTAATGGTCATTGTAACCTTTTCTACCTCTTTAACTTAACTTTGACTTTCTGCAAATAAATGACAAAGGAGAGATAGAAATATGGGGGCAATTCCTATATTCCCAACGCCAAACTTAAAATCTGATAATGGGAGGTCAGTTTAAATCGATTCTCCTTACATTCTTCTAAAGTTTGAATACAAGTTGATATTTACTGAAACAGATCATTGTCTCCATGGTAACGTAGAACACACGAGCCTACACTCTCTCCATTATATTCCGCAACAAAGTCTCTCTCATAATACACAGGAGGTCTCTCCCTCTGTTTTCTTGCATAGAATGCTCTCATGGCGGGTAAGCTATGAAAGAAAATGTCTAGAATCCATTGATTGTAAAGCACTTTTAACAGGAAATAGCATTTATGTGAATGTAATTAAATTTTCAATATTTACATTTCTAATGTTTTGCCTTTGGTATTTTTATCAATTGAATTTCCTCGTGAATGTGAACAATGAGTGTATCAGTCTTGAACAATACAGTACACCTATACTTTAACAGCTAGGAACTGTGTGTATCAGTATGAACAATACAGTACACCTATACTTTAACAGCTAGGAACTTTGTGTATCAGTATGAACAATATAGTATACCTATACTTTAACAGCTAGGAACTGTGTGTATCAGTCTTGAACAATATAGTACACCTATACTTTAACAGCTAGGAGCTGTGTGTATCAGTATGTGTAGCCGTGTGAAAATTTTGTAAATAACTTTTAAGTTTTATGATTAAAAAGAATTGAATTTGCAATTGATAAGATTGTATAATAAAGTTCTACTAGAAACTTATGCCAAAACAATGGCAAGCAGCTTTGATTTTATTTAATTTCCAATTTGATGTAATTAGTATTTTCCCGCCAAAAGTTTGGTGAGCATTTGGCGCCTCTTATAGTCATGTGACTTTAGACCAGGGTTGGATTTTTTCATATTGTCCAGTGGGTTTGAAGTGTACAGACGTTTGAGTTTTAGTTATAGTTGGAGTTATTTCGCCATCGTGGTATGTCTGGTTTTTCTTTGTTTTTATGGAAGCAATAGCATCGCAGTTGTTGGCGCTCTTAATTATATTGCTAATATCTAACAAAGTGCATGTTTAACTTTTATTGCAGTTGCACCGAAGAAGCTTTGAAATATAGTTTACAACTTTACTTTTGATAAATATCAAGCCTAAAGTCCATAACTTTGGTAAGTTATACTATTTAGACTGATTAAGCAATATAAAAGTCAACTAAAGCAATAATATAAATATTTTGTTTTTAATCTTATTTTTCTCACTTATTAAATATAAATAAGTTCGGTGGATCACTTTTATAAATTGTGATTAAAGTGCTTGAATATCATTTGATATAACTTTATGCTAAGTTTCAAATGATACAATATATGTATATATAACATGTATAAAATGTATATATGTATTTGACGTGATGTACATTTTCATGTCATTTTGATATGCGACTTTCTGTTTGTTACAGGGCATTTCAATTTATCCTATTTGAATGAAATATAAACACGAACTTTTAACAAGGATTTACGCTGTTGTTGTATTTCTATCAACGCATCGTGAGTTACATATGAACAATATAGTATATCTATACTTTAACAGCTAGGAACTTTGTGTATCAGTATGAACAATATAGTACACCTATACTTTAACAGCTAGGAACTTTGGCAGAAATAAAAGTAAAAGATAAATTAATTTCTTTTTCGAAAATACACGAGGGTATGAACTGCAAATCTCCCAGTATAGTTTTCAAAAAGCATATTAACACCTCTTGAAGTATGCCGACATCATGCCCTCGGGTAATGAGATAAAGATAGCTCGTTCAAAAACATGGTCTTGCTGAACATGAACTTATTGTCTTAATAAACATGATTAATCTTTCTCTTCATTACCCACCATTGTCATGATGTTTGAATATGATAAATCTGTCTTCCTATTGGCTGATTGCGACCTTACAAACATGGTAAATATTGCTTTTGATCGACCGATTGCCATATAAAATTAAACAAAGTCAATACTAAAGTCTCAGACTATAAAACAAGCACGAAGAACAAGGTACGGTTTTGGCCAAAATCTGCCCTGTCACGAAAATTCACCAAAATACTAAATATGGTATTTGAGAATATGTAATCTCAAAAAATAGCAATTATTATTTTTCACTTTCAATAGAAACTGTAATATATTCAATGGAAAATCCTATTATCCAAAAATCCTATCATATATGAAATTGACGACGTCGCCACTTTGACGTTAGTATTGACGTACACATACAAGGGCCCTCACAAACAGCTATATAGTTAAGCAATATTTTGAAACGTCTAATAGGGAAGAAAAATGTAAGTTGTGCGACATATAGACGTTGAACTTTCAATAAGCAAATGTAAAATAATAGGTTTTGGGGTATTAAAAATACAAGGTCCAATCGATACACACCTTTGTCTACTAGTACAATGAACAACTTTCCCTTCAAATGTGTCTACTATTATCCTTCCCGTGAACTCAGCATCCTTTTCTGTATCTTGTAGATTTCTTATCGTAATCGGACCACTTGAATGGAGAACTGAAGGAGTATTCGTCTCATTGACTGCAGTCGCTAACGGCTGCTGGGTCACTGCTGCCATGGTTTAAATGGACCACTACATTAACAGTGAAAGCATGATGCAAATATATTTACCATGACAAAAACCATTACATTAACAGAAAATCATGAGGTAAATATTCCAACAAGCATATACTCCTGCGAATTCAAGAAACTAGTGGAGAATAGTATTCAATTTGCTTTGTGATATGCATCAAACAAACGATCAGAATGAATATTGTATACAGGGAAATATTCAAATGATCTGAATGAATATTGTATACAGGGAAATATTCAAATGATCTGAGTGAATATTGTATACAGGAAAATATTCACCCCTGCTTTGTTTTCGTCCATTTCACCCTCATTGTCTCTGTGGAATTTAAGAATGGGTGAAACTGTTTTCTCTCATATCTAACTTTTAACACAACTATGTCTACTGTCTAGGCGAAACAGTCTGCAAGTGTAGAAAGGCGAAAATAATACAGGTGAAAATAGCACGGGGCGAAAATAACACGGGGCGAAAATAATACGGGGCAAAAACACCACATGGCGAAAATACCACATGCCATAAATAGCACGGGGCGAAAATAACTCAAGGCGAAAATAGCACGGGGCGAAAAACACGGAGCGAAACAGTCTACAAGTGTAGAAAGGCGAAAATAACACGGCCGGGTGAAAATAGCCCTGTATACAGTAATAGAATTGATAATTTAAGAGTTTCCTTTGACAGACTTAGTGCACTACTCGACATATGTACAGGTATATAGACAGTAAAACATTTATTTAATGTGTAATCAGTCAATAGACAACAATAATTTTCCTTGGAAAAAGCTCAAATGCGTTCTAAGTAACGGGCTTTGCCCCAACCAAAGCAAATAGTCTGGCGAACACCAAAACATAATACAAGAATGCATAAAATAAAAATGCATCATCCTCATTTAGAATAAAAACATCCAAATTTGTACTTTACTAATTATATCACCCACCCTTATATTCCACAATGTTGATAGAAGATTCCATGTTCAGTGTGACTATGCACAAAATTCTACACTATATACATAGGAGCAATGAAGAATTGCAAGCCAAAATGTTGGTGACTAAGTGTTGCACCATTTGGCAAACATGTCAAATGGTCTTACCTTCCCACTAGGTGACCCAATATCTCCTTTTGAAGTCTTGTTCAGTTTATTCATCAGACTGAGACAATGATTCACATGCAATAGTTGACATCAAACTTCCAGCCCCCATTTCAAAACCATTCCTTCTCCAAGCGTTATGGCATTCTGCAGTAATTTCGCGAAAGGATCGCAAACTTCAGTTTAAGTTTTCTTTTATCTAAGCAGTCAAAGTTTGAGTAAACTCCACTTCAGATTGTAAACACAGTGTGGGGAGAGTTATAGTGTGTAATAAAAACACTTACAAACTGGTGGAGTATTCATCTTTATACTGGGATTATCCAATATGATGTTTTAAAGCAACACTAGCTGCCATTTTGGTGTTGGAAAGTGATCTTGTAAAATTGTGATTTATTATTTCAATGACAGAACAAAGTAAGGTTTATAAACTTGTGTTATTAGTATTTGCGTTTCCCATGGGATTGTTTTTCTTTCAGGTGAAATATCTTAAAAACTACAATAGTTACAGGTGTAAATTTTGGTGCATGTCTTGTGAACATAAAATCCCATCATGTTTTGTAAAGGGTTTATTTGTATCCTTAATAAAAGGGTTGGTGAAACTCCGGACTTTGTCGTGTCCAGAGTTTAATATCACACTGTTGTTAAAGAAAACCTATTCAGCGGCTATGAACATGTTGAAGGAAGAAAAGTTACATCATCATCTTCTTGTACACAACGATCATTATATAATGCTATGCATTCAATAGGACCTAAACCTTTATTTTGATAAACTCTTACACTTCGTCTTTAACGGTTCCTTGATGATAATATTGTAAAAGTTACATACTATGCACTAAACTATCGTAATAGCGAAGTTTTTCACAAAATATTTTTTTTTCTGAACAAAAGCTAATATTGCTTTAAACTTGTAACTACATTTTACTTCTGCAGAATATTTCAAAATAAAATCATTCGATACTAGCAGATATTCACGACTGGTAAAATGACAGTATTAACAGATTAAACAACGGTCACGTACTGAAGCTCATTGAAACCAGAAACTGGGACGCATATTTAAAACTTCCACAGCGCGAGCACAATCATGTATAGCGGTCTCGCACATATCACTGAGACACCAAAGGCACTTGTCAAAAATAGTACTAATGTTATATCATATAGAATCTATATAAATAAATATTCGCAACAAGTTATTGTCTTTAGGTCCAACGTTACACTGACTACTATACATAATACAGTTAGACTTAGTTTTCACAGAACTCCAAACATAAAACAATATTATTTATATACAGTGCTTTTGAATAATACAGCGCAACTCTAGAACAGACTTTTTTTCTGTTTTCAATATTGGAGCGTAAGGTCTAGACGTTTACTTACGGATAGCGGAATCATCCAATTGGTGTCTACTTCAAACAGGAACTACGACTTCGCGTACCCAGGATAACTCGTACCCGGGAGAACTCGTACCCGGGAGAACTCGTACCCAGACTTTGGGGTGCATGTTCTCCTGGAGAAGTCGCACCCATCAATATCTGGATACGGGTTCTCCTGGAGACAAACTTTGTCATTTCTGTCATAGATATCTGAGTTCGAAAAAAAAACTGTCATTTCTCATATGAATTTGGGTACGAGTTATCCTGGAGATAAAACACACTCATATTTTGACATATGAATAACAGGATCATCGAATATAAATCAAGATTGGACATTTTACACGCCATAAAGGGGTATTTCGTTGTATTCACCCCGTGGGGATCCGAGTTATAATAGGTCCTCCGTACCCCTTGCTTGTCGAAGAAGGCGACTAAATGGGGGCGGTCCTTCAAATGAGATCGCAAAAACCGAGGTCATGTGTCACAGCAGGTGTGGCACGATAACCATTCCTCCCTGCTCAAAGGCCATACGCGCCGAGCATAGGACTAAATTTTGCAGCCCTTCACACAATCCCTACCTAGAGTTGTTCCTTGCTCTCACTTACACCTCTGTTAACGTCTCAAAATAAGCAATGTTATTCCACATGTAAATCCACTTTTTTACGGCTAATAAAACTAAAACTATTTTATAAGATATCGGGAATGTGTAGGAAAAGCAACTATTTCTAGAGGCCTGGTGCAATAGAACAACCCAATATCCACGTTTCAACCCAAATCAATGCTTCTTGTGTCACAAAAAGACTTGACATCTGCTCAATATTTATTTATTTACGTATATTTTTGTAACTGAATTTAAAACCATACTTTATTTGAGCATACGTGCCATTTTACAAAAATCTTGTAAAACCCTTGAGACGTTGACAGAGGTGTAAGCGAGCGTAAGGAACGATAACTCTGGGTAAAGTATGTGTATTGAATCTTTACCATACCCCCTTCCCTCATATTCTCCCTTTAGCTAAAGTGATGATATCGTAGATTACCTCACGTAAATTGTCATCTTCAGATTAGTGTTCGAGGAATTCACCGTGTATTCCTTACTGTTCATCATTTATCTATCGATCTTCACCGTGTATTCCTTACTGTTCATCATTTATCTATCGATCTTCACCGTGTATTCCTTACTGTTCATCATTTATCTATCGATCTTCGTACAGGTTTGTGTCAGTTTCTATGAAATAAGCGTCCCATATGATTACATTCCTAACGTTACAAATTAAAAACGTACCTAATTTGCGTTTCTAGCTTTTTATCTTAACAAACGAGAAACACTATCCATATCACTCCAGTTTTTCTTGTTACACTTGGCGGTTTTTTTAAGACTATGGGACAAATTTATAGAAATGTAGTTCATTTTATGATGATAAGCCATAGAATCTATATATGTACTCGTAAATTTAATTGGTTGATACGACAGTAAGCCTCGTTGAATTATCTATAAAAACACATAGACACACAGAAAACAAACACATGGGGATAAACAAAATGTATTAGCCTATACTGGCGTGGCATCTCACTCTGGATATTCAATTTGTTATAGAATCAATACCCAAGAAAGAAATTTATGAAGTAAACTGTGACATGGACATTCTCTAGACTTCTGATATACCAAAACAGTTGTATTTTGTTTCTAAAGTCATAAGTTATATTAGGTGTCATTTTTTTTATTTGTTGCATGCCTACTAGAGACAAATATCCTATTTCCATTAATATAAATACACTTAAAACCTGGTGACAGAAAATATCAAGGCTGCAATTCATTGATTGATTTTAAATTGTTTCACGTCCCTGTTGATATTTCACTCATGGTTATGTGAAAAGCGAAGAAACCCAGAAAATTCGAAAATTACACACCACAAGATGGAAAGGTATGACAAACTTATGATGTTACTGCAGCTATGATTCAACTTAATTGATAGATTATCATCCCCGCCCGCCCCTCAAAAATCGGCCCGCCCCGATTTTTTTTATTTTGCGAAACTTGCGATTTCCGGAATATTTTCATGTCCGACTCCGGTATTTATACTTCTTGTTTACATTTCCGTAATAGGAACGTGAAAAGTCACGTAAAGAAAACAGATTTATATGGTTTTCTTAATTTCTCGCGTTCTTACAGACGTAAATCTTGAAGAAGTTAGGTATATTTTTGTTATATCCTTAAATTAAAGCTTAACCTGGAATTAGTGTATGAAAATAGCATAGATTGATATCCATCTGCCATTAAATGATGCGGATCTGTTGGGAAAAAAACCTCGTTTGTCTTTAATATTTTTCTCAGAAAATAAAAATTAAAAAATAAAATCCTCCCACCCACCCCATACGTTTTGCTGACCCTGGATGATAATCTACTAATTAAGTTGAATTGGCCTAACATCTGAAGAGCAAATTAAAGATGCATTGGCAGAATCAAAGCTCTCGAAATGCAGTCAACATTGTTTTTAAATGTACATACACTGAAATCGAAACATATATCCAGGTTTGGTTCGTGGAACCGAAAACGTAAGGACTCATTTAAAATTGCAAAGGAAAAATACAAAGACGTAAATTCAGTCGACCCTACTTAGAATATCCCAGGCCTTGCGATTATTCCTAATCTAGCTTTGTTGCTTGAAATGGCGCCAAAATTTCACGGATGATTGAACTACAGTTGTGTAGCGCCCTTCACGCAATGTTCAGTGTAAGTGTCATTTTATTCATATTGCTGTTTTGTATATCAAAGCTATTTTTCTCACATTCAGCAGCAGTATAAACCAAGATTTGTTACCGTTCTTAGAACACAAATGCCCCCTAGAGTACTCAAACTGATGATAGACTATACATAAATTATGTTAAACTAAATATATGACTATTTTCGACCCCTCCCCCTTTTAGAGTTAGAGCTCTAGAGTTGTGAAGTTCACAAGTTTGGTATATCCTCTTTATGCTTTGCTGAAACATACATTCAGTTTTCTATACAGTATGAGCAAACATAAAGACGAAGGCTTTTGAATGATGAAGATAATAATCGCCGTGAGAATTTTTGACCCACCCTGGATCCTTGGAAAACCCAAATCTCGGCAAAGATTCGGCTCAGATGGATATTTGGATTGGCGCCTTCACCGGAACTCCTATCCCTGAGATCATGATATTTACAATTGGTGAAGGACTACCTGTTCGTTATAAATACTAGAATCCATTTCATTTCAATTTAGTATAAATAGTATTTAAAAGATGCTGTTTAAATGTTTTACATATAAAATCTATTTATCATATTTGGCCTCGCCCTGAAGTAAGAATACCTACTCCGTGGATCATGAAATTAACGATATATTAAGATTTCTTCCTCTACATAACTGGTTTAATTAGTATTTTTACAGATATGCAGTTGTAGAGAAGCTTTTTGAAAAGTTGTAACTTTGGCAGTTTTGTCCCGGCCCTAAAGTTGCAAAATTCTTGAAATTTACAATACATCTGCCCCATTGTCTCAAAGATTTTAAAAGAATTGAAAAGTAGCTATCATGATCATCAAAGAAGAATTATGAGAGAGAGAGAGAGAGAGAGAGAGAGAGAGAGAGAGAGAGAGAGAGAGAGAGAGAGACTGAGACTATAAATACTAAAATCCACAACATATTGCATATCAGTCGGAATGGCCCCATATCTTAAAAAGTTTTTCCAGATTGAATCACTGTATCAAGGATTTACCAAAGAAAAGTAAAGTACGTGTATCAAATATTCCTTGATGTAACTTTAAAAATTTAAAGTAACCCGCAAGATAACAAGATTATTTTATTTAAGCATGAAAAAGTGCAAATACAAAAATCCATACCGTATATCATATCCGCCATCGGGCCCCATATTAACGATGTCTACGATATAGTATATCGTATTAAGATAGTACATGTAGAACATGGCATCAAATCACAATTCAAATGTTTTGCCTATCACAACTTTACAAATTATAATGATATAGCCATTTCATTGAAGGTAATTTTACAGCCCAATGGTACATTGACACTAGTCTGCTTCCTGTCGTGAAGCCGTTGTCCACCAGCATAACTAAATTTGTCAACAAGACAACGCGCAGTGTCATGTGGTGCAACGTGCAATCGACAATATCTTCACCAAAACAGTGTCAACATATGGTGTCCGGATAGGGCCATTTGCAAAAACGTGACTGTGCGTTAGTCACAACACGCCGTCACTCCAACAAGCAACGAAGGCGTGTTGCTTGTTTTCGTAACGGCGCGAAGGTGTGTTGCTTGTTGGCGTGAGAGCGCGTTTCTTTTTGGCGTGATAGTGCGAAGGCGCGTTGCTTGTCTGAGAGAAGGCGTGTTGCTTGTTGCGTGAGAGTGCGAAGGCGCGTTGCTTGTTGGCGTGACGGCGTGTTGTGACTAACAATTTACCAATTGATGATAAATTATAATCAAATGGTCCAGGCATAATAAACGCAACAACGGGCTACAAAAAGGATAAGAATATTCAACTTTGCAGTAATGTAATCAATATTATGGCTCTTTTAAAAGATAGTCGCCAATATCAAAATATATTTATACTGTCCACTGCGTTGTGAAGATAATCTTTCGTAAATCAGATGGACATACACCATCATACTAACAGCTGCATCCTCCAGTTCTCTGTCATAAGAAATACTTAGACCATGTTTGTGGAGGATTTCTACCAATCGTTTCATTCTTGTTTTACCATGAAAGGTGAAGATAACGATCAGTGATCAATCTCATAACTCCCATAAGCAATACAAAATAGATAATTGGGCACACGCGGACCCCTGGTCACACCAGCAGTGGGATCAGGTGCCTAGAAGGAGTTAGCATCCCCTGTCGACCGGTCACACCCGCCGTGAGCCCTATATCTTAATCAGGTAAACGGAGTTATCCGTAGTCCAAATAAATGTGCCAAGAACGGTCTAACAATCGGTATGAAACCCGTCAGACAGCATTTGACACAATGGTAGGTTGTATCGGCAAACTAGATCGCTATAACGACCATAGAATTTGCGAAATGCTTACTTTAAACGAGACTGTTGAAACCCCTGCATCATCAACTTGCTTGTCAATAGCCTGTCCCGATTTAAAAACTGACTGTACGCAGACCAAGCTCTTGTGTATCGAATCAGTTGAGCGATATAAACACCACATGCAGGTTATAATGGAATTTTATTTTATGGGATATTCACTGATTATAGAGACTTTCCAATTCATCAAGTGGAAAGCTACAGGTACTTCAGCACCAAATCGAGTTTGCTATCATTAAACAAAAGCCTACAGCCCTACATGATTGGCGATATGTGGCTTTCTTTTTATGTAGGGTTTTATCCATACTCTGTCCCTGGTCTAATCTACCTGGCTCTAGATTAAAAGAAAGAGACATTTCGAGCGACCATTGTATATCCATCACAATTGTCACTCTTACAACGAGGCAGTGGACAACTCAAATCTTATTCAGTCTGACAGACAAGAAAGAATGATGCCCGAGGAGTATGCATGCCAAATGTCATGCTTGCATCATTAAGTGTAATATTTTTATTTTTTTTAAATATACATGTATTTGAAATAATCTGTCCCACTATAAGGAAATAATGCAATCTCACTATCTAAACCATGAAGTCCTGCCCAATGTAAGCCCTCAATCATACTCATGAAGGTACAAACTTAGTCATCACAAACAAATTGTTTGCTAGATGCCCCTCCAGTACAGCGGATTTAAAAGATTGCATAATTTTTAAGGTATTGACGTCCACCTTTTTGTCAGATCCCAAAAGTCATGAATTTCACAATTTTGACAAAACCTTCGCGTCTTATCATTAAATTGTACTCAGTGGCATTGTTTGATACCCAAGAATCGAGAGGAAGATATTAAAGAAATAAAGTTCTTGACGTAGGAGCCATAAATTTCACAATATTTGTTAGTTCTGATCATAAACCCACTCTAGAAGCACCTAAAGCCTGCCCCGATATAAAAACTGACTATATGCAGACCAAGCTCTTGCATATCGAATCAGTTGAGTGATATAAACACCATATGCAGGTGATATTCGCTCATTATAGAGACTTTCCAATTCAGCAAGTGGAAAGCTACAGGTACTTCAGCACCCAATCGAGTTTGCTATCACTAAACAAAAGCCTACAGCCCTACATGATTGGCGATATGTGGCTTTCTTTTTATGTAGGGTTTTATCCATACCTTGTCCCTGGTCTAATCTGCCTGGCTCTAGATTTATTGGCTTTAAAGAAAGAAATATTTCGAGCGACCATTGTATATCCATCACCATTGCCACTCTTACAACGAGGCAGTGGACAACTCAAATCTTATTCAGTCTGACAGACAAGAAAGAATGATGTCCGAGGAGTATGCATGCCAAATGTCATGCTTGCATCATTAAGTGCAAAATTTGTTGTTTTTTTTTTTACATATACATGTATTTGAAATAATCTGTCCCACTATAAGGAAATAATGCAATCTCACTATCTAAACCATGAAGTCCTGCCCAATGTAAGCCCTCAATCATACTCATGAAGGTACAAACTTAGTCATCACAAACAAATTGTTTGCTAGATGCCCCTCCAGTACAGCGGATTTAAAAGATTGCATAATTTTTAAGGTATTGACCTCCACCTTTTTGTCAGATCCCAAGAGTCTTGAATTTCACAATTTTGACAAAACCTTCGCTTCTTATCATTAATATGTACTCAATGGCATTGTTTGATACCCAAGAATGGAGAGGAAAATATTAAAGAAATAAAGTTCTTGACCTAGAAGCCATTTTCACAATATTTGTTAGTTTTGATCATAAACCCACTCTAGAAGCACCTAAACCCATGGACAATAAATTTCACAATTCCGGTTGAGGAATTCATACTTATCAAGAGTATACAAAGCCAGTATGACTGATTGTTATCCTTGAGTAGTAAAGGTTTTCAAACATTGCATCTTTCCAAGGTCTGAAACCGCAAGGCTGATGTGACCATGACATTCACAATGTTACGTTTCCCATACCCCAAAGATTGTCCATACCAAATTTGATGACGAATGGACAGGCAACTTACCTAGAAATTGATAAATTCTCAAACGCTAACGCACAACAGACGGCGGATAATGGGAATAATTCACGTGAGCGACTCAACCTCAAAACGGCAAGTTATTCAACGCCATGCCTCACCCTCTGCCATGTTGTCAATACCAACTAGTGTTTTGTTCAAAATGATTATAATAACGTTAAAGGTATCAATATAATCACTACTCTATTTCCCAACAAGTGCATCTAAAATTTCCTACAAGAGTCGATAGAATATCACCTAAGAATATGGATTAAGACAAATTGTACCATAGTTTGGCATGTTTTCTTTTGTTAAAAGTGTGGGTTTTCTGTACATAACCCACACCTTTCTTCAAACCTCGCCCACAAACTCGAAACAACAACATCACTACCCACTGTATGAAATTCTTCCTGATCAATATTGCCCATATCAAACACAGATAACTAAATCTTACAAAGTTCACCAAATACATATTCGCACCCAATCTCATTTGAAGCTTAAGACAAGATAATATCGCCAATAGTTTCGTCCCAAAGACTTCTAATTTCCATATTCTCCTCAATGTGTGAGAACAAGTTGAGAAACACGTGTTTACAAGTAGAAATACAGGTATCATTTAAAAACATTTTTCTAAAAGACCCAGTCACGTGATAAGAACGCGTTTGAAAGATAAACTTGTTTTGCAGACAGGGTGAACAGCGGCGCCCAATCAGACTTGTCATGTTTCTTTTATGGTTTCGCGCCATACAATTCTTAATATTTTTTCGCTTATGTTTCACCGATTTTTTTAATTCATTGTATATACATGTAAATGTTTTTCAGCCAATTTAGTCAAAATATGTATTACAACGAAGAATATCAAATAGGATTTATAAAAGAGTAACTACCATCATCAATTAAATATGTTGCTAAATTTTTAAACAGAAAAATGCACAAATATGGGTTCTTAGAATTTTGATTGTATCTAATTTCAATTCTTTAAAGCAAATACGGGTACTAGAAGTCGTAAAATGAGTAAATGCATAGGGGCTAAGCCCGTTTTGGGCCCGAACTCTGTGATACCATAAATATAGAAAGGAGCCTAACTCTGACACAGATAAAAAAAACTAACCACTCGCTTCAAATGCCTAAAAAATATTAAAGTAGGTAAGCTATGCGTAATTTGTCGTTTTCCTTGCATGGATTAATGTTTTAACTACTTGCATGCCAAATTTCAAGTCACTGGTTCTTAAAATAACAAAGATATACGTCATCGTTCTCTCGATTTCACTTTTATTTTTACTAGGACATATACCGGTCCAGGTCACGGAGTCGTTTCTCGCCTATGACAGCAGCGAAATTCAGACTAGAATGGAAGATTTCGGACCTGTCAATGAAAATTTCACATCAATTATACGCTACTTACTTCCTCATATTTTAATAATGTTCTTCGTGTAGACGTTACACGACTTATTTTTCCTCAGCAGCATCAACTGTTGACAAGATCTGTCATTTTAATGAATACACTAAATACCCGAAATGTATAAAACTTTAAAGAAGGAGAAAATGGGTAATAATAATCTAAATTAAATAGAATAAACAAAAACAAAAAATTTAAAAAGCCAAGAAATAATGTTCAATTTCCTTCTCTAAGTGCAATATCACAAGAATAATGTTTTGATCAGTTTTAAAGTATTTAAGATTTTAAGTCTATCGGGTATCTAGTGCGCTCCCTCGTGTCATTATGACCACACCCATCGGGCATCTGCAGATAACCAACAATATCATACATGGTAATCCCATTGTACAATGAATATCATGCAAGGTGAAGATAACGAATAGTGATCAATCTCATAACTCCTACAAGCAATACAAAATAGATAGTTGGGCAAACACGGACCCCTGGACACACCAGAGGTGAGATCAGGTGCCTAGGAGGAGTAAGCATCCCCTGTTGACCGGTCACACCCGCCGTGAGCCCCATATTCTGATCAGGTAAACGGAGTTATCCGCAGTCAACTCAGTGTGCCAAGAACGGCTTAACAATCGGTATGAAACACGTCAGACAGCATTTGACCCAATGCGAGGTTGTATTGACGAACTAGATCGTTATAACGACCATAGAATTTGCAAAATGCTGACTTCAATCGAGACTGTTGAAATCCCTGTACCATCAACTTGTTTGTCAGTAGCTTACCTCGATTTAAAATTGACTATACCCAGAACAAGCTCTTGCATATCGAATCAGTTGAGATATATAAACACCATATGCAGGTGATAATGGAATATTGCTACATAAATGTGGGAAGTTGACGATGGAGAAGCTGAAATCATCCCGTTTGTCATACAGTTGAGTTGTCAGTTTGCCGTTAATGTCTACTTTCAATAAAATATCTAAGTATGAAGCAGAAGTGGACGACTCTGTGGTGTCCTTTATTTCGAGCTCACAGGGATATATCAAATCGACATATGAATGAAAGCTATCATTGTTAATAGACAAAACGTCATCGATATATCTAAAAGTCGAATTGAATTTTGAAGTTTTTGAATAAATTCTGCTTCATATGAATATAAAAACAGGTCAGCTAATAAAGGAGCACAATTCGTGCCCATGGGAATTCCAACAGACTGTTGGAAGACCTGATCACCAAAGACCACGAACATATTGTCAACGAGGAACTCTAGCATATTTTTTATTTCAACTTCAGAGTACTTGTGCGTGGAATCAGAGTGGTGTTTAACAAAGTAAGTTTTTGAATGACTGATCACTAGATATGAATATTTCCGTTTTCCGTTTTTGTTGAAGAAGCAACTGTCTATGATGTCAAAAAGTCTAGTCTTTAATTTATCGTGATGAATGGTCATGTATAGTGTTGAAAAGTCATAGGTTTTAATGCTATTGATTTGGGGAAAATTCTGTGACTTCAAGTTTACTAAAAATTCTTTTGAATTTTTTAGAATCCACATTTGATTAACACCACTTCTGGCATATGTAGTCGCACAGTAAGTTTGAGGTTTCTCCTTCACAGCTGTTAACATTTTCGTGAGGAGCAAAGATATGGGCTTGGTAGAGGACTTACTGGATCCAGCAATGTATCTTTGTTTGTAAGGGTTTTTATATAGTTTAGGAATCCAGTATAGGTACGGTAACTCATATTCATTCGACCCACTGACTGGAATATTAAATGTGTCTAAAACTGAAGCATGGTTTTGAAGAATTTCGTCTTTTGAAAGGGCAGTTGGAGTATAAGTATGATTACCAAAAGTGGAATTAATGCCAAGTTCGTTTAAAATACAGTTGTATATATTGCCTTACAAACAAAGACAATATTGTTACTAGCTTTGTCAGCTGGAACCAAAACATAGTCCTCATGTAACCTATCTAATTCTTTTATCACTTCTGGTTTACTAAACACAGAAGGATAGATGGTACGTACTTTGGTTTTCATGTGTCTAATGCGGGATTTTAATATCCCTCGTATGCTTTTAACCCATTCTGACAATGTATCAAGTTCTTCTTTTTCATATTTAGCCCATCGTCTGACGTAATCTTCGACAGAACTCATAATAGAGATGAAGTTCTGTCGCCAATTAAAAGACCGAGGTTCTCTGTATTTAGGACCTTTAAGAATAAGTGATTTGAGATATGTTTTTTTAAATATTTATTCAAAATAAAAAAGAATGCCTATTGAATATTAAAGAATCATCAAGACAAACATAAAACAATCACGATTGTTCAGCAAGAGACCGACAGGCCTTATCGGTCATCTGAGTATTACTTGTAGTTAAAAGTAAATCTAAGCTTAATTCTAATATTCAGCAGTAGTAAAAAGCAAGATGTGTTTCTTAAAACACAAATGCCCCCAAACGTGCCCATACTGTTGAAAGACTATATCTAAACCTATGAATATTGTGGATCCACCCGAGTCACAGAACTCTGGGGATTGCAAAATTCACAATTTCGGTATATCCCTTTCTGGTTTTTTTCTAAATACATGTATGCAATTAGTCTTCATAGAGTTTCAGCAAAATTGAAGACGAAGTCTTTCAAATGATAAAGACATTTAATCACTAGGACCATGTTGGCCCAACCCCTGATACCAAACTCCCTACCAGTGGGATTCCATGAAACTTACAATTTTGGTAGAGTGCTACCTGCTCCATCTAAATATCTATTTAATTTCAATTTAGTATCAATAGCATTTAAAAGACGATGTTATTTAAATACTTTACACAAACACTATATACTAGTATACAAAGTTTGGCATTTCTCTTAAATCAAAACCTCTACAGTACCCTGGGGATAAAAAAATATACAATTTTAGTAGAGGCCTTCCTACTCTACATGATTATGCATTAAGCTTTTTTGAAGGATGCGAGGTTGAAGAGAAGATTTTTGAAAATTGGTTAATTTTTAGCAGTTTAGTTCTGCTGCTAAGGTCACAGGGGTGCAGGAGTCCTAAAACTTATGTCCCACTTGTCCTAAAGATCCTTCATACCAAATTTGAAAAGAATTGGAATATAATTTATCGAGAAGGTTTTAAAAATGTTCAATTGTTATAATACAATGCACAATAGACAACACACAATGACAGACACAGACCAACAGCAATAGATCATCTGAGCAAATCATGTGACTTAAAAAAGATTGGTGAACAACATTGCAATGTTGACTTGCATCCAACATATTGTTTTGATATTTGCAAAATTACAAAGGGAGGTGACATTAAGCAGCATCATGAGTCTCAAATAACCTGACTTGAATAACTTCAGCCAATCAAAAGTCATGTTAGTCATTTCTGTGGAATCACACGGGGGACATACATACATGTACATATCAGTATGGTGCATCGCGATACAGTAGTTTTATAAAGACAGGCAGGCCATGATGAAATCTGAATGGTTCCAGAGAGTTACAATACTTCTGCAGGACAACAAGAAGCACAACTAATATATGTATTGTGACTGGTGATTTAGCCATTCTGGAAAAGTTAGTTTTGTTTCAGCCAATCAAACAGCTTGGAAGTCCTATTGAAATTTGGATGACTTCAAAGAGCAATGTTGCAACATTTATGCAACACCATTAGAAGAATTTGTACCAACTATGGTGACTAGGTATAGGGACGTTTGGGAGAAAATAATTACTGCAAGTTCAACGTTGCAACTACTACTTGTATTCCATAGTTTTCACCATAATTTCTACTTTGAAATAATATTGCATAACAACTTGCACATGCATGTATTGTATTTATCATGTTAAATCTTAATCAGAACTACATGACACTTAATAATCTGAGAGTAAGTTAAAACACAGGCAAAGAGGCATGATATTCAACTCTTTCTGAAAGTTATAGTGCATCAATATAGCATATTACATGAATTACAATTAATATGCAAATTTGTAAGGCTGATAATAAAGTTTATGTGATGTATTGAAATGCTTAACACAGATCTAAATTGGAATTGTTCATGATACATCAAAATATACAATACAATGTATATATCAAGTAAATAACAAAAATAAAAGTGATATACATTTTGTATTGAATATATATAAAATATTTCCTGTATATAGTATTATATTTGCTTTGGTTTTCAATTCACAAATTTTGCTGATGAATAAAATTCAGAAATTAGCACTATACCAAAATCATTATGACCTGCATTTTTATGCAGCATAGGAATAAGAACCATAACATCAAATATGAGTTAAAACACAGTTATACATTAGTCCATCTAATTTCAACAAAAACCCCAAGGTTGTGAAGCTCAAATAATCAAAATAGCTAATGAACCACTTAACAAACACTAAAATATTTAAATATTAAAATTGTTAGATGGCTAAGATACCAATAAAACAATAAATCAATACAATAAAACAATAAAACTCTAAACCTACACTTAGAAACCAAAGTTAGTGAATGGGCAAAGATTCTAAGACACAAAGAGTATCATTAAACAGTACTGTTCAATCTCATGTATATTGCAATAAATGTATAGCACATATTCATTCCATATGGAAATCAAACACTCAGAAATATACAATACTGTAGATCCCGAAATATACGTGAGGAGTTTATTATCACATAATCTCGCAACTGGCATCACATGCAAAATAAAATTATTCTCTTTTATTTTTCTGTTGTTCAAATACATGTGAGAACTCTTGATTAACAGACCACACATGAATTCCTGTCCATGCAACTTGACATATACAAGTCATTTTGTCATATTATGCACTTAAGGGCTATTTGCTCTTACACCAAAATCAGCATTCACTCTATTGTTTCATAAGTAAGTGTAAGAAGAATCCCAATAACTTAGTTGTAATTTTGATATTTAAAACTTTGATAAAAAAAATTGATAAAAATTTGATTTAAAAGATTGGTGTAAAACCAGAATTAAGACATCATAAACATGCTGTTGTGCTGATATTAAGGAGATTTTGCCATAAAATTACTATTTTTGACACAGTTTATTGAGTGCTAGCATGGACAAATTTCGTATTCACACCATTAATGTATCTCTCTAGTACACTAATATGATAGAAGAATATTGTTTGTCCAGTGCTGCATGCACTCTTTCTGTCTTCCAAACAAAAACGAAACTATATCCACCATTTTATCTAACCCTTAGTGAAATTGAAAAATTGTCGCATTTTTTATGTGTGAGCTCCAATTAACTGTAAATTTTAAAAGAAAAAAAGTGAAACTGTGCATAGTAAATGATCTGTTCATAAAATAAAAAAAGATTTAATCTTTCTTTAAAGCTTCAAAATCATAAGCTTTATGGGGTCAAGAAAGCTGTTAGTAGTCATAATCCTTTGCTGATAAAACAAAAAAATTCAGGTCGAGTCTATAATGAACTCATATTATTCAACAAAAACACTCAACAGTTAATACATGTACAGTATTCAGATCACAGATTTCTGGCATATCAAACAAGAAAACAAAAATAAACTCATTGCAATGGTTTTCATTCAGAAAATGTGATGATGTAAAAAAAAAAAAAAAAAAAAAAATTCCCACACAAAAGCCATTCAGGCAATGCATAAAAACCATGCATCCTAAATCTTTTTTTTTATTATTTTTCTTTTTAAATCATATTATGATATGTATTATCTGAAAGTCTTGGTGACTTTAAACATTAATTTGCCTAATCCTGTAACAACATTAATTTGCCAAGTACAAATTGCTTGATGGATCCATACAGGTAATTTAACAAAGACACCATTGAGGGCACATATTCTAAGTTGTTTTGGCTAACTCTGCAGAATCTTCTCCATTCGAGCAAATTCCTAGAAATAAAACGATGATGAAATAACATTCACAAAAACATATATTCTGTAGGATGCTGTCTCAAATGTTAGGTATCTTTAAAACCCAAGATAGGTCAATTCCTCTGTCTTTGCTGGAATACACATTAATGGAAAATAGATGATTAAGATTCGAAAAATGAGAGGAATATTTACCTTGTTTACAACTCTCCTAAATTAACTAAACTACAAAACACTAACAAGATTAACTAAACTACAAAACACTGACAAGATTAACTAAACTACAAAACACTGACAAGATTAACTAAACTACAAAACACTGACAAGATTATCTAAACTACAAAACACTGACAAGATTAACTAAACTACAAAACACTGACAAGATTAACTAAACTACAAAACACTGGCAAGATTAATTAAACTACAAAACACTGACAAGATGTATCAAATTAACTAAACTCCAAAACACTGACAAGATTAACTAAACTACAAAACACTGACAAGATTAACTAAACTACAAAACACTGACAAGATGTATCAAATTAACTAAACTCCAAAACACTGACAAGATTAACTAAACTACAAAACACTGACAAGATTAACTAAACTCCAAAACACTGACAAGATTAACTAAACTACAAAACACTGACAAGATGTATCAAATTAACTAAACTCCAAAACACTGACAAGATTAACTAAACTACAAAACACTGACAAGATTAACTAAACTACAAAACACTGACAAGATGTATCAAATTAACTAAACTCCAAAACACTGACAAGATGTATCAAATTAAATAAACTACAAAACACTGACAAGATTAACTAAACAACAAAACACTGACAAGATGTATCAAATTAAGTAAACTACAAAACACTGCCAAGATTAACTAAACTACAAAACACTGACAAGATTAACTAAACTCCAAAACACTGACAAGATTATCTAAACTACAAAACACTGACAAGATTATCTAAACTACAAAACACTGACAAGATTAACTAAACTACAAAACACTGACAAGATTATCTAAACTACAAAACACTGACAAGATTAACTAAACTACAAAACACTGACAAGATTAATTAAACTACAAAACACTGACAAGATGTATCAAATTAACTAAACTACAAAACACTGACAAGATTAACTAAACTACAAAACACTGACAAGATTAACTAAACTACAAAACACTGACAAGATTAACTAAACTACAAAACACTGACAAGATTAACTAAACTACAAAACACTGACAAGATTATCTAAACTACAAAACACTGACAAGATGTATCAAATTAACTAAACTACAAAACACTGACAAGATTAACTAAACTACAAAACACTGACAAGATTAACTAAACTACAAAACACTGACAAGATTAACTAAACTACAAAACACTGACAAGATTATCTAAACTACAAAACACTGACAAGATTATCTAAACTACAAAACACTGACAAGATGTATCAAATTAACTAAACTCCAAAACACTGACAAGATGTAGCACCCCATCATGAATGTTCTTACAGTTATCTATCTTATTCTTTCTAAGATTGATTGATTGATTAATTAAATATTATTTAACGTCCCTCTTGAGAATAAGAACATCCACAAAAGTTTGAATGATATGGGGTTGATATTTCATTGGAAATAAGGAATGCAAATAAAACTAAAATTCAGCCTGCTATCAATAGAAGGAACTGGAGCTGTAATTTATGAAAATTGTTTCCATATATTTTGTACCTGAGAGCTAAAACTTAGACCAAGACTTTCTGAGAAATGGCCCCCAAACAGCGAAATTTAGGCATAACACAATTATTGCTCATCACATAACATTCAATGGTCCATAACAAGTTACAATGTATTTCTGCCCTTGGTTACAGTGAGCTAGAAAGTTTAACAAGAGTTTATAGAAGACAATATAGATCACTGAGAAGCATGACTCGACTTAACATATCTGTCTGGTTCAAAAGGTTTAGACTTTTGAAAAGTAGGTCAAAGTTCAAGGTCACTATGTCAACATTTTCAGTATCCTATAAAAGGCCATGTCATGAGGCATCTATGTGTGAAATATCAAATCCCTATTCTCCTTGGTTCAAAAGGCATAATCAAGGTTAAAGTTTTCGAAAATTAGGTCAAATCCCAAAGTAAAGGTCAATTATTAGGTCAAAAGTCTTGATGCAAAATGAAAGATCTGCAAATCTGATATAGCAAATCCCTAACCCCCCTCCCGACTAAAAAGGACAGAGCCATGGTTACAGTATTTTTTAAAGTGTGATGCCAACACCAAGGTTACAACAATAGCTCTTCAAACATTTGCCCTGGTGAGCTACTAAAACCACTGGAATTGAAAAACGTAGCTTTCTTTCTGTTGTTATATGCATTAAATTTGTTACAAAGAGTTGTGTGACACATATTTGATAGTATGTAACATATCCAACTCTTCACCACCTTTTGTTTAAATCAAAGGTCTGAAGCACCTGAGAGTTGACTCACACCATTGTCAACAAGAGGATACGTAATCCTCAATGAGGAAGATAGTAATCCAGGATGAAGACTAGTGTGCATGTACTTCTTTTAGCAGGATTTATACTTTAGTGCATGTGCATTTTGCCTGACTAAAATTGACTAAGTCATGATCACTGACAAAATTTAAATTACATATCCAACATGGATGTAAAGAGACATTGATAATCCATGATTGTGATAAACAATACATGATATACCAATGCTCGGAATTTAAAGGAAAATAGTTACATGTATAAAGTATCTTTAGAGGCAGTCTGACAGTGCATATGTTAGATTGTGACATATATGCTTGGGTTCATCATTGACAATATATTCGTAGTCTTTGGTAATCAAGTCTTCTAACAGTCTGTTGGAATTCCCATGGGCACGAATTGTGCTCCTTTGTTATCTGACCTGTTTTAAAATTATGAAGCAGAATTTATTCAAAAACTTCTACACCAGAAGGAACAAAAGGTTCATGGGCTACATCACTCACCTTGGACCATATATATTTAAAGATTTCCCCTATATATTTGCATGTAAAACTTTGATCCCTATTGTGGCCCCACCCTTCCCCCGGGGGGTGGGTCATGATTTTTACAAACTTGAATCTGTACTATCTCAGGAAGCTTTCATGTAAATTTCCACTTTCCTGGCCACATGGTTCTTGAGAAGATTTTTTTTAAAAAAATTCCTTATAAATTTGTATGTAAATCTTTGATCGCCTATAATAATTGTGCCTCATCCTACCCCTGGATGTCATGATTTTAACAAACTTGAATCTGCACCGTGTCAAAAAGCTTTCATGTAAATTTGTACTTTTCTGGCGCAGTGGTTCTTGAAGATTTTCAAAGATTTTACCTACATGTATTGACATGTAGGACTTTGATCTCTTATTGTGGCTCCAGTCATGGTTTTAATAAACTTGAATCTGCACTATGTCAGGAAGCTTTCATGTAAATTTCAGCTCTTCTGGCCCAGAGGTTCTGGAGAAGAAGATTTTTAAATGACCCCACCCTATTTCTACAGTTTTGTGATTATCTCCCCTTTGAAGAGAGCATGTCTCTTCAATTGAGCAAACTTGAAAACCCTTCACCCAAGG
This sequence comes from Ostrea edulis, assembly GCF_947568905.1. Taxonomy (NCBI): domain Eukaryota; kingdom Metazoa; phylum Mollusca; class Bivalvia; order Ostreida; family Ostreidae; genus Ostrea; species Ostrea edulis. The sequence continues at coordinate 7,571,983 of NC_079166.1, forward strand.
ATGTTTTCTGCCAAGTACCCAAGTTTGGGTGAAATTGGCCCAGTGGTTCTGGAGAAGAAGTTGAAAATGGTATGCCCAGGGGTCTGTGTTTGCCTAACTCTCTTTAGATTTTGTATTGCTAATATAGGAGTTACCCGGTATGAGATTGACCACTTTTCGTTATGTTTGCATTTACTGCTAAAATTACAAAAACCATAGATGAATACTTACCCTCTCTCCTGTTAAGCACCACATTCCACAGCAACATAAGGTGCCAGTTTCCATTAACACATATCCCTGTCTCTCGTACAAGTGCTGGGCTCGGTTACTAGTCGACACCCACAGATAAATACTCTGAAAAACAACAATACCAACAGATATATAGTCTGTAAGACAACAACCATTTACCTTATATAAAATTGTTTCACACTGGCCTATGCATGTATTTTATACATATTAAAATTAGAGATTCTTTTCAATTTTCTCCTCAACCTAATAAAATGTTTACAATTCTGATGACTTCAATTTTAATATCATTTCTGGAATTATATATATCTACACATATTCATTTTCAAGGATAAAAGTCACAAAGTAAGAACAAGGTACGATTGTATACATATAAAGGCCCAAAAAAATGTTTCTCTATAACATGTGTCTGGAATGAACCTTAATCAGCGTTTTAAGAAAGTAAAATATATGCCAGGTATACCATGTCAACAAAATCAGAATGATATTCCTAAATGGATAGCATTATGACATCATGAATAAGACATTTCCCACCTTTTTCTCAAAATAAGCCTGAAAACTGTCAAATGTCATACAGATTACTGCTCAGGAAAAGATGTGCACATTTGTCAAGCAAAATGAAAATAACATATACTGTGTATTATTTTACGATGAAAAACATGCTTGAATATGAATTTGCTCGACGCATGTGCTGAATGTTTTCTGAAAGGAAAACCACCTGAATTTGTGGATATTTTCAATGAAAATGGCGTTTTTGCAATTCTATGCCAACTTTAAGCTCTCATAACACAAATCATTTGTCTGATCAAACTGAGCAAATTTTGGGTTTGTTAATCTATTCTTTATTTGAATGCAAGGGTTTGAGCTCCAAGTGAAATCATCGATATTTTGGGCCAGATGACCTTAAAAACTGTACCTACTTCTTTACCAAAAATAGATCTGCATTTTTTCCAATTCCTCCACCAAACAGTTCAATTACATGCAAATTTTATATGTATCAAGCCATTTAGAATCCTACTTACCCGACATTGTTTTTTTTTTGGCGTCTATTTCCGCCATTTCTAGCAGAACCTTCCCTATGCCTTTTCCTCGAAATCTGGCATCTACTCCAATATGGTCTACATAGGCCTTTCCATGTGGAATATCAAATTCCGTTGTTCCACAGCTAAAACAGCAAAGCCTGGGGAAAAAAATAACAAATTAAGGAATTTTGATGTACATTTACCACAAAAGTTGAGAATGTGTATTTTAATTCATGAAAGTCAGAAATCATGTATAGAACCATAAATAAAGCGGATTACTTCTTAATTTCTGCAAATTCAACAACTTTTATTTGATGCAAGGTTGATTTATGGCCATAAACAAATTTTTAAAATATACGGCCCCAATTTTATAATCATCAAAGACAAAAATTGTCAATCATTATTTAGTACCCCAGATCTTGTCTATCCTGAAATGAGTACCATGCAGTTTTTATATGTCCATCATGAGACAGGACATATCATGTTATGGTGCTGTCTGTTTGTGTGTGTCTGTCTGTCCGTCGCGTTTTCCGGATTTTTTTCTATTACGGAAACATGCAAGACTCAAGAAGCATAAGAGTGAGTTTGAATTTCATCTGCATTAGTGCAATTTGACCTACATGTACTTTAGGGCTAATAGTAGGTCAAACAGTTTTACGGACATTTTTCCATTACAGATACAGATATTGTCCAGAAATTTAGTCACAAGCTTCCTCTCAGAGTAATACAAATTCACATTGTATTTCAGATGGATTGGTCCATCCTTGACCTACTTTCAGGCTAAAAATAGGTCACATATTTTTCCAAACTTTTTTTCATAAGGATATAGATATTCCCTGAAATTTAGTCGCAAGCTTCCTTTCTGAGGAATACAAATTCATTTTGGATTTCAGCTGGATTTGTCGGTCCTTAACCTATTTTCGGGCTACAAGTAGGTCAGTCTTTTTTCATTATGGATACAAATATTGCCCTGAAATTTAGTCACAAGCTTCATCTTGTCACTTGTATGGTACTCATTTCAGGATAGACAAGATCTGGAGTACTAAATAATGATTGACAAGTCACAAGATCCCGAGAGGATCCAGGTTGAAATAGATCCTCTGGGGTCCTCAGTACCCCCTTGCTTGCCGTAAGAGGTGACTAAATGGGGCAGTCCTTCAATGAGACTGCAAAAACTGAGGCCCCATATCACAGCAGATGTGGCAAGATAAAGATCCCTCCCTGCTCAAAGGCCCTAAGCACTGGGCATAGGCCTAACTTTTGTAGCCTTCGTTGGCAATGACGACGTCTCCATATAAGTGAAAAATTCTGGGGAGGGGTGGGGGGGGGACGTTAATCAATATTCAATCAATCAATCAATCCTCTCTGAGAGGAATACAAGTTCAGTTTGCATTTCAGCTGAATATATTTGTCCCTTTGTGTGTTAGTTCAAGGTCATTTCTACTATAAAAAAAATTCCAAAACAGATACATATACAGCATTGAAATTTGGTCACAATTTCTTCCTCAAAAAGTGTAAAAATGTGTTTGCATTTTGGTTCTATTAGTGTACCATGACCTACTTTCAGGCTAAAAGGTCTGAATTTTTTTTTTACGAATAATGATATCGCCCTGAAATTTATAGTCACAAATTTCCTCTCAGAGGAATACAATTTCAGTTAGGGCTATTCCAGAAATAAATACATGGGGGGGGGGGGGGGGGGGGGGGGGGTCGGGAGGCACCTTTTGTATATACCAAGCACCCATTAAAAAAAATAAAAAATTACCCCATGACCCCCATCAAATTGATAAACTCATTTTACAATGACCCATCTAATTAAAAAAAAACTAACCAGACCCACCACAAAAATATTTTTAACAAGAGGCCCAAGGGCCTAGAATCGCTCTTCTGATAAATTGTACAACCCAACCATTTCTATTCTTAGCCTCTTAGTATTCTAAATCTTTAGTTAAATCCTAAGAATTCAAAAAAGTAGGTCAATGTGACCTACTTTTTGGTTTACACATTTTGAGAACCCAAGGAATATCAACTGACAAAGTTTGATGATTTTAAGCCAATTAGTATCTGAATATTGAAATATAGCTGTCAAATTCCAATCGTAGGTCATGATGACCTACTTTTTGGTCAGCGAACTCCGAACATGCAAGACCCATCAACTGACAAATTTTGATGACTGTAGGTCAAATAGTATCTGAAATATATAAATATAGCCGTCAAATTCCAAAAGTAGGTCAAGGTGACCTACTTTTTCATCAACACCCTTCAAACATGCAAGACCCAACAACTGACAAAGTTTGATGACTGTAGGTCAAATAGTATCTGAATTATATAAATATAGCCGTCCAATTCCAAAAGTAGGTCAAGGTGACCTACTTTTTGGTCGACACCCTCTGAACATGCAAGACGCATCAACTGACAAAGTTTGATGACTGTAGGTCAAATAGTATCTGAAATATATAAATATAGCCGTCAAATTCCAAAAGTAGGTCAAGGTGACCTACTTTTTGGTCGACACAAACCGAAGACTGAAGATGCATCAACTGACAAAGTTTGATGATCCTAGGTTATATAGTGCCCAAAATATGCATCTAAAATTGAAAATGTGAAATTCGAATATCTGCAAAATTCAAAAAGTAGGTCACTGTGACCTACTTTTTTATAAATATGTTTCAAGGCCTCAAGATGCATCAACTTACAAGATTTGATGATTCTAAACCTCTCGTTATTTGAAATAACAACTTAAAATATATCTATAAATGATAAGCCATAAAATTCAGAAGTAGGTCACGGTGACCTATTTTTCAGTTGACGCATTTCAAGGTCCCATGATCCACCAACTGACAAGTTTTGATGATCATAGGCTTCAAAGTGTCCAAGATATGCATCAAAATTAATTTTAAAATAAATACCTGCAAAATTCAAAATGTAGGTCACCGTGACCTACTTTTGAGACAACTTGACACAAGGTCCTAAGATGCATCAACTGTCAAAATTTGATGATCCTAGTCCTTATAATGACTAAAATATCAAAGATTTAAGGAAATATAAATTTAGGTCAACTTTGAAGTAACCTTAAGACCACGCCCTTTGCACTAGGGTAATCCCTTGAACAATTTTTAATCTACAACATATCCTCATCCTTATGTGTAAGTTTGGTGATAATCTGCCCAGTGGTTCTTGAGAAGAAGATTTTTTAGCAACCACTACTTTTGTTTGTATTTTCCCAATTATCTCCCCTTGTTAAAGGGTCACATCCCTCTATTTAGTATGTATGAAAGCCCTTGGGCCAATGATACCCTGTAACAAATTTGAAAAAAATTGGCCAAGGGGTTCTTGAGTTATAGCCCTTTTTCTAAAAAGTTTACGCACACCGCACACCGCACAAATGGCCATACCATTAGCTCTTTGAGCCTTTGGCTCAGAAGAGCTAAAAATGAAAACGGTACAAATCTCGCGAAGTTTTCGGGACAAACATTCTAGTCAATGACGCGGTAATGCCTGTGCGACATTGTATCACAGTAGTTCTGAAGAAACGATGTCACATCAACAATCAAAGGCATCTATGGCGGGAATGTTGGAAAGATTGGGAGTCCAAACGATGCTATTATCATGAAATTGGTATGGATATGTTTTTCCACGAATCGTTCGTCTTCTAATGGAGCCCGAGCCCGGAGGCCTCTATATCACCATCACACTGACTGATAAATATAACGCATCGGTACCCTCGTATAAATCAACTAAGGTTTGCCTATTTTTATTAGAAAACAGAATTCCTATTGGTTTCAAAATATTCCCAAAATCAATGCACTGTAAACTGTAATAATCTACAGAACAGAGTTCGCTGCCATCACGTCCAAAAGGACCCTACTAAACGCGCCTCTAATTTGAAGAGTGCCGTAATGGAAAGTTATGCGCTGCAAAGAGCGACAACTCGAATAGTTCTATGTTACTTCCGATTTCCGATTTCGAAAGCACGTTTTCAATTTTTCCTCCGACGTTTTGTAACCAACACAACAAGAGCGACAATAAAAATATTCTGAAAACTCAACATCCACGTGGCACAAAATAAAACAATAGAAACTACCCACTACCCATAATAAATATTTTTTTAACAGTCCAACCACGGACCAAATAAAATATGAAAAAAATACGACCACCCACACAAAAAAATATCATTTGCCCCCCCCCCCCCCCCCCCCCCCCCCCCCCCCCCCCCCCCCCCCCCCCCCCCCCATTTGATCATTTCTGGAACAGCCCTTATCATTTCAGCTGGATTGGTGCATCATGACCTACTTTAGAGGTAGAAGTATGTCAAACCCTTTTCCAGATTTCTTTTTTCATTATGGATAAAGGTATTGTCTTATAAATTTTGTCACAACCTCCCTCTCAGAGATATCCACAATTATATCACATTTCAACTTTCAACAGTTCACACGTCACATGGATTGGTGCACCATGACCTACTTTAAGGGTTTTTTTTTTCTATTCAGAATGAGTGTGGTATCAATGCAGAGTGCATAATATGCTTACAGTTGAATTTCACTTCACGAGAGGCGTACGTTGTACTGTTTGCGGTACTCTTGTTAACACGACACAGCCCATGATCACAAAAAGGTCAATAAGTTGATAAAAATTCTGAATTTCCTTTTTTGGACAAAAATTTATGAACTTGAAGGCAGTTATTTAAGGAAATATGATTAACAAAAAGCCCTATTTTAAAGTCAATGAGATAATTTAGTTACCTGAGAAACAGAAATGTAATATTCACAGAGCTCAGAAAGCAAGGTGGACATTATACCGTGTACATGTAGCTATAGGTTAAGCTAAAGCATCATATTGACACAGAAATTGTCAATAATTACTGTTATATGTCTGAATGATTAGAGCCAATGAAATTATACTTTACAGATGATCATCCTTGTTTACAGTTAAAGTGCAAGACTGATTAGAGACACAAGTTTCTGTTTATCATGAGGAAGAGAATATAACAAACAATGATCACAATTCCTATAAAGAACAAAAAATTAAGAGTAGGACAAACACAGACCTCAGGACACATTATATGTGGAATCAGGTGTATAGGAGGAGTAAGCGTCACAGCTGACACATCTTGTAGTCAAAATCAGCATGTAAATAGTGGCCTTATAATTGGAATAAAACATGTCAGATAGGTTGTATTTGCAAATTAGATCATTAAGATGAACATAGAATAATTTATTTCAGAAATGCTGCCTTTAAACAAGACTGTTGAAACCCCTATAATGTGAATCTATTTGTCAGTAGCTTGCCCCAATTTAAAAATTGATCATAAGCAGAACATACTCTCATGTATGAAAACTGAATTAATTTAACAATGGAGAAGATGAAGTCATCCTGTTTGTCATACAGTCAAGTTGTTAGTTTACCATTAACATCTATGTTCAACATAATTAAGCAGATGTGAAACAAGAGGCCCATGGGCCACATCGCTCACCTGAGTCACCTTGGCCCATATCTGAAGACTTTCCATATATATTTGCATGTAAAACCTTAGTCCCTATTATGGCCCAAACTACCCTTTACAAACTTGAATCTACACTATGTCAGAAAGCTTTCATGTGAATGTCAACTTCTTTGGCCCAATGGTTCTTGAGAACAAGATTTTTAAAGCTTTTTCCTATATTTGTATGTAAAACTTTGAACCCCCCCCCCCACTTGTGGCCCCATCCTACCCCCCGGGGGCCATGATTTAAACAAACTTGAATCTGCACTATGTCAGAAAGTTTTCTTGTAAATATCAGCTTTTCTGACTCAGTGGTTATTGAGAAAAAGATTTTAACTATATATTTGTATGTAAAACTTTGATCCCCCTTGTGGCCCCATCCTACCCCCGGGGGCCATGATTTGAACAAACTTGAATCTGCATTATGTCAGGAAGCTTTCATGTAAATCTCAGCTTTTCTGGCTTAGTGGTTCTTTGAGGATAAGATTTTTAAAGTTTTTCCCTATATATTTGTATGTAAAACTTTGATCCCCCCTTGTGGCCCCATCCTACCACCGGGGGCCATGATTTGAACAAACTTGAATCTGCACTATGTCAGAAAGTTTTCATGTAAAAATCAGCTTTTCTGGCTCAGTGGTTCTTGAGAAAAAGATTTTTAAAGATTTTTGCTATATATTTGTATGTAAAACCTTGATCCCCTATTGTGGCCCCATCCAACCCCCAGAGCCCATGATTTGAACAAACGTGAATCTGCATTATGTCAGAAAGCTTTCATGTAAATCTCAGCTTTTCTGGCTTAGTGGTTCTTGAGAAGAAGATTTTTAAAGTTTTTCCCTATGTATTTGTGTGTAAAACTTTGATCCCCCTTTGGGGCCCCATCTTATCCCCGAGGGCCATGATTTGAACAAACTTGAATCTGCACTATGTCAGAAAGTTTTCATGTAAAAATCAGCTTTTCTGGCTCAGTGGTTCTTGAGAAGAAGATTTTAAAAGATTTTTCTTATATATTTGTATGTAAAATTTGATCCCCTAATGTGGCCCCATCCAACCCCAGGGGCCCATGATTTCAACAAACTTGAATCTGCATTATGTCAGGAAGCTTTCATGTAAATCTCAGCTTTTCTGGCTTAGTGGTTCTTTGAGAAGAAGATTTTTAAAGTTTTTCCCTATATATTTGTATGTAAAACTTTGATCCCCCCTTGTAGCCCCATCCTACCACCGGGGGCCATGATTTGTACAAACTTGAATCTGCAATATGTCAGGAAGCTTTCAGGTAAATTTCAGCTCTTCTGGACCAGTGGTTCTTGAGAAGAAGATTTTTAAATGACCCCACCCTATTTTTGCATTTTTGTAATTATCTCCCCTTTGAAAGGGACATGGCCCTTCATTTGAACAAACTTGAAACCCTTCTACCAAGGATGCTTTTGGCCATGTTTGGTTGAAATTGGCCCAGTGGTTCTGGAGAAGAAGTCGAAAATGTGAAAAGTTTAACAGACAGACGGACAGACAGACAGATAGACAGACAGACGATGGACAAAAAGCGATCAGAAAAGTTCACTTGAGCTTTCAGCTCAGGTGAGATAAAAAAATTATTTCTAGTTCACTGGGATAATACTAGTATGTTGAGTAGACATATGAATGAAAGTGAATATTTCTAATAAATAGAACAGTCAATATGAAAAATGTAGTATGTGTTTATAATCTACTGAAAATAAACAATTTATGAAAGCTTTAACCTCATGTATCTTTACATGTAACATTCTGTTCTGGAGAGCTAAATAGACTGATTGATTGATTGATTGATTGATGGATGTTTTCCGCCACGCTCAACAATTTTTCAGTTATATGGAGGCGCCCAGTTTTTATTGGTGGAGGAGAGAACCCAGATACAATGTACCTGGGAAGAGACTACCGACCTTCCAAAAGTAAACTGGGAAACTTTCTCACTTACCGGCACGAGCGAGATTCAAACCCGCGCCGGAGCTAAATAGATACTTAAATCAAGCCTGTTAAAACATCCTTACCCACACTGATCACAGCAAGACATATTGTTCAGGTCCTCATCCCGGTCTCTGTTTAAAAAGAATGTAACAAATATCAGCATTCATACACATCAAATGAAATACATGTATCTTTTATCTTGAAATTAGATAATATACATGTCATAAATGCTTCAACATGCAGATTGTGCTTTTTTTTTCTTTTTTTTTTTTGCTTGGTATCAAGTTTAACTTATTTCTTAATTTATATTACTGAAATTTTATATGAATCCCCTTATAAGGTATGTGTACAGAAAATCAAATGACTTTTGCTTAGGGAAGTTAGCTACTGAGCTTTTGAGCACAACTGTGCAGGATGCTGCAACTATAAGTATTTACTGGTTCAATACTGATCCCATTAGTGCAAACATATCACACATCTAGTACTGAACCCAATCCAGTTGAAAATTTTTGTGTCAATTTAAATTTTGAAAGGGTTTGACAGTGACTATATTTTAGGGCAGAAGGATTCATTAATCAAAAGTTCTAATTCTGCATGATATTACAGTTTCTGTTTCATCCAATGTATCGTCTATATATGTACTCCTATACATGTATTTCAGTTTTATAATTTATAATAGTTGAGACTTAGAACTAGCTCAAATGCTGTAATCTAGCTATTAAATTTGGTAGAAAAAAAAATCCAAACAGAACACTGATTCTTAAAAAAGTTTTAATTAATTTACTCGAAATTTGGTATAAAAACTCAGTATTTTCACCAAGAATTAAATTTTTTTTTATCACTAACCACCACTTTTTTTAGTTCCATTTTAAATGTTAAGACAAAACCTTGAAAATCATGTGAAATTTTAGAAATTGACATTACATCTATATCCTTTTAAATTCTCAAATTTAATATCATGAATTTTTCTGTATATCAAGTGCAAAAATGTTATCATATATTTCCATTTACTAGTATCATTTTTTTATCTGTATTATTTGAAGACATTAAGTAAGAATTTATTTGTGTTGCTTATGCTGTGTTGACACCAACAGTCAAATGAAGTTTAAATGAATAAATCCTAAGTCAATTTTAAGTGTGCAAAAATGTCATGTTTAGAACACTGTAACTCAATAACAATCATTGTGACCCCAATTTTTCATTGAATTTCGAAATCAAAAATACACTTCCTAAAAATTTGATATTACTCCAAACCTCAGGTACGAACCTCTTTAACCATTAAAAAGTGTCTTTCTATTTACTATCATTGTAGTGTAGAAAGCTGGTGAGGTTTATCATAATCATCAGATAAATGATAATGTGTGCAGGATATACTTGAGAATATGAAGTTCGATCACAAACGTATAAATATCAAACATACTTTATATGTACTTTTAGAATACAACTTGAATCTCAAATGTACTCTGAATTAAAAAAAAAAACCTGCCTTAAGCACTTATACATCACTATTACATCCTGTGAAACTGATCCAAACTGGGGTAGCTATTTAAATGATCTAACACTTAATTACATAGTTAAAGGAAACTTAATTAGACAAGTTAAGGTAATTCCACCCTTCTAGAATGATACATGTAGGATCAATCTTATATGTGATTGTTGATTCTTCAAATAATATATCTTAGTAACAAATAAAAATGATAAAATAAGTACATGTATGTTGCGCCTTTAATGAAATTTTTTATCAATTAGCACACATATACCTGCTATCAACGTCAGAAAATTGCAATTTTCCTTAAACAGCATTATCAAAATTTATCAAAAACTAGTTATAACGATATAATAGTATTCATATGATGCCAATTTCATGAAACTGTTTCTTTAAAAAATATGCAAAGTGTTTGTGAGAAATAAAGGAAATACAATATCACATAATTAACTTGATAATTAACTTAATAATTTAATGAACACAGAGTTATTGCCCTTGGATTCAATATTTTGAATCACATAATTGATTATTCATCTATAACTTAGACCTTTGAAATATTTTATGGTTAACAAGATTTTTTACAATAACTATTGAAAAAGACTACAACAAAATTTATGTTCCTGTCATGCATAAATCTTATTAAATCATTGATTTTGCTAAATTTTATGACATCACAGGAGGGTAGAAATACCTTAATTAAGCTTTATATTTCAAGCCTATATATATATATATATATATATATACACAACTGTCAACAGCATAAATAATTGTCTATATTTCTATGATCAATTTATACAACTGTCAACAGTATCAATAATTGTCTATGATTCTATGATCAATTTATACAACTGTCAACAGCTTAAATAATTGTCTATAATTCTATGATCAATTTGAAATAAGAATGCTCCACTGAATATATCAGATGTTTCACAATTTCTTTGTTTTGAAAAAAGACACATCAAAGGTGAATAAAACGAACAGTGATCAATCTCATATCTCATATAAACAATACAAAATAGACAGTTGATAAAACACGGACCCCTGGACACACCAGAGGTGTGATCAGGTGCCTAGGAGGAGTAAGCATCCACTATCGAATGGTCACACCCGCCATGAACCCTATATCCTGATCAGGTAAACGGAGTTATCCGCCGTCAAATTCAGTGTGTCAAGAACGGCAATCGGTGTAAAACGGCTTAACTGATCAGGTACATATAAAAGGTTACAACAAAAAATTAACAGGTAAGGTAATAAAGATGTTTAAAAAATTAACAGGTAAGGTAATAAAGATGTTTAAAAAATTAACAGGTAAGGTGATAAAGATGTTTAAAAAATTAACAGGTAAGGTGATAAAGATGTTTAAAAGATTGTTCATTTTTAAATATCCTTTTAAAAGTACTCAGCATTTTTAAATGATTTTTCTGGGTTGGAATTGTCTTCTTCCTTTGTAGTGTAATTTAGAAATGAGGATGTTTACATGACAAAACTTTTCAACTTAAAATCATTAAAGGTTAGGTATCCAGAACTGGTAAAATTAACTAACTGATCTTACAACTTAATTATTTTAACAAGTAGAACCTCTAATGCACACCTTCGTTGAGAGTGCCTGGTGATGGTCATTTTTACTTTTTCTTCACCTTTAACTTTGACTTTCTGAAAATGATTCACAAAGGACAGACAGAAATATGGGGCAATTCCTATATTCTCTACTCCAAACTTAAAAAAGGGAAAGGAATGGAAGCACAATAATGACTCTTGGGTCAGTTTACACCAATCCTCCTTAAATTGCTTTAACTTTGTTCAAATGGAAATTAATATTTACGGAAACAGATCCTTGTCTCCATGGTAACGTAAAACACATGAGCCCACACTCTGTCCATTATACTCTGCAATGAAGTCTCTCTCATAATACAAAGGCTGTCTTCCTCTCTGACTTCTTGCATAGTACGCTTTCATGGCAGGTAAACTATGAGAAAAAATTGTAAAACTCATTGGTTTCAAAGTTGCACTTTTAAAATGATATATCATATACAGTGATCCCCCGTTATAACGCAAACATTTGTACCTCAGCAATTTTGGCATTTATAATGGGGTTGGCATAATATCGGGGGAGGGGGGTATGTGTACAGTTGTCATAAGAAATCAAATAAATTTTATCTACTACATCAATGTGCTTTGAATGCCTGGATAATCCTGGCATACAGTGGTCGTAAATGACTCATAATGCTAGGGGTATTTAATGTTTTTGTTTTATATCCAACACGCTTAGATTTCGGTGTGTCTGCCAGACTCAGATTTCAAAAACAACACTGCATATTTGAACTCAGTTGATTATAATTTATGTAACTTATCCGCTCCAAACTTTGATACCTGGAGGACTAACGGTGATGATTGGGTTAAGCCTGCTCACTAATTTTCCTGCCTTTGATTGGCGATAATTAGTGGGGGTGATTATAACGGTAAATAAGATGGCGGATGGCGGTATGTGAGGGGTGGCGTTATAACAGGGTTTTACATAGTGAGGACAATGGGACTTTGAACTTCTTTGGCGATATGTGGGGATGACATTGTAACGGGGGCAATATAGCAGGGGATCACTGTATATGAATTTGATTAATATTTTTCAATATTTACATTTTACGATGTTTTATCCTTTGATATTTCAGACTACCAAGTAAGAGCCAATTCCTCATGATTGTGAACAACGTGCGTAACAATTTTGGTATGTATTGTACAATTATATTTTAACGGCTAGAAACCCTACAGAAAAAACAGTAAAAAGTAAATACAATAGGCCCATGAGCCACATCGCTTACCTGAGTCACCTTGGCCCATATCTAAAGATTTTCCATATATATTCACCTGTAAAACTTTCATCCCCATTGTCATGACTGTGTACCCCAGCTACCTCTGGGGACCATGATTTCACAAAACTTGAATCTTCACTATGTCAGGAAGCTTTCATGTAAATTTGTACATTCCTAACCAGTGGTTTTTTAAAAGATTTTTTAAAGATTTTCCCTTCAAAGTTGTATGTAAAACTTTGATCCCCTATTGTGGTCCCATCCTACCCCTAGGGGTCATGATTTTCACAAACTTTAATCTGCGCTATGTCAGGAAGCTTTCATGTAAATTGCAACTCTTCTGGCCCAGTGGTTCTTGAGAAGATGTTTAAATGACTCCACCCCATTTTTGCATTTTTGTAATTATCTCCCCTTTGAATGGGACATGGCCCTTCATTTGAACAAACTGGAAAGCGGTTAGCCCTTCATCCAAGGATGCTTTGTGGCCTGGTGGTTCTGGAGAAAAAGGTGAAAATGTGAAAAGTTTACCCCAACACCGACAGACAAGGGACAAATTTTTATCAGAAAAGCTAACTTAAAGCTTCGGCTCAGCTGAGCTAATAAAAAATAAATTTCATTTCTGAAAAGTTCATGAAAGTATGAACAGCAAATCTTCATGACAGCATAATTTTCAAAAAGCATATTAATACTTCTTGAAGTATGCTGACATAACGCATCACAAGGCATACCCACGTGTAATGAGATAAACATAGCTTGTTCATGTCAAACCAAATTTCTTTAATAAATATGGAAACTCTAGTCTTGCTTATCATGAACTAATCTTAATTAACATGATCAATCTTTCTCTTCATTAACCACTAATCTTAATTAACATGATCAATCTTTCTCTTCATTAACCACTAATCTTAATTAACATGATCAAGCTTTCTCTTCATTAACCACCATTGTCTTAATGCTTGAACATGATAGATCTTTTTTATTGACTAATTACCTTATAAACATGATAAATCTTGCTTTACATTAAATGATTACTATACCAAATCAAAACAAAGTGAATACCAACATGTCAAACTACTAAAATAAAAAAATACCCAAGGTCCTATGAATACACACCTTTGTCTACTAGTACAATGAACAAATTTTGCTTCAAAGGCATCTACTATTATCCTGCCTGTGAACTCAGCATCCTTTTCTGTATCTTGTAGATTTCTTATTATAATCGGACCACTTGAATGGAGAATCGGATCAGTAGGCATCTCATAAATTGCAGCTGGTACATATAATGGCTGCTGAGTCACTGTTGCCATGGCTTTAATGGACCACTACATTAACAGTAAAAGCATCATCAAAAACAAGATGCCCATGGGCCACATCACTCACCTGAGTCATCTTGGCTCATATTTAAAGATGAGCTCAGGTGAGCTAAAAACATAAAGCAAATATATTTACAAAGACAATTACACTGTACATCAATAGAAAATCATGTGGTAAATTATGGCACAGGCCACAATTTTATAAAGAATTATGAGAATATTCACCATGACACAAAACACTACATTGTAAGTAATTAATTGTTGATATAAGCTTTCATGCTCAGTGTGTGACTAAATAAGATTTGTCAGCCAAAATTTTGGTAACTAAGTTTTTCACCATTTAGCCAACATTTCAAATGATTTTCTCACCTCATGATAATGAGTATGGGGTCTGATTTTAACCAGACTGAAATGCCTAAACACATGTAGTAAGATAGTACTGTAGGTCTTTGCTCATCCCATTAGGCACATGTTTTAACATATCATTTATCATCATAAACATTATTATAGTATACACCTATTTATTGGCTATGAGGACAAATTTAGTAAGTTTATTGTCCCCCAAGACAGCAACTATTTCCCGAGGCACAGCCTATTATTGTCCGAATAGTCAGTAAATAGGTGTTTTATTATACCAAAGTAGACTTTACTTATGTCGGACATACCAAAGTGAAGTAAATTAACATTCGACATTAGACTAGATGGAATCGACCGAGGTGATCCGAGTGGTAACCTAATTAGAGTTATCAGACTTTGACGTCAAAGAAAAGAAAACGCAGGAAAATATAGCATCTGTTAAATAGTTTCGAGACTATTTCCCTAGGGTGAGATAGTTCACAAACTATTTAATGGCTAGCATTATCTACAAGAAATGGCAAATTTATTCACCTAACATTTATATAGCAAAAACATTCTGAGGTATGATAATGTTGTATACAGTATATGTAACCTTGCTCCCTATAAATACAACACACTTAAACAGGTCCAAAGACTATTTCTACCTACGTAGCTAGTAATAGCTATAGGTATTTAAACCTACTTAAAGTAGCTACTTTTACCTACTTTTACCTGTTTTTAATAATATAAATAAATCATAATTAAGGCGCATCTTTTAAACAGGTCAGTCGTTTTATGTATCATGTTGTGCATGTGCACGGCAAAATTCAGAGTGTAAATTTAATACTTTACGAGGATGGAGAATGCAGTGGAAGTGCATGAAAATTCACCCCAAAAACCTATAATGTAAAAATGTATGAAGGTAAATTTTAAAATCAATACAGATTTATAAGACATTCTAGACTTTTTATCACATAGCTTTGATCCTAAGTTCCTATAAAATGGAACTGGCTGCTGTTATTGATGCAAATTTGAAAGGTTAGAAAGTAATCATTTATTGTCCAATATTTTTGTCAGTGTAAGTGAATCAAGAAATTTGGAACACACCATATTGAGCCGTTCCTACGTTTGGCCACGAGATGCAAGTATAGGGAAAAGTAGGTAAAAATAGCTACATGTACCTCCAGTGGAGTAGGTTTAAATACCTCCATAGCTATAAGGCCAAGTAAAATTAATTAGTAGATTATCATTCAAACTTCACAAAAAAATGGGGTCGGTGGGAGGATTTTATTTTTTATTTTTCGCCATGGTATTCTTGACCTCGAAAATGCCTTCTCTCATTGAGAAAAGGCTTTATAAATCATAACTACATGTGTATTTGGGTTTCTAAAAGGCAAAGTAAAACAAAGTATGTTTACGATACCGGACCGGACATAAAAATATCCGGAAATCGTAATTTTGAAAAATAAAAAAAATTGGGGCGGGGCGATTTTCGAGGGGTGGGCGGGAATGATAATCTGCTAATTAATTTTACTTGGTCTAAGTAGCAATGTAGGTAGAAATAGTCTTTGGACTGGACCTGTTAAATAAGTCAGCAGGCACTGACATTTATCTAGGTTTCCATCACTTTTACAGCTAATGCCCCTTTACTTGTAATATGATTGTTTCTTATTCTACAATTCAAAATAACTTTTGTACTACACCATAACGTGACAGTGATTTTAATGTACAAGCATTTTTAAAATCTTACTTAGTTTGCATATACAGCGTTTGATTAAAGGAAAGTAGTCCACCCAGATTTTCTAATCTGTTTACATATTCCATGTATGTTTTACAACAAGGATACAAACCTGTCAAGTTCAAATAGCTACATCATATACAGTTACGATGGCCCATTTACAGATCACCCAACCAGAAATTGGGACGCGTATTTCGAAATTACACAGAGCGAGCACGGCGGTCTCGAGCGTACTATCAATGGCACAATCAAAGGCACTTGTAAAAAATAGTTATATCATACAGTAATACTGAGTATCTATCAGTTTATACGAGGCAATTCTAGGCCTACTGACTAGATCTGTATATGTTTTGTTTACATTAAATACCTAGTCACATCGAAATCTATATATATACAGTACTTTTTAACAATACAACGCAACTCTTGAACGAACCTTTTACCTGTTTGTCCCCTTTTTTTTAATTGGAGCGTGGGGCCTGGGCGGTGACGGGTAGCGGAATCATTCAAACTAACCAACTGGTATTGCCAATCACAACAATTAACACAGGAACTACCGTAATGTATATAAATCAAAAACCCTAAACCAATCCATTTTATTTTCCCGAATTTTATTTTGTATCAGTCCATACAAGTGAAACGTTGAATGTCCTTTATATATAAAGGTGATAGACATGCAAAAGAATATTACTAAAAGTAATAAAAAATTTCTATAGTTTAACAAATAATAATTCAAAAATTGTGTGGGTTTTTTTTTTGAGAATGATAATTATGTTGATAACTTTATAGTGGATATCACGGTTGATTTTTAATCAATACATGTATTTAAAAAACGAGAAACGGTGCATTATATAATACACAAATACGAGTGCACATGTTACAGGTTTTTTGTACGTAGGCCTATATCAATCAAGTTTGTCCCGCCCTGAAGTTGGAAGATCAGGACTTCTGCTCTACATGACTGATTTAGTCATATATAGTACAGTGTTTCTTACTTACAGATGTGCGGTTGTGAAGAAGCTTTTTTTTTTTAATTTCTGGCAGATAATTTTTGTCCCACCCCTAAAGCCTCGGGGTTGCAGAAGTCTTGAAATTTACAATGTACCTGCCCCTAGCTTGTCCGAAAGATTTTTTTTTCTAATGAAGAAAAAGGAGAGAGAGAGAGAGAGAGAGAGAGAGAGAGAGAGAGAGAGAGAATTACATCCTAAAATCCATACCAGCCCGAGTGGCCCCATATCTTATAAATTTTTACCAGAGTATATATCCTATATATATATATATATATATATATATATATATATATATATATATAAAGCACAAACAAACAATTATAACACCCAACCTTACGTTTACCCCTAGGATCTAAACGATACATGTGAAAATCAATTAATTAATATATAAAGCACTAAATAATCACAACTGGGTGTCGTAAGTCGCTGGTTCGACCCCGGGCTGGGGCGAAAATTTTCAGTACCTAGTTGTGATTATTTAGTGCTTTATATATATATATATATATATATATATATATATAGTTTTATATAGAGTCATATCAATTTATCAAGGTTTATATAGAAAAGTAATGTAATCAAAATGCAAAAAAAAATAACCCTCATAATAACAAGAATATCATTTTATAAAATCTAATTTTTAAAAAAAACATGACAAATACTACAATACCGATCGTATAAAATATCTGAATTGAACGTCACGTGTCAAAATCTATATTATATGTCCTATCAGCCCCCAGGACCGCATACACAGTGTAGTATATTGTACAAACGATTCAGAATATCGCGTACATATAATTTATTCGTAGAAACGACCTATTCTAAAAATGTTTTGCGTCCTCATAAATTACAGAAATCTATTCACCTATTAAGGACCGGGGGTACAGTTTAACAAGTAATTAATTATTTTAAAACAATCAATATAAATTAATGACAATCATTCATATGTACTACGACTACTGTCGGAGTTCACATTTCTGCACAGCGTAGCCAGAAAGGAAATAAAGTGTACGCACAATATGCCAAATGTTCTGGGACCGCCTTGAGGCCTCCAGTGGGTCCAGGGCAAATCCCTGGTGGGGGGGGGGGGGGGGGCAAGGGGTGAAACCCTCGGAAACTCCTGTGTTTTAACAATGAAATGAAATCGCCTATTTTATTTTGCATAGAAACAAGCTTTGTTGTCAATTTCCAAAACAAAAGCATTACTTCACAAAATTATTTTCTGAATTGTTTTATTATGCCAACCATTTGTACTTGAACTGACTTTACATTCGTTCTATGAATTTTTTTAGTTGTTTTTAAAAATGGTACACATGTATATATGGTAAATATTACTGCTAACAAAGATCAGTCTACTACATGCACATGATTTACATTAAAGTGATATTAATGATTGGAGAAAAAGGATTTCAAATTGGACTGAATGAACATTACAATGTAGATTGAATTGTAAACCGGCGCTGTATAATGCAGTTAGTTTAGGCACAAATAACAAGTATTCTAATGGCAAAGGCCTCTCTCTCTCTCTCTCTCTCTCTCTCTCTCTCTCTCTCTCTCTCTCTCTCTGTCTGTCTGTCTGTCTCTCTCTCTCACACACATACACACAAATGATATTTACGCAGCTGCGTACTTTAATGTAGGTAGCTACGTGCCTGCAAGTGTCCGATTTGCTGAATACTCTCACCTCCCCCTTCGCCGATGAGAGTAAGCGAATCGGACACTTAATAGCTTGCGATGGCGCACTGAACACATACATATATAAAAATCTAAATGAACATAATGAAATATACAATAATAAATGACCAAACTGCTTCACACATCTAAGGACAGTGCCAGTAATTTCAGAAACAGTGAATAATGTTAAACGGATACATATAAGATTGTAATCAATATCAATGTAAAAGTTTAGGAAATGCAGTATGCAATTAATTATAATACACATGTACATGCAGGATCTGAACGTTTCATGTCTAAAGGCTAGAATAATTATATAAGATTATGAAAATAATTGTATTATATGAATAAAAAAAGTTTTAAAGAAAGCATTATTTGATGACTTGATTACAGGGGACAACAAGGGACAGTGCCTGTTAACGGTCTGGTAATTAATCATTGTACTCACAGTAACCAAGAAAGTAACCAATGTGTAAACCAAGCATGAAGAGAAAAAAAGAAAAAATGTGTGCAATGCAATGAGATGTAATACTTGTAACTATTATATTCCGCCATTCAAATCATCTTACTAATTTGGATGAGGATACTTTCATCTTCATTGTTGTCCCGTGGGGATCCGGGTTACAATAGGTTCTCAGTACCCCTTGCTTGTCGTAAGAGGCGATTAAATGTAGTCTGGTCCCCGCCCCCGCCACTCATTGATCATTCGCCAATAATGAATGGTCAATGAGTGGCGGGGACGGGGGGGGGGGGGGGGGGGGGGGGGGGGCGAGGACCAGACTAGATTAAATGGGGCGGCCCTTCGGATGAGACCACAAAAACCGGGGCTCCGTGTCACAGCAGACGTGGCACGATAAACACCCCCCTCCCCCCACCTGCATTCTTAGAGATCGTAAACGCCGAGCATAGGCCTAAATTTTGCAGCCCTTCACATGCAATAGTGACGTCTTCATATGAGTGGAAATTTCTTGAGAGGGACGTTAAACAATACACAATCAATCAATAGTCATTGGTCATTAAGCAGATAAGCTTTTGACCACTGTCCATCTTTACAAATTCTTACATGATTTGTCTATCATCTGATATAACTCTGTCTTTTGTTACATGATTACACGAGAATAATTTTTTTTTATCATCCACTGAATTGTTGCACCTAAGACATGTACAATATCGCTCATGTCGACGATTTCTTTGATAACACCCATTTTTAATGTTAAATCTATGAGCTAATATATGGAAACGTGTTGAACATAGAACTCCTTTGCTCAAAATTTTTAATTGATCTTAAATAATTGCGTTTAAACGTGGACAACAAACTTCATTTTTTTTTTTTATCTTTTTGATTTAAGGCGTGAATGCCATTCTTTGTTGTAATATCTGAATAAGCAATCACTACACGCCGTTTTAAACTTATATGCTCTCATTTTAGGGCAGACCTTAAACTCCCATTAATATTGGAAATGAAAGAATTATAGAACCAAACCATGATGAATTATTTTGCTCGGAAAATAATTTTGATTCCCGGTTTGCATCAAACAATAGAGGAAATGACTGACCAATGTTTTCAAGTCTGTACCAGTAACTTAGCAGAGTTTTTAATACCGTTATGTCGAAGTGAAGCGGGAATCTTCCCATATTCAGACCACAGGCAATTGCATCGCTTGGGGTCGAATTTACTACTCCTTATATACATGTAGTAAATTCGACCCCAAGCGATGTGATTGCCTGTGATTCACACCGTACAGCAACATTAGTTGCAGGTTTATGCACACCAAGTATTGGTTTGCAAAATTAAAGATCAAGATTGTCACAAAGTAGGTTTGAATCAATGTCCATGGTACCACCATATTTAGTAGATCTTTTTCAGATAGTGGATTAAAATAACCCCAGATTTCCAAAAGGAAGAACAGTAAAATTGTCATCAGCGTAAATTAAAAAATTGAATGTATGAGAATTTACGAAAACAGGATCTGAGGATGAATTGAGATCAGTGGCGGATTTAAGGGGGGGGGGGGAGGTAAATCATGGTATCTTGTTTAGAAAAATGTACTAAACGATAAAAGAAGCAATAATTTCTTCCACTCCCGGAGAAATAAATGACAAAATCTTTTGATTTCTTGAATTACTTTATTGGGAAAACTTTAATTTTTTCCAAAAACCCTTAAAATGTGCGTCACTTTATTAATTTCACCTCATAAAAAATGATAGAAAATTGTACAAATTACTAAATAGGAGACATATCTCAAGCCCTATAAAATCTGTAAAATCCCGGAACGTCCGGGGGCTTCGCCCCCTGGACCCCCGCCAGGGATTTGCCCTGGACCCATTGGGACCCCATAACATCCCCTGCCTCATAAAGTGGCGTCCCAAAAATTTTACCAGACTTTTGCTAATACTTATCATTTCCATTAGTGGAACTCTTCAAATTAAAGGCGCGTAAAGTCCTGCTACCGGGACATCATGTGAACACATTACTTTGGCACACGTAATAATAACTGACTGCAAACCACAACACTGATTAAAATTCTAAAGCCAAATTTAGGAATTGATTATTCTTAAAAGAAAACAGACTAACTTATTAAACTATGTGAGGAAGAGAAGGTACTAAATTTGCCAAATCTGACCGATATAAAGTGTCAATCGCAAGAAGAACTATGAAGGGAAAAACCGATATGCACATCTAACACAAGAACTTTTCTTGTAATTAATGTGATGAATATGTTTTTAAAGTTATTCTGTCAGACTATGAAGACATTCTAATTTATCATACAATTAGGACAGGTTCATATGGCATGGACTTTGTAATCGTACACGTACCCCCCCCCCCCCCCCCGTAATTTTCCATATTTTAGAACAAGTTATATACATGTATATGCCAAACTGCATTTTTTAAAGACGTTTATAACACTAATTAACACACCTAATGCGTTTCCAAACTGCATCTAAGTTAATTTGAAAATTGCAAAATATTGATGGACTTGGGTGTCCAGAGAACATCGTTGTTTGGAATTTTTAAAATAGGTGTGGTGGAGTTTAAAAAAACATGTAACATCTTTAATAAGATAGTGTTAGAATATTTGAAAAGTGCAGTTTGACAAATGGTAATTTTATTTAAAATATACCAATGACGCACAACAGTCATCAAAGCGCGATAACTCCAACGAGCTGGTAATGAGAAGTATTGTCTTCAGTGAAGCATTCTACCACATATACCATGTGCGCACAGTACTGGGATCACTTTACGTTACGCTTATAACGTCATAAATTGCGGCAAAAGAATCATGAAAGCAACGTCACATTTTAAACAAATTCATTATCTCCAAGCTGTAATATCATAATTAAAGCACATGCATGATTTATCGTTTAAAAATTAAAAATAAGTTCGAGTATAGTGTGCATTCATAAAAATTATGAATTCTTATAAATACTCCAAAGTATACGTACTGTATTTATTTTATTTCGCATAAAAACCGTTTTTAAAAATGTCATATCACCGATTATAAGGGTGATATGACATTCTTGAAAACGGTTTCTATGCGAAATTTGTGTATTCCATTCAAATATATAAACCCTGAAGTTACATATTTTATCAAAAATACGTCTTCACATTGCCCTTTAAAGTTACAAGTAATTGTTAACTGCAATGGTTTCAATACAGAATTCTGAACAAAATGTTAGCTTCTAAATCATGCTTATTCAAAATCAAAATTAGAGATGATAAGAATTGTACATTCTGTCGGATAGAAGAAGAAACAATTGGACATTTGTTTTGGGAATGTGATAGTGTTCAGCATTTCTTAAGAGAATTTGAAGTTTGTTTTGAACATTAGACCAATCTTCAAATATCAATAACAAAAAATAATTTTATTTTTGGATGAAAAGAAAACTATACAAAATAATCTTGTTCTTTGGCTGAAATATTATATCTATACTATCAGGTGTAAAGGGAAGACACTGAATGTAAATATTGCGATATCGCTAATGAATACATTTTATGAAACTCAAAGACATATTACATATAAAAATGGTGAAAAAGATTTGTTTGACACCTGCTGGAACCGCTGGAATCAATTATTTCATTGAGTGTTTGGTTTTTTGTTTGTTTGGGTTTTTTTGTTTTTTTGTTTAAAAATAATATAAATTTCAATATATATGTACCTTTAATATATTAAATAATGACTGAATCCATCTCTCTCTCTCTCTCTCTCTCTCTCTCTCTCTCTCTCTCTCTCTCAGAAAAGAATATATACATATACCTTTGATAGCTTCTTATAAACATTTTGTACAAGTTTCTTTGCAGAATGTATGTATATATATACTGTATGTATGTTTAAAATATATATATATATATATATATATATATATATATATATATATATATAAAATATACGTCCGAAATACCCAAGGACATTTAAAAATACAAGAAGAGGGGTACCAGAAGTCCTGTCCACAAGCACCTGTGGGCATGTCGTATAAAATAAGTGTACCCGTTTCTGTAGGTTTCGTTTCGGTAGATTTCGTTTCATTTCTATTTCGTTTCGCATTATACGGGTAACCATCCCATGAATTGTCACAGAATTCTGTCTGTTCATGGAGGAAATTATACCAAACTACTCAAATTCATTGATCCTGGGTGATTTTGATTTGCATATAAATGAAGAAATCGCTGTAATTTCAGATTTTAAGGATTCACTTTTCTCAATGGGTTTAGAGCAGCATGTCAACTTTAGTACGCATATCGGTGGAAAAACCCTTGACCTGGTCATCACGGAAGTAATCAGCAGTATAGAAATACGATCTTGTCAACCGGGTATATTTATCTCAGATCATTGTGTAGTCAAAATCATTACAAACGTTAATAAGGAAAGCATCAAAAATAAAACTGTTTCTCGGAGAATTTATAAAGATATCAACAAGTCAGCGTTTGGGCAAGATTTATATGAAATACGATTGAATGTGAAGACGTGAATGGATTTGTAGAGCATTTTGAAATGGCAATCGGTTCAATCTTAGATAAGCACATTCCTATAAAGGAAAAAAACAAAGATAATCCGAGAACCCAAACCGTGGTTCACCGAAAATATACTCCATCTGAAACGCGCTTCTCGCAAAGCAGAGAGGGTCTGGAGAAAATACAAACAACCTAATCAGTACGAAGCGATGAAAACAGTGCGGAACACATACAATTATGAACTTTATCGTGAGAAAAATAAAACCCTTAGTGAAAAAGTCCTAAACTGCAAAGGAGATTCGAAACAACTGTATCAATTAGTTACTGAACTTACTGGTACTAAGTCCGTCAACCCTATGCCCAATGAAAATAGCGATAGCGTGCTCGCGGAGAAATTCGCAGATTATTTCATAAACAAAATTGACAAAATTAGGCAGTCATTACAAGATTTCAGTAATTTTGAATCTCTTACTAAAGATGTGCCACCACTCGATTCTTTTCGGGAACTATCGGATGACGAAATAACGAAACTGATTGGTGAACTACATAAGAAATCATGTGAATCGGACATTTTACCAACCAGTGTTCTAAAATTGCATTTACAGGAATTGTTACCACCTATGACTAAACTTGTGAATTTATCTCTGAGGCAGAGTGTTCCCGTCAAAATGGAAACAAGCTATCGTTTGGCCTTTGTTAAATAAGGTGGGTCTTGAACTGGAATACGCGAACTATAGACCAGTTAGTAATTTGCCGTTTTTGTCAAAACTTATTGAAAAAGCCGCGCTCTACAGATTAAACCAGCAGGTTAACGACCATGAACTCCTTCCAAAAAACCAGTCTGCATATCGCCGTTTTCATTTTTGCGAATCCGCTCTGTTGAGACTCGTGAATGACTTGTTGGATGCAATGGAGAAACGGGAAGTTACGGCTCTCATAGCTATTGATCTCAGCGCCGCGTTTGCTACAGTAGATCATCAAATACTTATTGATGTGCTAAAAAAAACAATACGGTGTTACTGACTCGGCTTTGACTTGGGTCGATTCATACCTACGGCCGCGTAGTTGCCGAGTGTGCATTAATTCTACGTCATCATCACTGCGTCAGTTACAGTGTGGTGTTCCGCAGGGGAGCTGCTTAGGTCCATGGTTGTACCTTACGTATGCAGGTACATTGTTCGACGTTATTCCTCCGACAGTTGCAGTCTATGGATTTGCGGATGATCATACTGCAAATAAACGGTTTAACCCTACCTCCATTCACAACGAAACCAAAGCCATCCTTGAAAAATGTGCTGAAATCATTAACGATTGGATGAATGCAAATAAACTGAAAATGAACACATCAAAGACCGAATTCATTTTATTTGGCAGCAGGAGGCAACTGGATAAATGTAGCACAAAAGTTATTAACATTAATGGTGATGAAATTAAACCAGAACGTTATATAAGATACTTAGGTGCATATTTGGATGAAACTCTCAATTTTAAGGAACATGTAAAAAGGAAATGCCGAACAGCTATGATCAATTATCTTAGGATTAAAAGTATTCGCAAATATTTGACAAAGGAAGCTACAGAAATTTTGGTTTTATCTTTAGTAATTTCTCATTTGGACTATTGTAATGTGATATTATACGGCATAGCACAGACTGAAATATGTAAAATGCAAAGAATCCAAATTAACATGGGTGCGAAACTGGTATTAAATCGTAAGAGATTCGACAGCTCTAGGGATCCTCTCATTAACCTACAATATGTACATTGGCTACCTATCGATTTTAGAATATCATTTAAATTATTGACCTTCATGTATAAGTGTCATGTGGGCGAAGCGCCATTGTATTTAACAGAACTTTTAACGAAACAGGTACCAAATACATGTAAAAAGTTGCGCTTCGCTCAGTCTTCTGAGAGTTGCTACATTGTTCCTTTTAACGGGGTAAAACTTTCAGTGATAGAAGTTTCGGAACCATTGGTCCGAGACTGTGGAACAGTTTACTGGCTGAAATAAGACAGTCCAAATCTTTACACACTTTTAAAGCCAAATTGAAAACACATTTGTTTAGACAGTTTTAATGTACATGTTTTCAGTTTAGTATATGTAGAGTCAGGGCCGTAAATTAACCTTCAATTTGGAGGAGGCAGGAAATTAGGCGGGGGTCTGGGGGCCGCCCAGGCCCCCAGACGCTGAGCACATTTTGTGCACACTGAACACGTTTCGTGCAAAATCCTTGATTCTAGGGCCTTCTAAGATGTTACTTGACTAACTCATTCTAAAAGAAAGATTTGGAATGCTTTTTAAGGGAGGTATCATGTTCTTAGTTATTGGAAACAACATAAATTCTAATGAACTTTAAATTTTAATTTTTTTTGGCTCAAAAGTTGGAGGAGGCAGCTGCCTCCTCCGCCTCCATGTAATTTACGGCCCTGAGAGTGTGTTTTGCTGTACATGTATACGATGTATTGTTTATTCTTTTAAAGCTTTTTATATTATACATGTACAACGCCGTAAAATTAGGCGTTAAATCAAATTAAAAGTTTCAATCTCAGAAATTAGGCTTGCAATTCTTATGAATGACCTCTTGAGAAATTTGAACACAGTAAAAACAATCAGTTTTGGTTTTGTTTTTTCTAGGATATATACTGCATGACTAGATGTATGTTTTAATGAATTTGTGAAATGGGGGTCTAACACTCGATTTCTTATGTAGTTTTCACAACCTCCACCCCGATCCTATTTACCTGTGTACATAACATCTTAGGAAGATCTGTCCCAGAGACAGATTATACAGGGAAATGCTTAGTTTATTCATTACTTGTTTTCAAAGTTCAAGAATCATTCTAATCGCCATACTCGGACCTGATATCGCGATTTAAAATTAAAAAAAAAGAGAAGCTGATGTAAAGGTAAACCCCAATAGGCCGGGGGGGGGGGGGGGGGGGGTTCAGGAGTAAAATCCTGCATTCTGAGCATTTCCTGTCACTTTTAAATTGTCTGCTTCTTGAACAAACTTTTTTGTTTAATACTCACACTTTTTAAGAATTCTTAAGGTAGCTCATTACATTAAATTTTTATTTAATGGCTTGTTAAAACACCTCTTCTGAAGTGTGATTTTACCATCGAAAAAGTAATGCAGGCTCTCAATTACTTTATATGAATTTTTGTAATTTATCCCGGAATGATAAAAAAGGCACTTTGTTTACAAATAAAATACTCTAGAGTCCAAATTTCGCTGTGATTTGATGCATAATAGGAATATCTAAGAAAACAAGCCTAAATAATTAGACAGACGTTCTAATTTTTTAAACAAAAAATATTTATGAAAATCTACAATATTATTTGCTAATATTTTTTATCTACGGATAAAATCTTCTAAAAACATGTCAATTAAAAAAAAAGATATATCAGAAAAATACATGTCAAAAACAAATTGAAATGAAATGGTCAAAATTCAGAAATATTACGATTTTTCTAAATTGAACCAAGCCCGATCGGAATTATAAAAAAAAGTAGTCATAGAGAACATTGTAATCAGAAAACTGCATTCCCTTGATGTAAAATGGTTAACAAATAAAACTACTTTATAAAGGAAACTAATTTCTTGATGAACAGTATATACAATCAGCAACAATATAATTATTTTAGTGATTTCTACCAGTTTTGATCGGGATCGGTACTTTTTTCTCCAGTTTGAATATAGTTATTATATCTATAACAAGAGTACTGCAAACGGTACATAATACGCCCGTGAAATGCTTACATAGGGTATTTTTCTTGTGCTATAATTTGTATAGTTTGTATAACTTTGCTTCAGGTAGTATCATCCACCATGAGGCTGTGACAAACTTTCATATGAACAAAGGGTCTTAGTTTAAAAATCGAGATTTCCTCAAAATGGACTAAGTTCAATAACCTGCAATTTTTTCAAAAATGGAAGAAAATCAAAATCCTTCATCAGATGCACATCTTCAGTACCTATACAAACACTCCACAAAATAAGAAGGTCCTCACTTGAAAACTGTGGGAGGAGTTGGGCAGACAAATTATGTACCCTTCATAGAATATTAATTTCTAAATAGACCAAGTTCAACAACCTGTAATTTTCTCAAAAATTGTAGAAAATCAAAATCTATTCCACATGCACATCTTCAATACTCATACAAACACTCCACAAAATAAGAAGGCTCTCATTTGAAAACTGGGATGAGTAGAGCGGACAAATTATGTACCCTCCATATAATAATTATTTCCAAATAAAGGGGCAAAACTCCTGGAAAAAAGGTCGAAATGGATCAAAATTGCAGTATGATTCAGAGTGACCCACAAAGAAGCTACACAGCAAGTTTCAGCATGACATGTGAAAGGGAAATGAAATTATAAAGAGAAAACCCCGAACGGACAGACATCGCTGTACCATAATACGTCCCGTCTAAAGACGGGCGTATAAAAATTGCATGGTCATTTCGTTTCAATTTCTTTCTATATTTCTTCGATATATATCTTTTCTGACATGTTTTTTGAAGATTTTATTGGTAGATTTAAAAATATTTGCAAATAGTGTTTTCAATTTTCATATTTTTTCTAAAAAAATTAGAATGTTTATATCTGAATCTTTTAGGCATGTTTTATTAGATATTCATATCATGCACCAAATCACACCGAAATTCGGACTCAAGAATCTCTTATTTGCGAACAAAACACCCTTTT